>NC_135344.1:34886508-35222222 GCF_023851605.1 Tamandua tetradactyla | reverse complement strand
ATGACATAGCTTTCACAATGTGACTGTGTGATTGTGAAACGTTTGTGTCTGATGCTCCTTTTAGCTATCTTGTCAACAGACAAGCAGAACATATGGAATAAAAATAAATAATAGGGGGAAGAAATGTTGAAATAAACTTAGATTGAAATGCTAGTGATCAATGAAAGGGAGGGGTAAGGGGTATGGTACATATCAAAATTTTTTGTTTTTGTTTTCTTTCTTTTTCTGAATAGATGCAAACGTTCCAAGAAATTATCATGATGATGAATATGCAACTATGTGATGATATTGTGAATCACTGATTATATATGTAGAACAGAATGATCAAAATAGGAATGTTTGCGTTTGCATTAGGTGTTTTTCTGGTATTTAAAAAATAAAATAAAATAATTAAAAATTGAGGTCTTAACTGCTTACCTAGAGGAACCAGAGAAAGAACAACAAACTAATTTCAAAGTAAACAGAAGAGAAATAACAAAGATTAAGGCAAAAATAAACTGGAGAACAAAAGAAAAAACAATAGAAATAATCAATAAAAACAAAAGTTGGTTTGTTGAGAAAATCAATAATAGACCCCTGGACAGGCTGACAAAAAGAGAGAGAGAGAGAGGATACATACAAAGAAAATAAAAAATGAGAGGGAAGATGTTACCACGACCCTGAAGAAATTTTAAAAATCCTAAGAGGATACTACGAACAACTATATGCCAACAAACTTGACCAAGCACACAACCAACCTACACTGACTCAAGAAGAAATAGAAGATCTCAACCAACTAACTGCAATTAAAGAATTGTAGCCAAAAAAATCTTCCCACAAAGAAAAGCCCAGAGCCAGATGGCCTTACAGGGGAATTTTATTAAACATTTCCAAAAAATTAACACCAATCCTGCTCAAATACTTCCAAACAACTGAGGAAAAAGGAACACTACTTAACTAATTGTATGAAGCTAACATCACTCTAATACCAAACTGGATGCCGATGCTACAAGAAAGGAAAACTAGAGACCAATCTCCTTAATGAATATACATGCAAAAATTTTCAACAAAATACTTGCAAATGGAATCCTAAGACACATTAAAAGAATTATATGCCACAGCCAAGTGGAGTTTTCCCCAGGCATGCAAGGGTGGTTCAACACAAGAAAATCAAAGTAATACAACACATTAACAAATAGAAAGGGAAAAAACATGATTGTGCCTGTTTGAATCTGTTGTGTACCACAGTAAAGCCAATTTCCTTAATCCTCATTCAATATTGTTGGGTGGGATCTTTTTTATTGTTTCCATGGAGATGTGGCCCACCCAACTGTGGATGCTAACTTTTGATTACATCCTTTCCATGGAGATGTGTTTCCACCCATTCAAGGTGGGGTTGCCTACTGGAGTCCCTTAAGAGGGAACCATTTTGGAAAAATCTTTAGAGTTCACACAGCCAGAGACCTCTGGAGATGAAGAAAGAAAATGACTCCAGGGAAGTCAAAGACAGCTGCAGATGCCAGACACTTGTCTTCCCAGCTGACAGAGGTGTTTCTGACCCAGTGGCCTTTCTTGAACACAAGCTATCTTTATCTGGATGCCTTAGATTGGACATTTTATAGGCACAGCACTGTGAACTAGCAACTTAATAAATTCCCTTTTTAAAAGCCTTTCTACTTCTGGTGCATTGCATTCTGGCAGCTTACAAGCTAAAACAATGATCATCTCAACTGATGCTGAAAAAGCATTCGACAAAATTCAACATTCTTTTCTGTTAAAAACACTTCAAAAGATAGGAATAAAAGGAAACACCCTCAAAATGATAAAGGGCATATATGAAAAACCCACAACCTCATACTTAACAGTGAGAGACTGAAAGCATTCACCTAAGATCAGGAACAAGACAAGGATACCCACTGTCAACACTATTATTCAACACTTTGCTTAAGTTCTAGCTAGAGCAATCAGGCAAGAAAAAGAAATAAAAGGCATTCAAATCAGAAATAGTAAAACTTTCATTATTTGCAGAAGACATGATTCTATACTTAGAAAATACTGAGAAATCTATGACAAAAGAACTTGAGCTAATAAATTCAGTAAAGTGGCAGGATACAAGATTAACATGCAAAAATCAGTAATGTTTCTATATACAAGTAATGACTTAACTGAGGAGACAATTAAGGAAAAAATTCCATTCTAATTACCAACAAAAAGAATCAAGTATTTAATAAAAATAAACTTAACCAGCGATGTAAAGGGCCAGTACACAGAAAACCACAAAACATTGTAAATAAGTACAAAGACATTCCATGTTCATGGACAGAAAGGTTAAATATCATTAAGATATCAATTCTAATCAAACTGATCTACAGATTTAATGCAATACCAATCAAAATTCCAACAACATACTTTGAAGACTTGGAAAAGCTATTTATCAAATTTATTTGGAAGAGAATGAGACATTGAATAGCCAAAAATATAAGAAAAATGAATTGAGAAGACTAACACTTTCTGATTTTAAAGCTTATTATAATGCCACAGTGGTCAAAATAGCATGTAGGGTTCACAGGTAGTTCAGTGGTTAGAATGCCCGCCTTCTATGCGGGAGAACTGGGTTCAATTCCTGGACCATGCACCCCCCCAAAAATAAATAATAACCAAACAAAAACTAGCATGTACAAGGAAAAAGACAGACATATTGAGCAATGGAATCAAATTGAATGTGTGGAAATAAACCACCAAATCTATGGTCAATTGATCTTCAACAAGGCCCACTGAACTGGGAAAGAACAGTTTTTTCAATAAATGGTCATGGGAGAACTGGATATCAATAGCCAAAAGAATGAAAGAGGGCCCCCTACCTTACACCCTATTCAAAAATTAACTCAAAATGGATCAAAGACCTAAATATAAGAGCCAGTACCATAAAACCTCTAGAAGAAAACATAGGGAAACATTTTCAAGACCTAGTAATAGGAAGTAGTTTCTTAGGCTTTACATCCAAAGCACAAGTAATGAAAGAAAAAAAAGATGAATAAGAACTCCTCAAAATCAAATGCCTCTGTGCCTCAAAGGACTTTGTCAAAAAGGGGAAGAGGCAGCCAACTCGATGGGAGAAAATATTTGGAAACACATACCAGATAAAAGCTTGATATCCTGTGTACATAAAGAAATTATACGGCTCAACAACAAAAAAACAAACAACCTAATCATAAAGCGGCAGAGGAAATGAATACGCACTTTTCTGAAGAGCAAATACAGATGGCTAAAAAGCACAGGAAGAGCTTTTTTTCATTGGCTATACGGGAAATGCAAATTAAGATGTGGTAATTAGGTTCAGGTGTCAACTTGGCTAGGTGAAGGTGCCTAGTTCTATTGCTGTGGACATGAGCCAACGGCATGTGAACCTCATCTGTTGCTGATTACATCTGCAGTCGGCTAGGAGGTGTGCCTACTGCAATGAATGATGTTTGATTTAATTGGCTGGTGCTTAAATCGAGAGAGCTCAATGTAGCACAGCCTAAGCAGCTCAGCATACCTCCTCTCAGCACTACTCAGCCCAGGCCTTTGGAGATGCAGAAAGGAATCACCCCAGGGAAGGTTGCTGGAAACCAGAGGCCTGGAGAGAAGGCCAGCAGAGATCGCTCTGTACCTTTCCACCTAAGAAAGAACCTCAGCTGAAAGTTAGCTGCCTTTTCTCTGAAGATATATGTTAACTAAATAATCCCCTTTTATTGAAAGCCAAGCCAATAAATTGTGTTGCATGCCAGCATCTAGCAAACTAGAACAGATTACAATGAGATATGACTTCACACCTACAGGAATGGCTGCAATTAAACAAAAGAAACTATAAATGTTGGAGAAGATGCAGAAACTGGATCATTCATTCACTGTTGATATGAATGTAAAACGGTATAGCTGCTACAGAAGACAGTTTGGCAATTCCTCAGAAAACTAAATCTTGAGCTGCCCTATGACCCAGCAATTCCAATACTCAGTATATACCCAGAAGAATTGAGGGCAGTGACACGAACAGACATTTGCACATTGATATTCACAGCAGCACTATTTACAATTACCAACAGATGGAAACAATCCAGGCACCCATCAACAGACAAGCGGATAAATAAAATATGGTATATACATATGATGGACTATTATGCAGCATTTAGACAATATGATGTCCCAAAACATACGACAATGTGGATGAACTTGAGGACATAATGCTGAGTGAAATAAGTCAGACATAAAAGGACAGATATTGTATGATTCCATTATTATGACTCTGATAAAGCCATCAATGTTTTGGAGCAGCTAGAAGGAAAAATCTGAGATGACGGCATAGTAGTTCATGACAAACTCTGGGAACTATTCTGTAGCTGCTTGTTGAACTGCGCTTTGAAAATTAATGCTTTTTTTTCTTTCTCTGCACAAAAAAAAAACGGTTTAAAAAACTATAGGAAAAAACTAAATGCAGTTATAGGGATATTACATAATTTTATGAAATAAAAAATTTGAGCTGGAAGATGGCGGCTTAGTAAGACGCGCGGATCTTAGTTTCTTCTCCAGGACACCTACTAGGGGAGTAGAAACGATACAGAAAGCGCCCAAAGCCACAACAGAGATAAAAAAAGACAGCGTACCCCATCCTGGAACGGCTGGCTGGCTGAGAGAAGCAGCTCGGGTGAGATCGCCGAGGCGCGCGGGCCTTACCGGGCGGGGTGGCAAGCGGCCGGAGTTACTCCCTTCCCCCTTCCCGGGCCGGCTGGGAGAATTGGAGAGGCGGTCCCCTGAAACAAAGACGGCTGGCGCCCACACCACGCGCAGCCCCCGGACCAACTGAGAGAATTGGATCGGAAACCCCCAGGCCGCGGAGAACGGTGACGGGTGGGGGAGGCCCCTTCCAAACCCGTGACTCCCGGGGAACGTGCACTCTCTCGGGCGGGCCGCTGCCGCTGGCGCCCTCCCGCCACGCTTGTTGCCCAGGGCCGACTAGGAAATTCGGACGGGCTCTTTCCCTGGCTGCGGCGACCAGCAACCCTCCCTGCGTTCGGACCCCGGGCCGGCTCAAGCCGTTTCGGCTAGCGAACCCCCAGGACGGCGAGAGTTTTCCAAAGTTTAAGGTCCCACAGCACCTTTTACTGGTGGGACCCGCAGACAAACGTGTGCCACGAGCGCCACCTACTGGGCAGGATAAGAAAAACAGAACCCAGAGATTTCACAAAAAAATATTACAACCTTGCTGGGTCCAACACCAAGAGAAATCTGAATAAATGCCCAGACGCCAGCAGCAGAAGATAACTGTCCATGCTCAAAAGATTGAGAATATGGCTCAGTCAAAGGAACAAACCAATAGCTCAAATGAGACACAAGAGCTGAGACAACTAATGCTGAATATACGAACAGAAATGGAAAACCTCTTCAAAAATGAAATCGATAAATTGAGGGAGGACATGAAGAGGACATGGGCTGAACATAAAGAAGAAATAGAAAAACTGAAAAAACAAATCGCAGAACTTATGGAAGTGAAGGATAAAGTAGCAAACATAGAAAAAATAATGGATAGCTACAATGATAGATTTAAAGAGACAGAAGATAGAATTAGTGATTTGGAGGATGGAACATCTGAATTCCAAAAAGAAACAGAAACTATAGGGAAAAGAATGGAAAAATTTGAACAGGGTATCAGGGAACTCAAGGACAATATGAAAAGCACAAATATACGTGTTGTGGGTGTCCCAGAAGGAGAAGAGAAGGGAAAAGGAGGAGAAAAACTAATGGAAGAAATTATCACTGAAAATTTCCCAACTCTTATGAAAGACCTAAAATTACAGATCCAAGAAGTGCAGCGCACCCCAAAGAGATTAGACCCAAATAGGCGTTCTCCAAGACACTTACTAGTTAGAATGTCAGAGGTCAAAGAGAAAGAGAAGATCTTGAAAGCAGCAAGAGAAAAACAATCCATTACATACAAGGGAAACCCAATAAGATTTTGTGTAGATTTCTCAGCAGAAACCATGGAAGCTAGAAGACAGTGGGATGATATATTTAAAATACTAAAAGAGAAAAACTGCCAACCAAGACTCCTATATCCAGCAAAATTATCCTTCAAAAATGAGGGAGAAATTAAAACATTCTCAGACAAAAAGTCACTGAAAGAATTTGTGACCAAGAGACCAGCTCTGCAAGAAATACTAAAGGGAGCACTAGAGTCAGATACAAAAAGACAGAAGAGAGAGATATGGAAAAGAGTGTAGAAAGAAGGAAAATCAGATATGATATATATAATACAAAAGGCAAAATGGTAGAGGAAAATATTATCCAAACAGTAATAACACTAAATGTCAATGGACTGAATTCCCCAATCAAAAGACAGATTGGCAGAATGGATTAAAAAACAGGATCCTTCTATATGCTGTCTACAGGAAACACATCTTAGACCCAAAGATAAACATAGGTTGAAAGTGAAAGGTTGGGAAAAGATATTTCATGCAAATAACAACCAGAAAAGAGCAGGAGTGGCTATACTAATATCCAACAAATTAGACTTCAAATGTAAAACAGTTAAAAGAGACAAAGAAGGACACTATCTACTAATAAAAGGAACAATTAAACAAGAAGACATAACAATCATAAATATTTACGCACCGAATCAGAATGCCCCAAAATACGTGAGGAATATACTGCAAACATTGAAAAGGGAAATAGACTCATATACCATAATAGTTGGAGACTTCAACTCACCACTCTCATCAAGGGACAGAACATCTAGACAGAGGATCAACAAAGAAATAGAGAATCTGAATATTACTATAAATGAACTAGACTTAATAGACATTTATAGGACATTACATCCCACAACAGCAGGATACACCTTTTTCTCAAGTGCTCATGGATCATTCTCAAAGATAGACCATATGCTGGGTCACAAAGCAAGTCTTAACAAATTTAAAAAGATTGAAATCTTACACAACACTTTCTCGGACCATAAAGGAATGATGTTGGAAATCAATAATAGGCAGAGTGCCAGAAAATTCACAAATACGTGGAGGCTCAACAACACACTCCTAAACAACGACTGGGTCAAAGAAGAAATTGCAAGGGAAATTAGCAAATACCTCGAGGCGAATGAAAATGAAAACACAACATATCAAAACTTATGGGACGCAGCAAAGGCAGTGCTAAGAGGGAAATTTATTGCTCTAAATGCCTATATCAGAAAAGAAGAAAAGGCAAAAATTCAGGAATTAACTATCCATTTGGAAGAACTGGAGAAAGAACAGCAAGCTAACCCCAAAGCAAGCAAAAGGAAAGAAATAACAAAGATTAGAGCACAAATAAATGAAATTGAAAACATGAAAACAATAGAGAATATCAATAAGGCCAGAAGTTGGTTCTATGAGAAAATCAATAAGATTGATGGGCCCTTAGCAAGATTGACAAAAAGAAGAAGAGAGAGGATGCAAATAAATAAGATCAGAAATGGAAGAGGAGACATAACTACTGACCTCACAGAAATAAAGGAGGTAATAACAGGATACTATGAACAACTTTACGCTAATAAATACAACAATTTAGAGGAAATGGACGGGTTCCTGGAAAGACATGAACAACCAACTTTGACTCAAGAAGACATAGATGACCTCAACAAACCAATCACAAGTAAAGAAATTGAATTAGTCATTCAAAAGCTTCCTAAAAAGAAAAGTCCAGGACCAGATGGCTTCACATGTGAATTCTACCAAACGTTCCAGAAAGAATTAGTACCAATTCTCTTCAAACTCTTCAAAAAAATCGAAGTGGAGGGAAAACTACCTAATTCATTCTATGAAGCCAACATCACCCTCATACCAAAACCAGGCAAAGATATTACAAAAAAAGAAAACTACAGACCAATCTCTCTAATGAATACAGATGCAAAAATCCTCAATAAAATTCTAGCAAATCGTATCCAACAACACATTAAAAGAATTATACATCATGACCAAGTAGGATTCATCCCAGGTATGCAAGGATGGTTCAACATAAGAAAATCAATTAATGTAATACACCATATCAACAAATCAAAGCAGAAAAATCACATGATCATCTCAATTGATGCAGAGAAGGCATTCGACAAGATTCAACATCCTTTCCTGTTGAAAACACTTCAAAAGATAGGAATACAAGGGAACTTCCTTAAAATGATAGAGGGAATATATGAAAAACCCACAGCTAATATCATCCTCAATGGGGAAAAATTGAAAACTTTCCCCCTAAGATCAGGAACAAGACAAGGATGTCCACTATCACCACTATTATTCAACATTGTGTTGGAGGTTCTAGCCAGAGCAATTAGACAAGAAAAAGAAATACAAGGCATCAAAATTGGAAAGGAAGAAGTAAAACTATCACTGTTTGCAGACGATATGATACTATACGTCGAAAACCCGGAAAAATCCACAACAAAACTACTAGAGCTAATAAATGAGTACAGCAAAGTAGCAGGTTACAAGATCAACATTCAAAAATCTGTAGCATTTCTATACACTAGTAATGAACAAGCGGAGGGGGAAATCAAGAAACGAATCCCATTTACAATTGCAACTAAAAGAATAAAATACCTAGGAATAAATTTAACTAAAGAGACAAAAAACCTATATAAAGAAAACTACAAAAAACTGCTAAAAGAAATCACAGAAGACCTAAATAGATGGAAGGGCATACCGTGTTCATGGATTGGAAGACTAAATATAGTTAAGATGTCAATCCTACCTAAATTGATTTACAGATTCAATGCAATACCAATCAAAATCCCAACAACTTATTTTTCAGAAATAGAAAAACCAATAAGCAAATTTATCTGGAAGGGCAGGGTGCCCCGAATTGCTAAAAACATCTTGAGGAAAAAAAACGAAGCTGGAGGTCTCGCGCTGCCTGACTTTAAGGCATATTATGAAGCCACAGTGGTCAAAACAGCATGGTATTGGCATAAAGATAGATATATCGACCAATGGAATCGAATAGAGTGCTCAGATATAGACCCTCTCATCTATGGACATTTGATCTTTGATAAGGCAGTCAAGCCAACTCACCTGGGACAGAGCAGTCTCTTCAATAAATGGTGCCTAGAGAACTGGATATCCATATGCAAAAGAATGAAAGAAGACCCATCTCTCACACCCTATACAAAAGTTAACTCAAAATGGATCAAAGATCTAAACATTAGGTCTAAGACCATAAAACAGTTAGAGGAAAATGTTGGGAGATATCTTATGGATCTTACAACTGGAGGCGGTTTTATGGACCTTAAACCTAAAGCAAGAGCACTGAAGAAGGAAATAAATAAATGGGAACTCCTCAAAATTAAACACTTTTGTGCATCAAAGAACTTCATCAAGAAAGTAGAAAGACAGCCTTCACAATGGGAGACAATATTTGGAAATGATATATCAGATAAAGGTCTAGTATCCAGAATTTATAAAGAGATTGTTCATCTCAACAACAAAAAGACAGCCAACCCAATTACAAAATGGGAAAAAGACTTGAACAGACACCTCTCAGAAGAGGAAATACGGATGGCCAAGAGGCACATGAAGAGATGCTCAATGTCCCTGGCCATTAGAGAAATGCAAATCAAAACCACAATGAGATATCATCTCACACCCACCAGAATGGCCATTATCAACAAAACAGAAAATGACAAGTGCTGGAGAGGATGCGGAGAAAGAGGCACACTTATCCACTGTTGGTGGGAATGTCAAAGGGTGCAACCACTGTGGAAGGCAGTTTGGCGGTTCCTCAAAAAGCTGAATATAGAACTGCCATACGACCCAGCAATACCATTGCTAGGTATCTTCTCAAAGGACTTAAGGGCAAAGACACAAACGGACATTTGCACACCAATGTTTATAGCAGCGTTATTTACAATTGCAAAGAGATGGAAACAGCCAAAATCTCCATCAACAGAAGAGTGGCTAAACAAACTGTGGTATATACATACGATGGAATATTATGCAGCCTTAAGACAAGATAAACTTATGAACCATGTAATAACATGGATGGACCTAGAGAATATTATGCTGAGTGAATCCAGCCAAAAACTAAAGGACAAATACTGTATGGTCCCACTGATGTGAACGGACATTCGAGAATAAACTTGAAATATGTCATTGGTAACAGAGTTCAGCAGGAGTTAGAAACAGGGTAAGACAATGGGTAATTGAAGCTGAAGGGATACAGACTGTGCAACAGGACTAGATACAAAAACTCAAAAATGGACAGCACAATAATACCTAATTGTAAAGTAATCATGTTAAAACACTGAATGAAGCTGCATCTGAGCTATAGGTTTTTGTTTTGTTTTGTGTTGTTTTGTTTTGATTTTACTATTATTACTTTTATTTTTTTCTCTATATTAACATTCTATATCTTTTTCGGTTATGTTGCTAGTTCTTCTAAACCAATGCAAATGTACTAAGAAATGATGATCATGCATCTATGTGATGATGTTAAGAATTAATGATTGCATGTGTAGAATGGTATGATCTCTAAATGTTGGGTTAATTTCTTTTTTTCCGTTAATTAAAAAAAAAAAAAAATTTGAAAATATTTAGTAGCATAGCTCACTACTATTGCAAAGGTGATATTTGTAATAATTTGATATTTGAGAATGCACAGTTTTGATAGTTAATCAAATGGTATTTAAGATAGTGTTTAAATAATATTTAGAATGTAAGAAACTGATATTTGTAGCTATAGATTTTTTCCCTTCCTTGCTTTAATTTTAAATTGGTTTATGAAAAATAGCACAAACAGGCTTTATGATGATTACTTAGATTTTTTTTTAAATATACCTATGGATAAGCTAATTAAGATACCCATTTTAGGAGGTTATGATTTCCATGTTAATCATAAAAATATTTGTATCTTCATTGTTTTTCTAAAATCAGGAAAATATTTAATAACATAGGTCATTAATATACCAACACAGATATTTGTAAGAACTTTCTACTTGATATTTTGAGAACATGCAGTTTTGACAGCTGATCAAGTTGTATCTAAGCTAGCGTTTAAAACTTAGAATTTAAGAACGTTGCTATCTGAATTTGTAGATTTTTTCCTTGTAACCTTAATTTTAAATTGCTTTATGAAACCTAAAAAAATAAGTAACATTGGGGCCGTCTTTAGTGATTACAAAAAAAAAGGAATAACACAACTCAACAACAAAATAACAACAACCCAATTATAAAATGTCTAAAACTATGAACATTTTTCTGAAGAGCAAATACAGAGGCTAAAAAGCACATGAAGAAATGCTCATCTTCTCAGCTATAAGGTAAATGCAAATCAAGACTACAATGAAATATCACCCCATACCTTTCTTTAATAATGGTTGCTATTAAACGTTGCTCCAAATGTTGGAGAGGCTGTGGAGAAATTGGAACACTTATTCACTGCTGGTGGGAATGTATAATGGTACAGTCACTGTTCTAAGGAACAGTAGGGCTGTTCCTTAGAAAACTACATATGGAGCTGCTCTATGACCCAGCAATACCACTAATCAATATATACCAGAAGAGCTGAAAGCAGTGACACAGACATTTGCACACTAATGTTCACAGCAGCATTATTCACAATTGCCAAAAGACGGAAATAACCCAAATGCCCATCAACAGAACAGTGGATAAACAAAATGTGGTATATACATACAATGAAATATTTTGCAGCAGTAAGACAAAGTGAGGTTCTGAAGTATATGACAACATGGATGAACCCTGAGGACATAATGCTGAGTGAAATAAGCCAAATACAAAAGAACAGATACTGTATAATTTCACTGTTATGACCTTGTTAAAGGTAAACTCAGCGGCTCAGAATATTAGAACACTGGGGACCTAGAGATACAAAGAAGCTAGAGATGGGTGAACAGCTACTGAGGTTGAACTTAAATGTAAGGGGAATGGGCAAAAGTCAAGGCAATTAATTCATTAGTGGGGTTTTAAGTAGTACTGCCATATTGAAGGTAAACATGATTGAAAGGGGTTGTACAGAGCCATGTACCCCAATGATTAACACCATAAATATAAATAAGTTCTTTGAACTACTTCAAAGGTATGACTCCTGCACAACAAGGAGTAAATAATATCAGGGTTTGGGGGAAAACTACTATTGCATGCTATGGCCTAACAGGAAGAAATCAACAGTACCATAACAATACCAGCAGTAACTGGGGAGAGGACAAGAGTTAAGGAGACGTCTGGATTATCCTTTTGGTGAGGGTTTGGCTATCTTTTATTTCTCTCTATGGAGCACGAAAATTGTCAAAAATTGAGCGATGATACTGTAAGGCATGTATAGTTTAATTTGGACAGTATCCATGATGCCCAATGGATGGAGGTGGCTGAAGGATACACTGACTAAAAAGCAGAATGGCGAATTATGATGCAGACATACAATGGAATATTATGTGACTATAGAAGGAACAAAGTCATGAGGTATACAACGAGGTGACTGAACCTTTGGGACATTATGTGATGTAAAATAAACCAGAAACAAAAGAATAAATATTGCATGGTCTCTCTTAGAAAATACCTATAAGAAAAGTGGGGCCAGGATCGTAAGCTCTAATAGCACTCACATTTAGCCCAGAGCTTTAAATGTTATTTCTAGATTTTGAGATATTGTGCTACATAAGTAGGACCTGGTATTTCCCTGCAACTTTGGGTACCTGTGTGACACCTAAGATTCAGAGTTTGAAATCTGCAGCTCTGAAAGTCAGCACCGCTACATGTAACTGTTAACGAAACATAAAAAGTGACAGCCTTCAATTAGAGATAAGAATGAAGCCGACGAGGTTGGGACTAGGGTAAATCAGACTACAGGGTAAAGGAAGTATTTTAGAACTTCACTAACTGTATGTGACCAAAGGAAAAGAGGTTTATTTTGTTAAAAACCTAAATTTTCTGTAGTACATAATCTAACTCAATCTATCTGGATAACTCATTTAAACAACCAAACACATGGTGACCAGAATGGGAACGAGGGTTTGCAATTCTGTATAGCTTAATGTAATACCTGAATACATCCTAAAGTATGTTGGGCAGATAATTAAAAAGTACTGGTAATATCCCTTGAGGGACTGGAGAAAAAATACAGAACTATTAAACTTTCCCACCAGGGAAACCCTTGATACTATTTCAAACATTAGGGATTTCCAAGTCAATAGGCCAAGTCCTTGATCTTGAGGCTTGTTCTTATGAAATTTATTTCTGTAGCAGAGAATCTAAGCCCAACTATAATTATGTCTAAGAGTTACTTCCAGAAAACATCTTGTTGCTCAGATGTGGTTTCTCTCTCTTTAAGCCCAAACCCTGCAAGGAAAATCAGTACTCTTCCTGCTACACGTGACATAACATTCAGAGGTGAAAGTCTCCCTGATAACGTGGGACATGACTCCCAGGGATAACGCTGGCCCTGGCACCATGGGGTCAACAACAAATTCCTGACCAAAAGGGGGATTAAAAATGTAACAAAATAAAGTATCAGTGGTAAAAGAGTTCAAACCAAGTCAAGAGGCTATTCTGGAGACTACTATTACACAAGTTTTAGCTAAATATTGCTAATTGCCACAGTCTGCCAAACCCCAATTAACATCATTCTTGTTAACCCTGAAGAATACCCATGGCTCTACCTAAGATCCTACGAAGTTGCACACACTAAGTTTACTTTTCAGAAACCTAAAACTTTCAGATGGTTCCTAGGCCATCTAAGTCCTGAAAGCCAGAGGTGACTGTCAGTCTCTCCAAGAATATCAACCAGTTCCATCTCCTTATTCCATATTTCCAACACAAAAAAAATGAAATGGGCATAACCCAAATGTCCCTTAAAGACTGGGAAGAAGAATCAAAGGAGAAGGAGGAGTTATAGCAGAGAACTTAGAATTTAACAAGTAAGTATGACTACTGAATCATGACATTGATATTTCTTTTTAGTCTCCAGTGTCTTGGAGCAGCTAGAAGGAAAAACCTGAAATTGTGGAACTGTAACCCATACCAAACTTTGAAATCTGTTCTATAAATACTCGCTAAAATGTACTTTGGAATTTGTTGCTTTTTTGTATATATGTTGTATTTCACAATAAAACATATTTAGAAAATGACCATATGACCCCACACTCCTACCTCTAGGTATACACCACAAAAAAAATATGTACAGCAACGTTCATAGCAGCATTACTGACAATAGCCAAAAGGTAAAAGCAATCCAAGTTACCATCAACAGACAAAAGGATAAACAAAATATGGTATTATAGAGACAATGGACTATTACTCAGCCTTAAAAAGTAATGAAGTTCTGTTACACGGGACATCAATGAACTCAAAGACATCAAGTTCCATGAAATAAGTGAGATACAAATGGACAAATATTGTATGACTGCACTTATATGAAATAATTAGAAAATACAAATACATAGAGAGAAAGTAGATACAGGAGCCAAGGGTGGGCATGGGAAATAGGGAGCTAATAATACAGAGTTTCTGTTTGAGGTAATGGAAAAGTATTAGTAATGGATGGTGATTATGGTGGCACAACATTGTAAATGTAATTAAAACCACTGCACTGTATACCTGAGGGTGGTTAAAATGGGAAATAAAAGGTTGTATATATGTTAGCACCGTGAAAAAAAAATTTAAGTCTCAGAGTAGAAATACACTTTGTATTACAACCTATGCACATACACAATTAAAACAGACTATTTTATCATACATTGCATCCTGACATTTCTCTAAACTGAGGGACATGAACCATCATTGATATGAAATTGATTTAGTGGATCCTGAGAAATACCTTTTATAAAAAGAAAAGTAAAAACAGGAACTGGACAAAAGCAAAATGAAGATTAACAGATGTTTTAGTTTGCTAATGCTGCCAGAATGCCATACACCAGAAATAGATTGTCATTTATAAAGGGAATTTACAGTTTTTTGGAGGAAAGGCAGCTGGCTTTTTCTGTCATGTGGGAATGCACACAGAGACGTCTGCTGGCCTCTCCTCTCAGCTTCTGGGTTCAGATGGCTTTCACGGCAGTTTCCTTTCCGCACCTTCAAACATCTGGGTCTGAGCCAGCTCTGAGCACTGAGCTGAGGTGTGCTGGGCTGCTGAACTGTACTGAACTGTTTCTCTTCTGACATCTCCTTTTAAGACTCACTCATTGTGGAAGGCACTCCCCTTAGCCAACCGCAGATGTAATCAGCCATAGATGAAATTCACATGCTGATGACTGAAGTTCCAGCAACAGAACAACTGGGCACCATCACCTGGCCAAGCTGCCACCTAAATCTAATGACTACAACAGATAATAAAAAGAAAAGAAAAATAGAACACAGTGGGGAAAAGAGTATACTTAACTATTCTTCTAAAAACTTTTCAGTTTTCATCTTCTGTAAAATGCATTTTCCACAAAAGGTCGGTCAAAAAGGTATGAAAGTCACTGCCTTAGGACATATACCAAGGAGTGGAACTATTACATAGTAAGACATTCACATACATAGCCAAAACAGCTGAATTAACATCATCAACACTTGACACTATCTGATCCTTCTTTAATTTGTCAATAAAATAGGTTACAATACAGAGAGTTTCACTTCCCTGACTACTGAGGCGTCTGAAAATATTTTCATATTTATTGACTTTTCAGGATTCTGCTGCTGTTAACATTCTATTGCTTGTTCACATTCACCATCTTTTTTTTCTTAATTCACAAACACCATTTAAATATTCTGGATATTAATCTTTTGTTAATTACACATGCTGCATATATCTTCAGCCCCCAAGTAATTTTGATGGCCTTTTTAATACCTTAACATTTCACTTTAATGTGCTCAAATTTATCAAGATTTTAAGCCCTATATTACATAGATATTTATATCTTATGAAAACCTTCTATACCCTCTCATTTTCTAAAACTCATCTAATCAACTTGGAATTTATTTTTGTTTATGGTGTAAGGAGATTAATTTCTTCCCCAACACAGATAACTAGGACACTAGCACCACATATTCAATCCTTCCTTTCCCTGTTGCTTATGATGCTATTTCTGTTTCTGGGTGCTTTTCTTTTTCTTCTTCCACTAGTCTATATCTGAGGCAAATACTATCGTGTTTTACCAACTAAAGTTATGTCTTATCTGATAAAGTGATTTCACTTTTAACTGCTGAGATTTTAATTGAAATTACACTGAATTTATAAATAGAGGAAAACTAATACCTTTATGATACATGTCTTCCCTTCATATATATGTGTCTTCTTATAATTTCAAGAAAGCCTTAAAATTTTCTTCTTTCTCCATGAAGAAACATATATATTTGTTTTGTTGCTTCCTATGAATTTTGTGATGGGTTTTGTTGTTTGTTTGTTTTGGCTATTTGAAATTGCGGCTGTTTAAAAATTAAATTTTGTTCATTGCTGGTATATTGATTCTTTTGATAATTCTTGAGAAATGTATTACAATCTTACATATATTGATTTTCAAATAAATTTTATGGAATCTTATAACTTAGACTCAATAAAATGCAGATATTAAGAATACAGTTCAATGAGTTTTGAAAATGTACTTCCATGTAACCAACATTACAGTCAAGATATAGTATATTTTCATTATCGCTGAAAGTTCCCTTGTGTTCCTTTTCAGTCAATCCAACCAGCCCATCCTAAGAAACTACTGATCTGATCTGTATCACCAGTGATTAGTATTACCTATTCTAGAAGTTCATATAAATGAAATCATACCCTATGTACTCCTGTGTGTCTGATTTGTTAATATCCTTTAATCAAGTTAAGCAAATTCTCTTATATTCCTAGTTTTTTCAAAATTTGTTATGACTGCTGACTTTTATCATATGCCTCCCATCCACCATCAAGCTAGATTATCATATAGCTTTTCTCCTTTAATGTTCTAATACTATAAATTTCATTAATGAGTTTTCTAATGTTAAGTCATCCTAATATTCCTGAGACAAATCTTAATTAGTTACGGTATTTTTTTTTTAAATACATGCTAACATTTTACTCAATATCTGGAATAATGTAATAACAGAATTATCAACAGTATGGCCATTACTGTTAATGTGACCCATAAGCTTCCTTTCTTATACTATATTGTCCAGTTCAGGTATCAAAATTGCAATAGCCTTGCAAAATGATTTAAGAGTATTCTTGCTTTAGCTAATTTCTATAACATTTTGTATGAGATTGGAATTACTGACTACGCATTCATTTGGTAGAACTTACCCATCTGGGGTTTGGTTTGGTTTGGGAATTTAAACTTAATTTTGGTGCAGGTAGATTTCTAACTATTAATTAAAGCTTTCATTGGTCTAGTAAATGACCAAATTTTCTAAAGTCCCATGGATGCCTGAAGAGAATACATCTTCCTGTAACTGTTGGGTGCTTGTTAATTGTACTTTACCAATTCTTTATAACCTTACATTTTATCATCTACCTGTTCTCAAATTACTGTTAAAATCTCCCAGTATAAACTGTAATTAGATCACCTCCCTGGAGATGAGACTCAATCAAGCATGGTTGTTAAACTGGATTAGGTGGAGGCATGCCTCCACCTATTTGGGTGGGTCTTGATTAGTTTATTGGAATCCTATAAAAGAGGAAACATTTTGGAGAAAGCAGGAGATTCAGAGAGAGCAGAATGATGTAGCCACGAGAAACAGAGTCCACCAGCCAGCAACATTTGAAGATGAAGAAGGAAAACACCTCCCAGAGAGCTTCATGAAACAGGAAGCCAGGAGAGAAAGCTAGCAGATGACGCCATGCTGCCTGCCATGCTGCCTGCCATGTGCCTTCCAGACGCGAGAGAGAAACCCTGAACTTCCTCGGCCATCTTGAACTCTGGTATCTTTCCCTGGATGCCTTAGATTGGACATTTCTCTAGACCTGCTTTAACTGGGACATTTCCATGGCCTATAAGCTGTTAACTTGCAGTGTATTAAATTGTCCCTTAAAAAAAAAAAACTCCCAGTATAATTATAGATCTATTGATCTATCTTTCTAATTCTGCCAATGTTTACCCTATAGATTATGCCTGCCATAATTTTTTCATTCCTTTACTTTTAAATTGCACTATCATACATTTAGCTGGATTTTGTTTTCATTTTTTACTCTCTTTTAACCAACACATTTAACCTGAAATTATGTATTGGGTTTACAGAGATATTTAAGCTTATTTTTCTACCTGTTTTATTTTCTACTACCTGTGTTTTTTACATCCCATACATTTTCTTTGCTTCTTTTTTCTCCTTTCCTTCCCCCTATCGGAATTATCAAGTTTTCTCTATTTCTATCCCCCAGCCCCACTGATCTACATTTACAACTGTATTTCAATTCTTTGGGAGGAGGGGGCAATGACCTTTTAAATATTTTTATTTTAAGTCAACTATTCAGTGGATTGCAGATGAAAAACCACATAAAGGAATAAAAATAAAAGAATCTTACAAGGATAGGGAGAAGAGGCGAAAAGAAAACAGAAACAGAATCTTCAGAAAGTTAAGGAATCAACAGCCATCAGTAGATTTTTTGACAGTAGGAACTAAACAGTCAAGAAGTAGTGGGAGATAAAAATAAGCAGGATTGAATGAGAGCCATTTGAGAAGCAATGATATCCTCAGATTGGCTCTCCTACTTGATGCCAGTAGGTAACTGCCACCCTGCTCTCTCCAGAAGACTAAATTTCCATTCTCTACAGAAGGTAAGCCAGTATCCCTGGACTTGGAGATGGTTTAGGTACCATAAAGAGAGCAGAGAAAGTAAATGAATGTGAACACACTGCATGCTAAATGCAGATTCCCAAACCCCTTCCTCCACTGGATTCTGGCTCCCAAAATACTAGCAGCCAGACTTCTACCCTTTTACACAGGAGATCAACAGACTCTTCTCTGGAACACCTGACTAATCCAGGAGAAAAGGCTTACAGACACTAATACTGAGAGCTTATCAACAAACAACCCACTCAGATCATTCTACAGTGAAACTGAAAGGAGACAATCCTCACCCACATGCTCTGTTTCCAATCAGCTTTCTAGACCCCTACCTTCTTAACCAGATTACTAGACATCAGAGTAAAAATGGAGAAAACAAACAGAAAAATGCAACTTGAAGAAACTGAAGACTATAGAGACAGAAACATTTTATCAATATAGCCAAATAAATAAGAAAATACAGCAATCCTAAAACAAAAGCAGCATGCTATACAGAACACTGAGAAAAGAGCAGCTCTTGGATGGCTCAGTAGGCCATGATAAAAGAACTGGAGGGAGAAAGAGGGGATCAACAGAAGGGCTGGAAGATAAAGTAGAAGAAATGTCCCAAATGGAAAATTAAAGGTAAAAGCAAAGAAAACTGGAGGACCAGTTCAGGAGGTACAATGTCCAAAGAGGAGGTCCAGAAAGACATCAGAGTTAATGGAGGGGCAAGACAAGGAAATCAGGAAAAGTCACCTGAATTAAAGACAGAAATTTCCAGATTGAAAGTGACCATCAAGATCCAGCACAATGGATGAAAACACATACACATCAAGGAACATGGCTGGGAAACCAGAATGCTGAGGAGGGCAAAGGAAGAACCTAAAAGTCTTCACGGAAAAAAAAACAGAACATATAGAAAAGATCAAGAATTAGAATGGCTTTGGTTCTTCAAAGTAACACTATACGCTAACACATAGAGCAAGGCCAATCTAGAATTCTATTACCCAGCCAGGGAAGAGTAAAGGCATTTTCAGACACTTAAGATCTCCAAATACGCTACACACTCTCTCAGGAAAGTTCTGGAAGATACATTTCATCAAAAGAAGAAAGGAATAATTCAAGAAAGAAAATCCAGGACACAAAGAGAAAGGTGAAGGAAATTCATAAGATGATGGCGAATTGAGAGCCCAGCATAACTGCTGTGTCCTAGATGTACAGGGCAACCAGTGCAAATTGGAGCAGGTTAAAAAACATGTAGCCAAGGGATAATGCCAGGCTTCTTTCCAAGGTGAACATCATAAAAGTCAAAGGAAAAACAAAAAGAAAAGAAAGGAAAAGGCAATGGAAGGGTGATGTGACAGTAGCTCAGTGGCAGAGTTCTAGCCTGCCATAACAGAGACCTGGGTTTGATTCCTGGTACCTATACAGGTAAAAAAAAAAAAAAAAAAGTCAATGGAAGCAGTACTTTCACTGATGATACCCACAAAGATAAATGGTTGAGAGTAAATGATGGGACAATAAAGAAAAGCCTGGCACCTCTCCTCTAATGTCACAAGAGAGTTCTGATCCCATAGATTACAATGCAAAAGAAAAAAAAAGGCTAAGAGGAATTCACATACATCAATACATATTTATTATATGTATGGGGTGTCTTTAGACCAGTGTTGTCCAATAGAATAAAATGCCATATATATATAGCTAAGTTTTCTAGTAGCCACATTAAAAAAAAATAAAAATAGGTAAATGATAATTTAACCCAATACACTCAAATTAGTATCATTTCATTATATAACCATTTACAAAGGAAAGGCTGACAAAGGGATATTTCACTGTGTATCTTCCTGTATTACCTGAATTTTGAATTATAATAATGAATTACCTATTCAAACACTCACCATTATATGCCTAGCTGTGGATCTGATTTTATTTATCCTGCTTGGTCCTCATGTAATATTTAAGTACATCTAAAAATCAATGACTTTCTAGTTCCTCTACAGAGAGGTTTGAGGCTTATTTCTTCCAGAGGCCTCAGATACTTCAACAACACTGAGACCATTTTACTTTGCTTTTTTTTTAGTATACAGCCCCCAGAATTTCATCTCCTTTCTCTCAATGGCATTACAACCCAGTCCCCAGCTTCTAAGATCCTTTGTCTAGTACAATTCCCAAAACCAGCTCTTCCTTACCAATGACTTTGATTTTTCTGTTTTTAGTACCTGTGGACTTCTTTTTCCCTCTCACTTTTTTAAGCTCAATCATAACATATAAAGAGAAAACTTGTCTTATATTTTAAACAATATTTTCATGAGATTGCAGCAGAAGGGTCTAATCTGTGCCTGCTCCAGCATGGTCTGTATAATTTTAAGAAATTTAGATAAAAAGAAGATAGTCAATAATGATAAACTGAAGAAAATTGTATAACAGAAAAGACAGCTAAATTTAGCAGTTAGGTATTCACTCATGTCTTCTGAAAGGACAATATGAAAGGGAATAGGAATGAGGGGCAAAAAAACACTTCACAACAGGCTGAGAACAAAGAGGAGTAATTAAATACAAAAAGCAAGGTAGAGTGCCCTTTTAAAAGGTATGAAGGAAAGAGAAATTCCAAATATCTTCAAACTGCATGGAAATACAAAATATTTTTTCATACATACATAAATTTTTATTTCAAAAGAAAATCAAAGTTAAATATTTCAACATAAAGTACAAAAATATGATGGTGCTACTTCATACAGAACACCTCAGGACCCACAGGAAATAATATAAAATTACTGTTTTAGATTTTTGGCAATCCATGTTCAAACATGCATCACACCAAGTGGGGAAAAAAGCAGCATCTGGATTTTTACAACTGTTTTTAGTCAAAGAAATCATTAGTAACCAGAGCAGTAGGAATTTTTTTTTAATGAAAATACATAAAAACAAATTTCTAAAAAACAGATTTCTCAATTCTCACTCCTCCACCCCACCCCACCCCACCCCCACCCCCGCCAAAGTTGTAAGCTAGTAAGGAAAGGCAATGACAATTGAAACCTAAATTGGTCCCATGGAGAACAATGGGTAATGTGCCTATTAAACAAAAGCAAACAGAAAATCTTTATGTGTTCAATTGTATGGACTGCCAAACTTAATCTTAGGCTTTGAATTTAACCCTCAAAGTTATTAGTTCAGTGAAAGTCCACATAACATAGAGACTGCTGTGTAAAGAGAATACCTGTTCTTTACTACTTAAGAGTTATATTCTTCACCTTTAATGATTTCTAAGTATTAAGCGAAGTTTTTCATTGGTCTAGTGGAATCCATAACTCTATAAGCAGCTTATAAGTATTTAAATTACATATTGGTTTATCATTCCCAGTTTATAAAACAGTATGTATCAAGCCCATACTCAAATCAGCATGAATATTATAGTCTAACCACCCTTCCGATTTCCAGAATCTATTTTGATCTTCTCAGACAGCAGCAACTTATATCCAAGTCAACATGTGTGTATGGTCCTCTGGGTTTATTCAATAAAGCAAAGTCTAGAGTAGCACTGTCCAATAGAACTTTCTACAATGATAGAAATGTCCTACACTTGCACTGTCCAATTCAGCATCTACTCATTTCCTCAGTCACACTACCCATATTTCAAGTGCTATATAGCCACATGTGCCTACTGGCTACCATACTGTACAGTTCACAGCAAATGTTTTTCTCTAAGACTTACTGTTATTCAGTGGTGGTTTGAAGTCTTTCGCAGGTAAGAATAAGAGGAAAATTGAGGAGGCAGGGCTTCAGCAACTGCCCACCTCTCCTCCACCCCACCCAAAGAGTTCCTTTTATCTGTCTTACATTTTGAGATTGCGCATAAGTATTTCTTTTTTTTTTTAAGTCAATAATGGCAAACTGAAGAAAATCATATAACTGAAGAAAGACTGCTAGAGTTCAGAATTCATTAATGTCTGATTACTGTTGTGTGCATAGATATATGTGTGCTTTAAGTATAGAGCAGAAATGTTTAATGCACAAACATCAGGCCTAATCTGGATCCTGCTGAAACTTAAAATGAAAACATTTTAAAGAAAAGTTTAATTGGCCAGCTAAGATGAACTCAAGCCTAACTACCACTATATGAAGTATCTACGGTTGGTCAAAACATGGAAATTTTTCATTCACTTTCTCAGAGCATCTGTAGTCAAACAGTATTTTTTTAAAAAAAGCTCCAATAAGTCATTCAAGTCAAGGGAGAAGGCTCATGGACCAAGCTTCCACTGCACCATTCATCAGGAATTTATACTATGAACTCAGCAAGGAAGTCAGATTCACTATCCCACATTTTGTAATGAAGGATGTGATTAAGATAGACCATTTTCTTAGTATTTACAAGACCTTAACCATTACCTCTTTACAGAATTTCTAGGAGTAGTTGAAGCGGCATATGAAAATAAAGTTTAAACACATGCAAGCTATGACATCACAGATTTCTATGCTACTTCCAAAACTTTTTTTAAATTAAAAGATTCAAGGTAATGAACTTCTTGGACTTATATAGTGGCACATTCAAGATTATTCTTGCTTACTAACTGAATACATTAAACCTGAAACTATTCAACCTTCCTCCCACCCTAGAAGAGAAGTAGGACACTATTATTCAAAGAAATGCAGGTTTTCAGATGCACACTGGACATGTGTACTGAGAAGATGGCAACTGAGATCTATACTCACTTTGTCGTGCTCTGCAACCCTGAAACCAATAAAATCCCAGATTTCGAAAAAGTACAGAATTACCTGGAAGAACTAGTGACGACTTCATAGCACATTCACAACTTTTACTGAGAATGAATCACACATCACGGTTTCTTTCTTTAAGTATAGACCTAGAGATAAATCTAAATTACGGAGCATCTGTCCTAACAGCAGGCTCAGTTACAAATAAGAGCAACCAATCCATAGAGCTAAAGGAGAACTGTCCCTAATCTTGAATGTGAAGCATGGAAGTCACAGAATTACCCTCAGTAATTTGGGCTATCTGGTTAAATTAGCAACAGTGTCTGAATCCAACTACCTTGTCAAAATTAATTTCTCCTTACATGAAACTACATAAATTGAAGCTAGGAGCTACCTTGGAAATCCAACTCTAAAATCAGCATTGATATATGTCCTAACTGAATACATCACTATCACACTAATCAAGAGATATGATCAAAATTAGTGAGTGACTAGCAATGAGCCTCTGTGTATTTTTTATGTGAAAAAGAAAAACAAAACATGGGTTAGTTTTGTATTACTGCTAAAAATAATATCATTTCTTTTAATAGCTGAGGCTGCATACTACAAGGTTACCAATAAATATTTGAGGGAGGGGATAGTTTAGAAAGTAACCCTAAGGTCAGAAGAAGGATTCAATAAAATGATCAAAGCTAATATCGAGTAGAAGTAACCTATAAGAGGTAACAGACTGAATGGCCCACTGTCCACATTGCCGAGTCCTGGAAATCTCTAGCACACGCCAACTCAAGGCCCAAGTAAAGACTTTTATATTAACACTCCATAAGCCTGACAAAAAAGACTGTCTTACTCTAAAGAAAAAGTATGGCATGGGGTGCTACTCCCCATTCAGTTCACCTTTCTTTACTACGGGCCTAGTATAAAAGATTCTTTAGTCCGGTATCATGGCTCTCTGAATGGCAAAACAAATGAAAAACTTCTTGGTCACAGGAGGTACTTTGGATCTTTCATGAAGTAAGTCATTTGAAATAGCTCTTTAGGATCATTTGTTTATCATCCTGAATGATAACAGAAGTATATTAGGTAGACAACTGCACTCTCAAAAAGATTTTCCCAACATGATTTAACCTAATTGATGGAACATTCATTACTATGCTTTCAGGTCTAGTCCTGCACTGTATGGTCACAGGCATGCTAGTTAGGCTCTGAATATTTGTTTTTGTCCCTTGTAGATTATCTCCATTATCCTCACCAGGCTGTTACCCATTTTTTCTTACGACAGAAGACTAACAGTTTCCCATCCTTCTACCCACCAAGCCACACACACACACCTACCACACTACCCACAATCTACTTGTTTCTAATCTACCATGGTCTTAGAAGCCAGATAACCACACTTGTTAGAAACATTTTAAATAAATGTTAATAGACTCTAAGAATTAGGGGTCTCAAAAGACTCTGCTATGACTCTAGCTTTAAGGTATGGACTTGGATAATTTGACTACTCCAGGCCTCTTCTGCTTAGGGCCTGGTTCTCAAGTGCACTTTATAATAAATAGGTCAAGGATAAGGGTGTAGGCAAGTTTTAGAAAAAGCAGAAACAACTCAATACCACAACTAGAACAGAGTAAGAGAAGAGATCATTTGGGAGGACCCAAACGTCTCAAGCAATGTTTTAATTAATAGTGATAATTTAATCCTTATAATAACCTTAAGAGGTAAGTGTTATCTCCATTTTCAGTCAGAAAAACAAGGCTCAGGAGTTAAGCAATGTGCCCAACTTCATAACTGAGAAGCTGAATGTTAACCTAGATCTCTCTGACTCTCTTTCAATCACTTGCTTTTCATGGCCTTTCCACTGCACGAGATTGCTGCTCAATCCACATTCTTGATGTAGCTAACTGTTCTCACACTATCCCTGATCCTTTCACTGGAAACTAAGTTTGCTTTCTTTACTTCACCAGTTTCTTTAACTAAAGGACAGCGAGTAATCAAATTAAGGTCAAATTAAGCTTAGCTTTACATCTGTCCATCTGCTGCAAAAAACACAAGATTGAAAGATTGGCCATATTTTTGGTTTGCATAGATCAAACAAAAATGGTGATAGGATCCCTCCCCACGATTCACTGGCTGTTTCCAGTGACACCCTGAATTATTACTTCACATCTTCCTTAGTGCTGTGCTGTCCTGTCCTCTACCTTTGAGAGAAAGCTACGCAAGCATATTTTAGGAATTGGCTCAGTAATGAATTTATTACATGCTCCCTCAATTTGTACTCTAATTTTCTTCTCCCAAACACTGGGGGGCAGGGTGGGGTGGGTGGGGTATGTGGGGCAAGGTGAGCAGCAGGTATGAGGAATTCCCACTTTCCTAATTCCATTAAGGACCAGGGGTATTTCACTGTTAAATATGTTATTGCCTAGTCCACAGCCTGACACACAGAAAAGGTTATTTGTTGGGAAAATGTTATTTGCTGAATAAATGAACAACCTCTCCTGAACTGAATTCTTTGTTTCATATATCCTTGCAAAACATCTTTCCTCTTACAGAAACTTAGGGCCTAGAAATGGATCCTCTACTCCCATCAAAAGACAAGGAACCAAACAGACACGCCCCTCTCCACCCTCAGAAAACGATTCTTGTCCCAAGAATATGAATAAAACCTCCATCTGCCAGACTGCCCCAAATACAGCTTATATATGCATTACAAAAACACCTGTGTGAAAAAGCTGCTACAAAACAAGGCTTCTGGAGTCCTCAGAATCGAAGCCAAACAAGAATAAGGAAAGCTTTTAGACCCAAAGGCCAAAATTGAAAAGATTTGCAAAATGTAAAAATTCACTAAGTCTCCAAACAGCAGTTTACACAACTAAACTGAATGTTTTCCACTCAAACGAAAAGTAATGATATTACAGCAACACGATTCTAATATTTACAATACGAAAATTTAAAAAGCACCTTTTGCCAAACCACCTTTGTTCCCATTAAGCAGTTTTGTTAAAGTGGATGCTTGAAACATATAAAGCCATCCCCAATTTTCCTACTTAAGAGGAATACATACCAAACCTGACTACCCTGCATAGTTCTTTGCAAGACTAAGGTGTTGGTAAAAAGTATAAAAACCAAGCTCTTGGGCGGTGCAACACTGGCTCAGTAGCAGAATTCTTGCCCGCCATGCCAGAGACCCAGGTTCAATTCCTGGAGCCTAACTATGCCAAAAAAAAAAAAAAATAGCACTTCCTGAGAATTTCTTACTAAAACAAGTTTTAAAATGGTTGTTTCAAATCACATTACATTAATTAAAAATGGCCAATGAATTTCTCTAAACTCAATTACATCCAATAGATTTTAACATTAAGAATGTTATGTACTTCAAATGATGAATGGATGTACTGTAGACTACTATTCAGCAATAAAAAAGGAACAAAAAACTGATAACATGACTCTCAAATGTGTAAGCCAATGAAACTGGACTAAAACAGCTACATAACACATGATTCCACTGACACGACATCTGGAAAAGACAAATATTATGGGACTAAAAAACAGCGTAGTGGTTCAAAGGGGTTGAGGCTGATTTATAAAGGTGTAGTATTAGGGAATTTTTTAGGAGTGATGGAACTACTCTTTATCTCGAGTGTGGGGGTGGTTTACTACAAGATACATTTGTCTAAGTTCACAGAACTGTACACCAAGAAGAGTGAATTTTATTATACATAAATATTTTAAAGTAAATTAATTTTTTTAAATTCAGATAAAATAAAAGACAATGAACTTCCATTCTCATTCAGGTTAAAAAAAATAAAAAGAGGGCGGACAACAGTGGCTCACTGGCAGAGTTTTCGCCTGCCATGCCAGAGACCCAGGTTCGATTCCCAGTGCCCGCCCATGTAGAAAAAGTAAATAAATAAATAGAATACAGGTGGACACTCTTCTTAAAAATGCTCAAAGACATACACTATTTTTATTTTCTACAAACTACAAAGCAAATTTCATGGTGAAAACCAAGAAACTCTAAAAATTTACTTTCTGAATTCAATGTAAAAACTGTGCTAAATTACCTTTTGGTGGAGGAAATCCTTTAAACAACCAATATAATTTCCTAAGGCAAATGAAAAACTCTCAAACTACACACATTTACAAAATCCATTTTCGCTTATACCTCCCATCTCTCGGTTATATTGGCTTCACTTATTCACACATGAAAACTGTTCAAACTTCATTTAACTATTAATCTTCTATGTAAGTGGGAATTTTTTTAAGGGGATCAAAACTCCAATAATAGCAAATGTACTTTCGGCTTAATAATAGCAGATTTATTGTCTTCTTAGGTTCAAAGAAAACATCGGTACTATCAGTGATACAGGTTCAATTCAAATGTCAGAAGGGAGAAGAAAATGAAAAGGAAACAATATTAAAGTATCATTTTAGAATTCTAGAAATTCCATTTTCTGGGACCATTTTTGAAAAGATGAAATTACTTCAAATAAGTTTGCAAGACTATTTACTTACTTATTTATTAACAATTATTTTACATATGTAGTTCTAAAAGTTAAAACACCAAACTAGTATACTTCAAACTGTAGCAAACAAAACATGATTTTGATGGACGATTCATTTTACCCGGAGACGTTTTTTAAATAAAGACAACAAAACTGCAGTATTTGGATTTTAAAGAGTCAAGAGAGGAACGAATAACAAAACCAACCTAGGTATTGTTTTTCTTTTGTTTGGGATCAAAAGGAAACCATAACCGCATAAAAGTAAAGACAAAAGTACGCGACCCAAGGGCAGCACTCCCCTGAAGAGAAGAGATTAAGGTTGCAATTTTGAAAACCAAGTTTCAAATACGTGAAATCAATAAGCCTATTTTTTAAAGGCATGTGCTAAAAACTAATAGCGTCTACTCACAGAGCAACTTCCACAAGTGAGTAAAAAACGATCTCGACAGATTAGCCGTGTGCGTGTTCTTGTGAGAAGAGTACCCAAGAGCCATTCAGAACCCGAGAGTATTATGGTTAACAAAGGTTACAGGACCAGGAAAAAAGTGGACGCAAAGTAACACACGGTCCTAACACGGCTTCACAACTCCTGAAAGAAGAGAGCTATGTCCCTTCGGCTTTAAAAATCAGAACCGCAAACCATCAAGTGTGTTACGAGTAGAGGGGAAAGGACACGATCGGCCCCCGCCCCGGACCAGGCTGGGCCGGGAAGCTCCAGTGCGCCGAGCTGTAAGATTCGGTCCCTGCCCTCTCTGCTTGTCCCTGGCCCCCCTGGTATCCGCACTCCGGAGAGACCGGCGCACCCACTGCCCCAGCCTCGCCACACCCCAACCCCCAACCCCCGTGGCCATGTGACACGCGAATTTCACCGACCCAAGCCAAACACAAACACACCCCTAGCCCCGAGGGCCCACCAGGAACCGAGGCTTTACCTGGACGGAGGCTCCAGGTCCCGCCCAGTGAGACTCGGGGGGGTCCGGGACCTTTTGTTCCTTCCTCTTCCGAATGGGATGGAGGGGGCTGGGAGGGGAAGAGGGGAATGGTCGACGTGAGGCGGAACTGAAAACACGCTCCCCGCCGCCCGTCTTCCCGCCCCGCCCCCCCCACTCCCCCGGCCAGTGCCCCGCCGGCAGCCCGGCGTGCGCGGGGAGGGGTCGCAGGGCCACGGCCGCCGCCCGCCAAGGAGGGAGGAGGTGGGGACGCGCGCGTCCCGCCGCCGCCCCTCCTCCCCTCACGCGCGCTCCCGTATCCCTCTCACGGGCCATCGGGCCGGCCGAGCCCTCCCCCGCCGCGCCCGCCGCCCCACCTCCGCTTCCGCCCTCCGCCCTCGCGTCGCCGGCCGCAGCCGCGCTGCGTACCCACCTCCCGGCGGCTCGCTCGGCGCTCGCTGCTGCTGGCTGGCGAGCTGCTCCTCCGCCGCCGCGGCCGCGCGGGTAGACCCGCCTCCCACCCCGGGCCGCGAGCCCCGCCGATTCGCCGGCACAGCCCCGGGGCTGGCACCCTGCCGCCCGCTGATTGGCGCCCCCACCCGCCTGTTAGGGCGGAGGAACGCCGGCCGAGTGGAGCGCTCCGCGCGCAGAGAAGACGGAGGGAGCGGCGGAAAGAAGGAGGGAGGCCAGGCGCCGAGGGAAGAGCTAGGGGCGAGCAGGGCACGGAGAGTTGCGGGCCACTACCTCCCCACCTCCCTTCCCTTCGGCCCTCCCCGCCCTCGCGACTGGACCGGCGGCCCACGCAGCCAATGAGCGCGCGGGGTAGCCGGGGTGTGAGCCGCGCGTCGGGTGGCTTGAATCGGAAGGGAGACGTCGCTCGCTGATTGGTCCCGCCTCCCTCGTAGAGCGTGAGGCGAGGCGCGGCCGGGCGGGCTGGGGACGAGGAGGGGTTGGACGCAAGCGGTTTCGGCTGATTTCGTCTCCGGCACGCTCCCAGAAAAGACTCCAGGGAGGGGAGGGAGGAAGTAGAAGGCACGTAACCTGCCGCGCTGGGAAAATAATCCCGGCGACCACCCTTCTCTCTTCGCCTCGGCCCCGGGACCCTTTCCGCCCTTCCCCAGCTTCATGGGGTGGGCCCTGCTTGGGGGCCGCCGCCTGGTGCACTTTCCTTAGTTAAGCCGGGAGTGGACACGTGCTCATTTCTTGGGGAGGCTGGGGCCCGCCCTGAGGCTTGGACGAACACGGACAGAAGCGGGCTAGGAAGAAAACCCTAGGATTCGGCCAGCGCCTGGACACACCCACAGGCGAGGGAGTGGGCGGGGCCCCTCGTGCTGTGCGGCGGGGGCGGAGTCCGAGTGTAAATAAACCGAGAGCCTGGGATGCCGTTTGCGTTTAGCGTGAGGGGGCCAGGTGTTTTCCTTTAACCTGAATCTCAGTTTCATCCTCGGTAAAAATGATGCTACTAATGCACTCTCTGTGCAGTCTTTGTGAAATCTAAAAGATAAGTCCCCGGCACGATGCCTCAGAATTGTTGGGTTTCCTTGCCTTGCTGTTCATTTCTCCACTGTTCAGGCGCTCCTTCCGTAGTGCTTTCAACTGAGATATTCCTAGGCCAGACTTTAGCGCTTCTGCGCTACCGAAGGCTGCAAAGTTCTTAGGCTGCACACTGCCCAGGACTGACAGGATTTGTCTATTGCTTAGGGACACCCAAACCTCGGCTCACGAAAATATTGAACCTAACACAATACGTCAAGTATTTCTTAAGCGCCTCTCTCTTAATTGGGGAGCACCGCAGAACTAAAGTTGAAAAGAACCTCAGATCTCACAAAAGTGGCAGAGACAAGACTAGAACATAGTTTTCTTGGCTTCCTGTCCAGCACTCTATGTTATCATTCATGGATTTAACTGGGAACTCAAGCGGAAAAGCATCCGTAGCAATACAAATCAGTAATCAAGAAGTACCAAAGGAGCATTTCAAACACTAAGCGTTTTGAAGGTGTACTCTTTAATCCCAGAAATGAAGGCTACTCGGAAGTAGGGGCCTTCAGCTGGACCTGGAGAAATGTTTAGCCGTTACTTCTCTGAGTCTTACAGGTTTTCCAGAGTTCCTTTCAAAATCTCTTTCATTTCCACCACCTCCTCATGCGTGGAAGTACTTTTCTCATGGAAACGTAGTGACGAAGAGCCTGAAACCTGGAGTTAAATTGTCATTTTGAGTACAGCTCTGTTCAAGTCTGTAATCTTTGAGAAGAAGAACTCACTTGCAATGATATCTACTTAAATATAATTGTGTGATGAATAAATTAATAAATATGAAAGTGAGTAGCATAGTGCTTTGAAGTTAAAGTCAATAAATATTAATTTTCCTTCCCTTCTGTTGCCTGCATGTATTTATGCAAAGATGAGCCTACTCAGTAGAAATCCTTCCTCCAAAAATTTACTAACAGGGTGGTATCTTACGCTGTTAGTTTAGAGGCAGCTTGACTCAGCCCTTATTAAAAATAGCTAGTGAAAGAGACCCAGGAAGCCAACTGGTGGAGCAGTCCCACCTATGCCTTGTTTCCAGCGGCCACTGGGGAAGTTGGTCTAGGGCAAAGGGAGGCGGTTAAATGACAACTAATACTGGCCGTTCAATTTTGAAATAAGGTAGCTTGTTTTTTGGTCCTTCTTCCTATTAATGCAAGTCAACAGTTTTAATATAAAAAAGCCTTAAAAAGCTGCCTTGCCCTCTCTCTAAGCCAACTCCAGGTGAACTCATTGCCTTCCCCCCCTACATGGGACATGACACCTAGGGGTGTAAATCTCCCTGGCAACGTGGGACAGGACTCCTGGGATGAACCGGAACCCAGTATCATGAGATTGAGAAAGTCTTGTTGACCATAGGGGAAAGAAAGAAATGAGGCAAAGTAAAGTTTCAGTGGCTGAGAGATTTCAAGCAAAGTTGAGAAGTTGTCCTAGGGAGTATTCTTATACGTTATATAGAAATCCCTTTTTAGTTTATGGTGTATTGGAGTGGCTGGAGGGAAGTACTCTGAACTGTTGAGCTGTGTTCCAGTAGTCTTGATTCTTGAAATGACTGTATAATGTTAGAGCTTTTATAGTGTGACTCTCTGATTGTGAAAGCCTTGTGTATGATGCTCCTTTTATCCAGGAAATGGACAGATGAGTAAAAAGAAATTATAAAAAATAAGTAAATATAGGTGGGATAAGGGATGAAATAAATCGATAGATTGAAATGCTAGTGGTCAATGAGAGGGAAGGTAAGGGGCATGGGATGTATAAGTTTTTTCTTTTTTTATTTCTTTTTCTGGAGTGATGCAAATGCTCTAAAAATGATTATGGTGATGAATATACAACTACATGATGATATTGTGAGCCACTGATTGTATACTATGTATGGACTGTATGTGTGAAAATTTATAAAAGTTTTTTTTTTTTAAACTGATGAGTCACATGAACGGTCTCTCCCATGTTAGCAGGGTATGGATTTCCATGTCCACCTGGGTGAGTAGGGGTAGGAACAAAAGTAAACCTGGCTAGGACCCCAGAAGAATCTGTTCCAAGTATGGGGAGGAGAGAAAGGGGGAGGAGTACGTTAGTTCAATAGGTAATATGCTTGAGGTCTCAGTTAGACCATTTCTCCAAAGTGTCAGATTTTGGGTTCCAGCTCTTTCTAGAAGGCCTTCTAGGATTTGTAGGATTGAGGAAAGAGGATGAGAGACAATCTGGCTACCAATGCAGTCCCCAAGGGTTTAGATATGGTAGCATGTCAACTGTCCTCTCTGCTAGAAACATCTAAACCAAAGTGGGTCAAGACAGGAACTGAAGTAGATGGGGCAGGGATTGCCATGGCAACAATCAGCTTGGAAATTCACTAGGGTACTTCAAATCTCTTAGTAGGTCTCTATTGTATAAATTATATTGAACGAGTCTTACTTTTATATTTATAGATACCAAGCTTAACCCTTCATTGTGCATTACACTGCAAAATCAAAATCAATTCAGACTCTATTTACAGGTAGTTGAATACACTGGAAAGACGCGAGAAAAATGGTAATGGTGATTGGTTTTCAGAAAGAGCCTGAGAGTCATGAGTGGAAAACTAAAATTTCATCATTAGTTCTTCTGTAGTGTGATTTGTTTTTTAAACTGTATCTCAGTGTGGTTCATTTTCAAAAGATATAATTCATATCTATTTCCTCTATGGTAAATCTCTAAAGCCCTTCCCTGGCTTCCCCAGCCCAAACTTATATCACCTCTGAACTCTTTCTTATGGTCAGAATGGTGTACATGACTTCTCTTTGATTAATGCCTTGATCTGTTAGTTTAGTCTTGAGCAGCTATTTAATTTTTCATGGGTGTATATTTTGTCTCCCCATTTAGATTATAAATTCCTGGAGGACAAGGACAGCATCTTATTCTCATCCTTATTAAAATGCTCACTAATTGAAGAAGGTGAAATACATCATTTGTATAGCAGAAAAATGCTGTATATCCTCGGTCTGCAACATCTTCCAGCGTTCTACACAGTTTTGCCTCATCCTTACTGACCCATTTGTTCATCGTAGTGGAAATTGTTACAGTGAGCATTACTATATCTTAAGGAAAGATCCAGGTAGTTCTATTGAACTGTGTTCCAATAGCCTTGATTCTTGAAGATGATTGTATAATGATACAGCTTTTATAATGTGACTGTATTATTGTGAAAACCTTGTGTCTGATGCTCCTATATCCAGGGTGTGGACAGATGAATAAAAAAAAATAAGGATAATGAATAAATAATGGGGGAGATGAAGGGTAAAAATTGGCTAGATTGAAATACTGTGGATCAGTGAGAGGGAGGGGCAAGGGGTATGGGTTATGTGAGTTCTTTTTTTTTCTTTTTATTTCTTTTTCTGGAGTGATGCAAATGTTCTAAAAATGATCATTGTGAAGAATATACAACTATGTGTGGATATTTCTCAATAAAAATATTTAAAAAAAAAAAGATCCAGTTAGTTGCAACTAAAAGGACACTGCTTAAATGAGATAGCCTAAGTGAAATTATAAAGAATAAATAAGTGGGTTTGCTTTTATTATAAATGATAATGAAAGCATCTAGCACCAGCTGAATTTTTATCACAACATGATGAAATTTCATGTTTTAATGAATTGATGTTGGGGATTGTACATGTGTCTCTACACACACACACACACACACACCACTGTCCTTACTCACATATTAGCTTTTGCTACAAATAAAAAATACCTACATCTGATGGGAAATGCTTGAGACAAGAATAAAGTGTAAACAAGAAAAAACATTAAATTCACTAAGTATTTATCAGGTATCTGTATGTGCCTTCCATAAAAGCATTGACTGATTGTGGTAGAAAATTCTCATAGCCAAAATCACTCAGGAGAAAAAGACATACAGGTAGTTTTTTTTTTGTTTGTTTGTTTTAGGATTAGAGAAAGACAGAGATTGCAAAAGAAATTGGCTATGGTTGAGAGAAAAATATTTAGCAAAAACAAGTTCTTTTTCTCATCATTCTCCAGGTTTCTGGTAATTATTGTATTTCTTGTCTATACATTTGAAATTATAATTGATCATAGTTAATTCAATAATGTTCAAATATTAATTGGAATACTGTAATGTAATTATAATGCAATGAGCACTCCCATAAAGACACTGAAATATCTGAGACCTATGTATCTTAGATAACTAAAAAGAAAAAAAACTAAACTAAACAGGGCCAATGTTTAAGTCCTGAACAAACAATATGCAAATTGTTTAACGTTCTATTGTGAAGGGGCATAATTCAGAAGTCATATGTCAACAATAGGACCTTATGCCTTGATTATAATTGTCTCTGTGTGACAATATTGACTGGGGTAGGCTGCCACTAGGCAGGATAAGTGTATGAAGGTATAACACTCTTGGAAAATTTCAAGCACATTAGCATAATCGCTCTGATGAAGACTGGAGATCTTATTTTACATAGCTGACTAGGGTAGATAATAGATGCATAATCAGTGTCCTAATGATTAAATTAATGAGCCCCAATTGTTTGTCCTGATTATAAACAGACCTTCAGTATAAAAAAGACATTTTACTGAAGGAGTGTGAAAATCATGTTAGCTGCTGAATGGCCAGAATATAAATAATGGTGGGAGAGAGCCAATTACTATTGTGTCCTAAAGACTTCAATGGTGGATTTTAAATTACATGGCTGCATAGAGGTTTCATATCAGCTTCTCCTTGCTCTCATATAATTATGGAACTAAATGTTCTCATTTTACAGTTAAGGAAACTGAGGCCCAGACTTCCCCCAAAGTCCTTATGACCAATTAGTGCCAGAGATTATATAATAGTGTCAACCTTCTCTGCTCTGGTACTTCTCACTCACTCTTCTACCTCTCCCTGGTCTGTACCCTCACCCATGCCCAAAAACATCCTTTGCGACTTTCTGTAATCTCCCGGTTCCCTTGACTTTCTATGCATATGTCTTCATCAACTATTTCACAGTTAAAACCAGGCAAGTGTTCTACACCACACCTGAACCCTCAACCCTTGACACATGTATTTGTCACCAAACCCATTATTCTAACCACCTCCTGTGGAAGACTTGCTGTTCTTCCTGGAAAGGCTATCTATTTTCCCCACCTGTTCTCTGGATTCTGTTCTCTTGACCACCCAGTCTAGATTAGCATTCACACATGCACCAATCACACTTAAATTTTTCTTCAAAATTCTTAGCATTATTTGGAATCATTTTGTCTATTTATTTTTGTACTTAGTTATCATTTGTTGCCCTGTTCCACTAAATAAGCTCCACAAGAGCAGGAATATGGCTGTTTTATTCACCACAGTATGCCTAACTCAAACAAACATAGAGACTCAATAAATATTTTTGACTGGATGGATAATTTTCATTCACGTTCACTCAAACTCAGCATGTTAAAACTGAACAGATCATCTCCTTCTGTTTCCTTAATCTGGCCCTGTCCTAGCTAGCCCAGTACCCTAGAAAACAGAGGCTGATGTAAGCATTAAGTGCTGATGCTTTATTTGAGTGGTGCAATCCCAGGTCAGCGGTAATAAGGAAAGTGTCAAGCAAAAATGGAGAACAAGATACAGTGATGTATTACTGCACTAAACTCTGCTTAATGAATGATAAGCCTTGAAGAAATGCAGCCAGTCTCTCAGCAGGTGAAACTTCATGGCCACATTTCCAGACAGGCTATGAGGATACATCATGCTTTGGAACAATATGAAGAAGAGAGGAAATTTATCCTTGTGCCTCCTGTCTCCAGAGGCAGCTAATATTCCCACACTTGCCAGTTGTGTTATCCATATTTTTTGATAGGCACTCAGAAAGCCAGGTCCCATGACCTGCAACAGGAAGAGAGGGAGGAAACTGGGTATGTGGCTGGTCTGCCTCAAGCAGTCAAACCACCAGGAACTCAACTGAGAAGGTCACTCATAGTGGCAGCTGAAATAAATCAAGAGGCCGAGGATGCCAGAAAAGATGAGCCCCAGAAAATCTGAGAGGACATATAAACTGAGTCTGATATGGAATAATTGTTACCACAGAATAGGTTTCTTTTATTCACTATATTGTACCCAACACCTATCACAGTAAGTACGAATTACATGCATAAATGGCTCACCACTTGCCAACTTAATTAAAGCAGAAAACTTGGAGTCATCTATGATCTCCTTTCTTTCCTAATTCCAACATATCAAAATGAGGACAAAATGCCTCTTGGCTGAACCTTCTTAATGTATCTCAGATCCAGTGCCTCCTTTCCAAGTTCACTGCCTCGATTCAGACCATTATCATCTTTTAAAATCTGAATTATTATTATGGTTTCTTAACTGGTTTTCCTATCCCTAGTCTTGCTCCCACCCATTCATTTCTTCTCCCTGCTGCTGGATTTAATTTTCATTTTTTTTCTCATAGTGTATTTTCTAAATGCAAACCTGATAATATCACTGCATTGATTAAATTACCTTAATAGTTTTATGATTTTTTTCAGGATAAATCAAGGCTCCTTAGCATAATCTAAAAGTTTCTTCATAATTTGTCCCAGGCTAGTCTCTTGAACTTCACATCTCACCACTTCCCACTTGCTCCTTATATTCAAGCCAGACCAAACACCTGTCAGGTTTCTCAGTACATCATGTTGTCTCAGTCTTCAGTGCCTGGACTGTGCTCTTTATTCTGCCTGGAATGCACTTGCACCAACTATTGTGCCTGGCTAACCAGTACTCGTCCTTCAAAACTCTTTCAGTTTGGCTCCATTCATCCATCCATCCATGCATCTACCTGTTTATCCATCCATCCATCTATCCACCCACCCACCCACCTACTTAGTATTCATTTTAGCATCTAGGGTTCTTAGTTGCAAGCAAGAGAAGAAATTGACTGATGTAAGGAAAAAATGAACTAAAAGCCATTGAATTGTACCCTATAAATGGATGAGTTATATGGTATGCAAATTGTATTTCAATAATGCTGGTTTTTTGTTTTTATTTCTTAATGGATATAATAGAAAAGTCTGCAGTACCTCAAGGAGCTGACATACTGGTAAGAATAGCAACAATTAACAAAGAAACAACATAACTTCAATGTATGGGAAGTGCCAGGAAGGAATTCAGAAAGCTTCTCCTCCACCACTACCCCTTCTTTCTTCATTCCCCAGAAAAGAATTGGTTCTCTCCTCCCTTTCACAACACTTAGAGCATCTTTTTTATTGCCTTTCTCTGAAAAGTGAGCTCCTTGAGGCAGAGTCTATTTCTCTGATCTTTGAGTTCCCAGGGGTAGGTGCAGTGTCTGGTGCACAAAGCTTATAACCTTTGTCAAATACTGAATGAATGACAAGGCAGGACTAGAACTGAGAGCACCAGATCAGCACTCCATTCACACGCAATGCTTCTCTGAAAACTGGTGCCTGAAATGAAGATTCCCCAAATCTGATCACCAATCAGAAAGAGGTCTACACAAAGCAAGAGTGTTTTCAACAAGCTGTCAGTTCCTAAGTATGTGTTTTACACTATAAAAGTTGTTTTACTATTTTCTTTGTAATTATGCTGTGTCCTTTGAATAATCTTTCCACTCACCTCATTTACAGCTCTCTCCCTTGAGTTCATCAGGCAGCAGCAGCTTTGCTGACATCTTTATACTCTTGTAATCGTGACTTCTCACTCCTTGGCTGGTCAATGGGGTCTGAGTTGCAGCAGGTAGGGCTTCCAGTCCTGTGCAAACAGGTTTCAAGTGCCCAGAATTTAGAGATTTGGTTTCTCACTCCTCCTTAAGCACCCAAAAGAACTGTTACAAGTAAAGATTATTTAGAAAATAAACTTTTTCACAGCCTTCTATGTTTTTACTGAGATATAATTCACATATTGTACAATTTACTCATTTATGGTTTACAACAATGTTTTTAGTATATTCACAGAGCTATGCAACCATCACCACAATCCAACTTTAGAATATTTTCATCACTCCAAAAAGAAACCCTATGCACACTAGCAGTCACTCCCCATCCCAGCGCCTTCACTTCCAGCCCTGGCCAACCACTAATCTACTTTTTGTTTTTATAGAACTGCCAATTCTGGACATGAATTTCCTACAATGAAATTATATAATACGTAGTCTTTGTGACTGGCTTCTTTCACTTAGGGTGATGTCTTCAGGTTCATCCATGTTATAGCCTGATTCAGTACTTCATTCCCTTTTTATGGCCAAATAATATTCTGTTATATGGATATACCACTTTTATTTTCCATTCTTTAGATGATGTCCATTTGGGTTATTTCCACTTTTTGCTCTTATGAATACTGTTGCTGTGAACATTTGTGTATAAATTTCTCTACTGCTTTTTAGACTAAACTTTATTCTAAAATTTCCTCTACTTTCTGATTCTCTAAGTGTTTTGCCCAGCAGCTTATAAGATTCTGCCAGCCTTTTTATAATGGATTATTAATGTACACTGACTTCCTAGGGTTTACCTGGTAAACATACAGTTTCACTGCTTTTGGAATTGGTTATCAAGATATAAAATATTTCTATATTTTATATTTCTATATATTTCTATATTTTATACAACTAATAATAATAGAACTGAACTAATGAAACAATTGTATATCCAATAACATTTTGTGGCTTCTGTTGAAAGAAGCTAAGCCTCCCAGTTTCCCCATCAGTCAGCAAGTGTTTTTGGAGACTCTACTCTGTCAGGGACTGTGAACCATGCGGGGAGGATAAGGAATAGAACACAATCCTTTCCTCTAAGATCTTCTATTTTGTTGGAAGAGACAACTGTGGGATTGGCAGCTCACCTGATCTTGGGGATCAAGCCAGGCTCCCCAGAAGAAAAGACATCGACAGCTCAGATATGACACTGGGAGTGAGCCAGGCCACCGTTCCATGAAATCAAAGGACAGCACATGTGTGAAGGCCCAGATGTGAGAGGATTAAGTCTGGGTGGGAAGCATAGGGAGGGGCTGTGGAAAGAGATGAAACCGAACAAATCAACAGGGGCCGCATTGTTGAGGGCTTGGAAGGTAAGCCAAGAGAAAGATGCTGGGCTTGAAGGTGAAGGATTCAAAATTCAGCAAAATTAAATGTTTGGCCCTCCAAAAAACAAATACAAAAAGCTTGTTGAAAAATGTACAATATGAAAAAGAATTCATTAAATGCCTCTTTGCAAGCTTCACATTAGAAACAAATATGTTCTTCTTTGTAGTCGAAGTTTTCAAATTTGGTATCAACTTATAGTAATAGTAAGGTTTAAAAATATTTTATTTTATTATTTAACAAAAATGTATTAACCCCTCCTATGTATATGAGACTACCCTGATCTCTGAGGCAAAAAAAAAAGTTATATAATGCTTGGTACCTCATTTTCAGGTGTTAAGAAATAAATCAGGTAAGATATAAAGACAAGAAAAAATATAATGACATTTTATATATTACACATATTTAATGAATTACTTATTTAGAACAGCTACCACAAAAGAATTCAAATAGTATCAGTGCTAGTCTCATTAGCATAATTACAATTAATTCAATTACATTTTTTTAAGAGCCCTATACCAAGGGGTCTTCATAAACAGTCTAAAACATTTTTGTTTTAGAAATCTCTGTATCCTCTGCTCCAGTTCAGGATAGGAACACTAGGGGGTCTAATAACTAAGCATTTATTAAACTTCACAGGCAAAGCACTGTCCTTTGGGCTATGAAGAACATAAAAAAGTGGTAGCTATGGCTCCTTCTACAATGACCTTCTAGTTCAGCTGAGAATATGGTAGGTAGCGTGTGGGGGAGAGGGAGAGAGCTAACATTTACTGCCTGCTTCCTCTGATTGTGCAAGGTTTTAAAACTTACTTTATCTCATCTAATCTTCGAATGACCCTATGAAGAAGGTAGTTTTCTCATAAGCAATAAAAATCCCACAGAGGCAAAATAACCTGCTCAGGATCAACAAGCAGACAGTTTCAACTAACGTGAAAACCAAGAAACACACATCAAGTGCAGACATGTGGGCAGCTGCCCTGTGCAGCTGAGAGGGAATGGAGCTGGATTCTCTGGTGCCTGACCTTGAGAGCTCTGTTTTGCATAGCTGCTCTTTAGTGTTGGGGAAGCTGATGAAAAGACCTTCTAAGACCTGGAGTTCAAACCACCAGGGGGATATTGTGGGTGTCCGAGAAGCACACTGGTCCTACTTCTAGGCCTGGAGAAGAACACAGGCTTACAGCTGCACAGGCCTGGGGTCCGCCCACTGAGCCTGCACGGGTCCCCAAGGCAGGGCTAGATCCTAGGGCTCAAAAAATTCAGGACGATGGGAAGAGAGGGAAACAACAGTTGCAGTTGGGAGCAGAGCACTTTTGGCTGGATAGGAAGGAGAGCAGCCTCCAGAAAGCAGCAGCGGGGCCAGGGAGTTGCATTTCAGAGGGGCAAGAGGTGGAACTGGCCTCAGCAAGGAGCCGCTGAAGCCTGTGGGACATTCAGGGGTACAAAGAGGGAAATTGCCTATTAGAGTGTTACAGCAAGGCCCTGTCTGGACTGAAGAAGCATATCCTTAGAATAGAGAGCCATTCACTCCAAAATATTTATTAATCATCTACTATGTGTCAAGTACTATGTTAGATTCTGGAAAACAACAGTTTTCTGTGAATGAAACAGACCAAAATCCATATCCTCTCAGGGCTCGCATTCCAGCTGGGCAAATAGAAAATAGGTGAAATGTAAGTATCAAGAATAAGTTTGATGGCAAGAAATAAAGCAGGGAAGGAGAATAGGGGATGCTGAGGTGGGGGTGATCATGGCAGTGGTGGTGGTGGGATGTTTGCAGTTTTCCTTTGTTAGTTGGAAAATCCACACTGAGAAGGTGCCATTCAAGCCAAGACCTGAGGGGGTAAAGGAGCCCCTCAGGTGGTGGCAGCCAAGCTCTCTGGCCCCGAGGCAGCAGCCTTCACCTAGCCTGGCCTGCTAAAGGCCCGGCAAGGAGGAAGGTGTGCATGGAGCAGATTGAGTATAGGACAAAGAGGGGACAGAGGTAGGAGGGCAGTCTGTCAAAGGCCTCAAGGGCGTTTTAAGAACTGGGCCTCCAACTGGGCCTCCTCATCTGTGAGAGATGAGCCTTTTCTGGCACACTTAGGGGGAGGTTGCGGGTATGGAATGGGGGAGAGTTGGATTGGCCAAGGCTGGGCTTTTACCTGGTGTATATAAAGATTTGGGAGAAGGGCAAGGGAGCTGAGGAGTAATTATAAGGGTGACCACACTGGTTACCACTGCTCTGTAACCAACCACCTCAGCACGCAGAGGCTTAAAACCATCCTGGATTTTGTGTGTCAAGAATTGGGACAGGACACAGTGGGGGTGGCTTGTGTCTATTCTGCAGTGTCTGGGGTCTCAGCTGGGAAAACTGGAAGGTTGGAAGATGACAGGATGACTCAGCTGGTGCTGGAATCATCTGGAGACATCTTCACTCACATGTCTGGCAGTTGAGGCTGGCTGTGGGCCAGGATACCTACACACTGCCTCTTCAGCAGCCCAGAGACCTCTGCTTCCTGACTGGCAGCCCAAAGGTGAGTGACCACAGAGAGAAAAGGAACCTGCCAATTTAAGGCCTAGGCTTGGGCCTGGAAATTAGCCCAGTTTCTCCTGTGCCAATCAGTTGATAGACCCAGATTTAAAAGAGTTGGGGCAAAGGTCTCCACCTCTCGACAGGAAGAGCGTCAAAGAATAAAAAGGTTTAAAGTCATGGAACTCATTGAAACTAAGTAAGAAGAGAGAAGGTTATGGACCAGAAAACGCCATAGAAATGTAACCTGGAAGAGCACTCCATATATAGAAGTAGGAAATATGAAGAGAGTCCAGCCAAGAAGAGTAAGGCAGAAGGAGGAAAACTAAGCATTTGGTGTCGGTTTCAAGGAAGAAAGTCCAACTGTGCCTAATGCTATCAAAAGGTCAGCAAGATAAGGCTAAGAAATGACCTTCGGACATGGTAAGGTGGAGACCATTGAAAGTCTTCTTTGAAAGAGTTGAAGAAATAATCAGGGAAAGAAAGAAAGGAGAGGCAGCACAGATTGTCATGTTATAAGTTTTTCTGTACAGGGGAATAGAAAATGGGACAGACTGGTGAAGGGAAATGCAAGTTTAAGGGAGGATTTTAATAAGATGGAACATATAATTTTTTTCTTTTTTCAAGAGCAATTGTAGGTTTACAAAAAAAATCACACAGAAAGCAGAGTTCCCATATACACTGATAGCCACCCCCCACCCCAGTTTTCCCTATTATTAAAAATTAACTCAAAGTGGAACAAAGACGTAAATTTAAGAACCCAAAGTATAAAACTCCTAGAAGAAAGCATAGGGAAGCATCTTCAGGACCTTGTGTTAGGCAATGACTTCTTATACTTTAAACCAAAGCATGTCAAAAAGACAAAATGTTGACAATAGGGAAAACTGAGGGAAGTTAATTTTTGTACATGGTATGAGGCAGATGTCATTGAGTTAGTGAGTATGAGATCAAGTGCATAGCAGAATTCAGCCTAAAATGACACATGGATGGTTTCCCTGTGGCATGAATTCTCAATGGGGTAAAAATTGGTTCTTCCTCTTTTATGTCTAAAGCACAATTGTACGTACCATACATAAGATATATAGTATATCACTGATATCAAAATTTCATGTGATGTCGACTAGGAAAACTAATATCTAAAAAGACTCCTTGTGTGTGGAATGATAATGAAACAAAGGTTCAGAAGCACTAGTCTATTTTAACTTAAGAGAAGGCAATAAATAGGTAAATAGGTAGATGTCAGTAAATGTTTAGATGTGGTAGTACGAAACATGTTACAGTTCTCTCCTGATTATCATCTATTTCCTTCATGAAATAATGAGCAAGGAAAACTGAATCTGAGGAGAAGAAAGGGAGTTTTGCAGGTTTGACAAGAGCTGTGAAAGTGTGGAATTGTTGTCCTGGAGGTAGGCGATGGAATTAACTAAGGACTCACTATTTGTTGGTGGACATGTTTTAATGTGAGACCAATCTGTACAATTCTGAATTTTTCTTCAACTACATTCAGCTGCTCATGTTAGGAACAGAGTGGGTTTCACCGGGACTGGGATTTTACTAGGGGAATACAATGGATGGAGATGTGAGTAAGGGAGTACACAAAAGAGTGAAAGAGTGATTATGATGATCCTCAGTGCCCTCCCACCCTCAGCAATCTCCATAACAGTATGTGTTGCCCAAGCACCTGCAGCTCTCCATCTGAGGGCTTCCTGCTAGCCTATGTTCAGGCAGTGCTGGGAAGTTAATGCCCCCAGAAGTAGCTCTCAGTCAAGGATGAATGTGATGGCAGTTTCCTTGTCCTTTAGTGGGGAATAACTTTAAGGCATGTTCCTTACACCTACTCAATAAATGTCCTTTATTCATCCTTCCCTTCCGGGTCTCACTCACTAATATTCCTACCAATGCTTCCCGGGGTCACCTCCCAAATAAATTATTTGCACCCAAATCCTTGCCTCAGAGCCAGCTTCTGAAGAAACTCAGACTAGGACAATGATGAGCCACAGATTTTAAGCCAGGGAAGGAGAGAATTAAGGCCATGATGTTACAGGGGGAGGGTTGATGGACAGTGAAAGGAGGTGAGAACAGTTGACTGAAAGACACAATGAATTCAAAGAATGATGGAGCCAGAGTACTACAGAGAATGACCTGGAAAGATGGGAAGTAATGATTGGAGAGTGGGGTCCTTTAAACTGAAATGTCGCAGTTACTGATGAAGACAAAGGTTAGGGATTTTGAGACTTGGTAGAGTTGAAGATAGTATCATCACAGGCCAGTGGATTACAGAAGTCAAGGCCAAGGACAAAATCATCTATAGAAGAGTAATTATTTTGCTGATTGCCTCCTACCTCTCTCATAAGATTATTCTGAAAATTAAGTGATATAATGCACATAAAGGCTCTCACACAGAGCTTGGTACATAGTAAGTGTAAATAAATGTTAGTACAGTTGGGCACATGATCCAAGCCAGGCCAGTCAATCCCTCCCAAGGATTGTTATAACTGGAACCACTGAAGAACTCAATCATTGAAGAACTCAATGGCATTTAAGGCCATGAGGGTTGAGGCCTGGAGCTATCTGTGGCCATATTCACTGCCCCACAGAGAAAGTCCATCTGCAGGAAGAAGAAGTTAGGGTTACACAAAGACAGAAGCAAAAATAAAACTGAGAGAGGATACTGACAGTTTGATTCCCTAGAGCCATTGTCTCTTCAGCCAGATCCACCCTGCCTTCTCTACAATTATTCAGTTTGGTTTCATGAGTCAGTAAAAATTCTTATTTTGTTTTGCTTAAGCTAGTTTAAGTTGGGTTTCCATCATTTGCAACAAGAATAAAAACAATAAAATGGCTAATAATTCACCTCTTGCCTCATGCTGGCCAAAGTGCTCTAATACAAGGATCATGCAGGGAGTTCTTTTAAAGAGAGATTTAAAAAACATCTGACAAAGACTCATGCCTGTGTTTATCTCAACTCTGCCATTTGCTAGCCAGGTGAACCTTAGGCTTTGGGGTTTTATTGGGAGAGTCTGTAAGAGTCAGCCTTGGATACTTGTGTTGTAGCAGGGTTGTTGAAGGCATTGTGTATACACATTTCCATGTCCTCTCTACGATGCACACTCAGGAGAAATTTATTTTATAGTTTGTTTCCAGAAAAATTTTTCCAGTCTCAGAGAACTGGCAAGAGTTTACTTTGTGGAAAGTGAGAACTAAGTAATGAATTGTGTTTATTCACTTTGGCCATCTGGAAGCTCAGAGCCAAATATATTGCCCAACAGGTGGGCCCTTATAATCTACAAATGTAAATTTTATGTTTTCCCCGGATCTAAATATCCTATCTTAATTTATATTTTCCCCTAAGCCCAATTTTAGTATATTTACATTTTACTACTGTAAGTATTGTATAAAAACCCTTCAAATCAATTACAGAATAAAGCAAAGTATCAATAAATATGTAAACACAGTAGTATTCAACTTTACGATGATCCCTTCACATCTCTGGGTGATTCCTTAAAATAGTGGAGGTAAAAAATCCATTGGAGATGGTAAATTCTGAAGCATCTCCGTTGCTATGAAGTATAGCTGTAATAAACAAACTATAAAATAGAAACTAAAATAACGCAACTGGATTCCAAATAAGATAAAAATCTCCATGGCTAGGAAACAAAATAGAAACATCAGGAAGTAAATAGGGCTGGAGCATTGGTTCCCTGGGCTCCTGGTCTGCAGGCAGCAGTAGTGGCCAGGAATTGAGTCCCTCCAGAATAGTGGTCAAATGTGTTCCATCTGAGACAACGTATTGAAGCCAAGCTTGTTCCTTTAAACCAGAGAAACTTACCTGACCACAAAAGAAAGCTGAAAAAGGAAATTGTCGTTGACCACTATGTGAGCTCATTGCTTTTATAAAAGCAGCAGGCGGGAAAGCTATGAAGAAAGAGACACAGCCCCACCACACAAACTGAAAGAAGGTACCTACTGGCCTGGTGACTGACTCTGAAGCATCTTCAGTATCTTATAAGACAGAAACCCCCAGCCACAAATATGAGACCTGGTTCTAGACTGAGATTCCAGGGAGGGGGGAAAGGGCAATGGCTAAAGAGAAGGAACCCAATCACCAACCTCCCAAACAGGGAAGAAAGAGAGAGAAAACAAATCTCCTTCTCAAAATTAACCTGCAAACCAAAATGCTTGCAAGACATTTGAAGAAATCTAATGTTAAGAAAGACCACAATCAAAATCAGTAATTAAAACGTAAATTTGCTCCTTAGAAATGAATTCCAGAGGTTATTCATGAAAAAGACAATATGTCTGTTTAGCATGCTCCAATCACATCCATAAAAAAGAAAGACAAATAAAATGGAGACAGAAGTTAAATAGGAACAGTTGTTTGTGACAAATAATTGGTTAGAAATTTTGAAATAAAAATATAGATTCTGAAAGTCATAACATAATAGGCCAGAGTGGGGCACTATTGAAAGAACAAATAAGTGAATTGGATGACAGTATCACAAAATTCACACAAAAATACAGTTCTTTTAAAACTATAAAAACTGTTACAGAACACATACACAGTTTTAAAGAAGAGAAATGGAGAATAAATTAAGAGACTACGAAATAAATCGAAGACAAACCTCAGAAGAAAAGAATAGGCAGAATGAAGGAGAAACAATAATTGAAGAGGCAGTGGCTGAAATTCACCAGAATTAAAGAACAGTACAAGTTCTTGGTTTGAAAGTGCATTTCAGGTCCCTAGCTAGACAAATAAAACTAAATCCACACTTAGTAATGTTAGAATAAAAACCACAGAACACCAAAATAAAGAGGAAACTCTTTAAAAATTACTAAAGAAAAAAAGGTATAGTATCTAAAAATGAAAGACAATTAGACCAAAATTGCCATAGTGGTATTGCGGAAATTAATATTTTCCCTGCCCAGTGTAGCAAGCACATCTCTTACTTCATTCTTCAGTGGACTGTGCCACCCTTCCCTGCAAACTGCTCCTTTCTCACTCATGGGAATCCCATTGGGGTTACCGCATTTTTAGATGGCCCCAACCCTATGGACATAGTTGATTAGTTCAGGCGTGGACGCCTGACCCAACCTGCGCCAATCAGGATCCTGCCCAGGGCCACCTGGAGGCAAATTAGAAGAGACACTGCACACCCATTTTGAAACCTAGCGTGTCAGTGGTGTGGCCTGCACTATGTGTGTGTTGACTCCCTATACCAGGATCTTTGCACTTCAGACTAAAAACAACCTGAGAGGCAGTGTTTCTCCAGTAGCAGAGATAATACAATTCAGGGGGCAAGGACGGACATCCGCTCTGACCCCTGGAGAAGGCTGGTTTGCAGTGAGGCAGGATGAAGTCAATGTGTGGGAAGAAGCCAAAACACAAAACCAAGGGACTTGGCTCTAGTCTTACTTGGGACCATGACTCCAATTGCTCCTGGAGACTCAACTGCTTTCCCTGCCTTTCCCATTGTCTGGATGTCCAGCTCTTTCTTACATTCCTCTTTTTTGCTTATCCGAAATCAAATAGAATTTTCTGTTACTTGCAATGAAAGCAGCTGCACATTTAATTTCGTTAATTTCCACATCCCTCAAGGTTAAAAGCAAATGGGGGAGGGCACAATAGCTTTCATCTCAGTCGATCGAGTATGGCTTTTCCATGAAGGGAAACAGCTCTGTTTCTGTCTATTTCAACCCAGTTAGTTTCTCATTCTTGTCCATGCCTAAAAAGAAAATTACATGTTGGCTGCCTGCTTTAATTGTTTGTAATCACTGACATTTGCAATCCTCTCCTGTGATGTGTTCTGAGACCTCTCCTCATGGGGCATTCTTTCAGTGTTTTCTTGTTTTGTTTTTGTTTTTTTGGCAGTGGCTGTAGCAATTAGAAAATTGGGAGGTGTATAAAATCCAGAGGGATATCAATTTTGGCATTTCTTTCTTTTTTAATAAATGTTGTTAGACATGTGTAGGGTCCTGGACAAAAGTGAAATGTATCATGGGCTCCATTCCTAGTATACACAACTCATCCTATCCCAAGAATCACTTACTTTCCCCATGGTGCCTCCATGTCCAGGAAGAACTGGGTCCAGCAAGCCTCTTCTTGTGGGGACAGCAGACAGTCCTCCTTGCCCACAGTGTTCGTTTAGAGGTCAATATCTTTAGAAGGCCATCTTCCTTCAAGTGCACATAATGCTTTCTTATTCTTGTATTCATCAGATTGGACTTTAATTTTTAGGCATAGCCAAATATGTAGGGCAGGAAGAGCTAAACGTTCTTGAGTAAACACACATCCCTGATCAAATGCAACTAGGAAGTTATAAACTAATTTAAAATCAAGTGTAACAGAACTGAGACCTATCATTTTCCACATCTTCAATGTGATTCAAAAGCGAAGTTTCTCTTTGGCAACAGGACGTTGTCATTTGGAACGACATTATTTGGCAAATAAGGTGGATAATCAAGATGCAGAATAATTTGGGGTCAGAAAAAAGTTTTAAATGATAAGACTGGCTGTCTATGTGGCTCAAAAACTGCTTTCAAAAACAATTACCGGGACTTCTGGAGAAGATGGCGGCTTAGTAAGACACGCGGGTCTTAGTTCCTCCTCCAGAAAAGCAACTAAAGAAACAGAAACAATACGAAACAGCTCCCGGAGTCACGACAGAGACCAAGAAGACATGGTACCCCATTCTGGAACAGCTGAACGGGCAGGGAGAATCCGCTGCGGTGAGATACCCGAGGGGCGCGCGTTTTCCCGGCCAGGGCAGCTGGCGACTGGGGTCCCCTCCACGCACGTGGCTCCCCGGTCTGACTGGAAACGTTGGATAGCGGGGCCCTCCCGTCACGCTTGGCGTTTCGAGCCAGCTGGGCAATTAGGACCGGCACTCTCCCAAGCCGCGGCGGCCAGCGACCCCCGCCTGCACGCGCGGTTTCCCCGGGCCGACTGCCGTGCAGACAGACGAGCGCCATGAGCGCCACCTACTGGGCAGGGAAAGAAAAACAGAGCCCAGAGATTTCACAGAAAAAGCTTTCAACCAGCTGGGTCCCACACCCAGGGAAATCTGATCAAATGCCCAGACACCAGCAGAAAATAATGGATGACGCTCGGAAAATTGCAGATATGGCCCAGTCAAAGGAACAAACCAATAGTTCAAATGAGATACAGGAGCTGAGACAACTAATGCTGAATATACGAACAGAAATGGAAAACCTCTTCAAAAACCAAATCAATAAATTGAGGGAGGACATGAAGAAGACATGGGCTGAACAAAAAGAAGAAATAGAAAATCTGAAAAAACAAATCACAGAACTTATGGGAGTGAAGGACAAAGAAGAAAAAATGGAAAAAACAATGGATACCTACAATGGTAGATCTAAAGAGACAGAAGCTACAATTAGTGAACTGGAGGATGGAACATCTGAATTCCAAAAAGAAACAGAAACTATAGGGAAAAGAATGGAAAAACTTGAGCAGGGGATCAGGGAACTGAATGACAATATGAAGCACACAAATATACGTGTTGTGGGTGTCCCAGAAGGAGAAGAGAAGGGAAAAGGAGGAGAAAAACTAATGGAAGAAATTATCACTGAAAATTTCCCAACTCTTATGAAAGACCTAAATTTGCAGATCCAAGAAGTGCAGCGCACCCCAAAGAGAATAGACCCAAATAGGCGTTCTCCAAGACACTTACTAGTTAGAATGTCAGAGGTCAAAGAGAAAGAGAGGATCTTGAAAGCAGCAAGAGAAAAACAATCTGTCACATACAAGGGAAACCCAGTAAGACTATGTGTAGATTTCTCAGCAGAAACCATGGAAGCTAGAAGACAGTGGGATGATATATTTAAATTACTAAAAGAGAAAAACTGCCAACCAAGACTCCTATATCCAGCAAAATTGTCCTTCAAAAATGAAGGAGAAATTAAAACATTTATAGACAAAAAGTCACTGAGAGAATTTGTGACCAAGAGACCAGCTCTGCAAGAAATACTAAAGGGAGCACTAGAGTCAGATACAAAAAGACAGAAGAGAGAGGTATGGAGTAAAGTGTAGAAAGAAGGAAAATCAGATATGATATATATAATACAAAAGCCAAAATGGTAGAGGAAAATATTATCCAAACAGTAATAATACTAAAAGTTAATGGACTGAATTTCCCAATCAAAAGACATAGACTGGCAGAATGGATTACGACCCAGCAATACCACTGCTAGGTATCTACTCAAAGGACTTAAGGGCAAACACACAGACGGACATTTGCACACCAGTGTTTATAGCAGCATTATCTACAATTGCAAAGAGATGGAAACAGCCAAAATGTTCATCAACAGACGAGTGGCTAAACAAACTGTGGCGTATACCTACGATGGAATATTATGCAGCTTTAAGACAGACTAAACTTATGAAGCATGTAATAACATGGATGGACCTAGAGAACATTATGCTGAATGAGTCTAGCCCAAAACTAAAGGACAAATACTGTAAGGTCCCACTGATGTGAACCGACATTCGAGAATCAGCTTGGAATATATCATTGGTAACAGAGACCAGCAGGAGTTAGAAACAGGGTAAGATAATGGGTAATTGGAGCTGAAGGGATACAGACTGTGCAACAGGACTAGATACAAAAACTCAAAAATAGACAGCACAATAATACCTAAGTGTAATGTAAATAGGTTGGAACACTGAATGAAGCTGCACCTGAAATATGGTTTTTTGTTTGTTTGTTTGTGTGTTTGTATCTTTTGTTTTTGTTTTTTTCTTTTTCCTTTATATATATATATATATTATTAGTATTATTATTTTAATTCTCTTCTCTATATTAACATTCTGTATCTTTTTCTGCTGTTTTGCTAGTTCTTTTCCTAAATCGATGCAAATGTACTAAGAAATGATGATCATACATCTATGTGATGATACTAAGAATTACTGAGTGCATTTGTAGAATGGAATGATTTCTAAATGTTGTGTTAATTTCTTTTCTTTTTTTTGATTAATAAAAAAAATTAAAAAAAAAAAAAAAACAATTACCAAAGCAAATCAACAAAGAACTTTCCAACAGAGTAAGTATGCTTAGAATAATCACGTACTCTGTAAAGAAATTACTCAGAACGGGATCCTCTCATTTGTATGTACTTACCATTCAAAAAGAGTTAAGTGGTGAAAAAGCACAAAATAGTACATCTGATAGAAATACTTTTATTTCTAGAATATTCATCAAACGATGCTGGGAAAACTGTCAATTTGAAAGTAATCAATTTAGAATTGTATTTTCCAATATATCCTAAAATAAATTCCCAAAAGATTAAAGGTAAAAGAATAAAATAATGAAAATTTTAACAATTTAAAATCTGAAAGGAAATATAGAAGACTATTTTAACTGATCTTGGGGCATATTTTCCAAGCATAAAATTATAAAAGAAATAAAAATGCAAGAATGATATATCCATCTGCATAAGCATTTACAATAAGACTGAAAAAAATTGATAGAAAAAAATGTGTATAAAAGAGTTAATAGCCTAACTATACTCAGAGCCATTAAAAGCAATAAGAAAATATTTTATATTTATATAAACATAAGACATTTAAAAAGTTCAGCCTCACTAGTCACCAAAAAAATTGCACATTAAAAATGTTGTAAGTAGTGTAGTATTTTTAAGTTTATTAATATGCTTTTTTGCTTAATGGTTCCATGCATTTGACATTATTCTAAATAGCCTATGAGGTCCATCTGAGCTGGGTGAAAGGGAAGGAGAGGAGTTGGGGAGGGGGAACAGAGAGAGTTCTTACTGCAAAAAAAGAGAAAGAGTTAATTTGTCTCTGACAGCCAAAATTGGGTTTTATGGTATGGAAAAATCTGGAGACACTGACTATGTCAGGAGAAACAGAAGTTTCTAAGTTCCTGTAGCTTCTATTTAATTACACTAAAATCTAAGCCATGAGGACTCAAAATGTGCAGTTGCTGCCACTGCCCACTGTAGGAAAAATGTCTATTCCTTGATGGCTTAACTATGAAGTATGCTGACTGAGGGGCAAGGAGGACCTAACACAGAGACAGTGGAGAGCCTGAAGACAGACCTTTTCTTCCCACGAGGGGAGAACAAAGGATAAAGACTGATGTAAAGCAAAATCAGGTGCCAGGATTCTGACTTTTCCTGCCAACCTGTGGCAGGCAGGCACATAAGCATCCTATTGAGTTCAGGGAAGCCCAAGGGCATTGGGCTAGCAGCTCACTGCCTGTGGTTACTTCCAAGTGTGGAGAAGGCTATAACTGACTGGCAGTGGGTGGGCAATTAGATGAATCATTGCTCCTGGTTCTCCTTGGCCTGCTTATGGCAAGCAGAACGTCCACAGGAGGCCAAATACCAAAGGGAACGCAGCAGTGCCGGGTTTCAGGGGGCCAGCAGAAGCCAACTGGGCTAAATCGTTGGGCTCAAGCACAGTAGCAATGGATGCCAGCTCATCATCCCAAGATGGGGACAGATGGTCATCAGCAGGGACAGGTACAGGTAGCAGATCAGTCCCTGCCATGAGCAGCAGACACCTATGGGGACTTGGTCTCTGACAAGTCTCAATTTGTGAATTAAAAGCAGAAAGTTTAAAACAGAGGTGATGGGATTACTGTTCACTGGCAAGTCTTAGGGATCCACTGCCAGCCAGTGGGGAGGGACTTACGAGGAATATCAGAGCATTTTTAAAGCATAGTGAAACTACATTTTCTTAATACAGTCTGAGTGATTTGTAACCCTGTTACACATGGCACCTTTCTTTCTTTCTTTCATGAATTTTATTTTTTCTATTATAATTTTCTGCATTTTCTAATTTTTTCCCATAAAAAGCATGCATTACCTTTGTAACAAAATTACCTTTCTATAAAAAGAATGTACTGCCTTTGAAATCTAAAAAAAAAACCCACAATAAATATTTTTTAAAACATTGCATTAAACAAGATGAGAAGAGAAACTAGGGTGAATTTTCTAGTTAAAATTATTTTCTGTAAAGTTAAGTCTGTAATAAAAAGTCGAAGGTTAACAATATTGGCCTCTTTAACTTAACCCTCACCCATATGTGTATCTTACATCTTTTCTATTGTTACTATTATTGTTTAAGACAAAACAAGCCATCTCCTGCATCAATTTGCAGAACTTCCCAATGCATCATTGCCTAACTAAGCATATGCTTCCAGGATAGACCTGAGGGGACTTAGCCCCAGCACCGTGTCTGTGCAGGGAGCCGTGTTGGGGACAGTGTGTTTGGTGAATCACTGGCACCCGGTAAAGAGGCAGGCAAAACTCTGACAGAAAACAGGATATGGTAATTCTCTGGAGGCTTAGCCCAGCTCTGCTGTGGTTTCCTTGAAAACCTCTCTGATTTTCCAAGACCCACCTTAGGGCTCTACTGCTCTGCAGTGGTCTCCCTGTACCCACACGCACGCTGGTGCAGGCAGAATGCATCGGACAATGAATTTGTGAGCTTGTTACTTCTCCAGGAGGGAATGGAGTGGCTGGCCTAAGGTCACACTCCAGTTGGAGGTAGAATGAGGACCTGCCCAGGCATGGGGTCTGCCCAGGCTGGAGGGCTGGAGCAAGAGATAAAAGCGCTGAAGGCAAGGTGATGCCTCAGTTTACCTAACCACAGTCAGAACCCCCCCTGTTATTTTTACCATCTGTTTGAGGGCAGCTCAGGTTCCTGCTAATCTAGTCCCACGTGGAATTCACCACAATTTCTGAACTTGGGCAGGATTGGATAGTATATATAGTATATAAAAATGGGCATTCTCCTTCCTGAGGCTGCCCTTGCCAGAGTGTCCCACCCCCTGCATCTGCTGAGAACTGGAGTTTCTCTGTAAGGCAGACAAGGATACTTTTCATTATTATTATTATTAATTATTATTATTTGAATAGGTAATACAAGCACATTGTTCAGAAGTCAAAACAGTACCAAAGAGTATTCACCAGAAAGTAATTTTCTTCCTCAGATTCTGCCACTCAGTTTCCCTGCCTAGACACAATTGCTGTTACCAAATTTTTGGGTTTCCTTCTAGAGTTATTCCATAAATATCCAAATAAATATACAACAAATGTGTAATTGTTTAAAGTAGATGAAGGGAAACTATTTATACTGTTGTCTCTGGATGTTTCTTCACTTACTATATCTTGACAATTGTTCCATATCAGCACATATGAAACCAGAGCTTTAAGATCTCCTTCCAAGGCCATGATATTCTGTGTCCATTTATGTTCAAACAAAACTTTTCTTTCTCTTTCTTTCAAACTTATGGCCAGGAGAATTTTAACAACTAATGGTTAGGATGCACATAAATACAGACTTCAGACAGAAACATGAGGTACTCTCCCCACACAAACCTGGTAAATTGCCAGAGTACCAGGCCTCAAGATCCAGCACCTTGGTGTCGGAAGGGACCATTACAATCACATGGCTTGACATTTTGCCCAGTAAAAGAATCCGTTCCATATGGAATGAGGCTAAAGAATGGGGAGCGGCTGCTTACTATGTGCAGAATGTTTAACTGGGTTCAACTTAAACGTTTGGAAGTGGACAGAGGTGACAGTAGCACCTTATTGTGAGAATAATTAACAGTGCTGAATGGCGTGTAAGTGTGGTGGAAAGGGGAGGCTTAGTCCCGTATGTCACCAGAAGGAAAGTTGGAGTTTAAATCATGGGAATGTATAACACAGTGAATCTTGGGGTGGACAGTGTCTGTGATTAACTGTGCAAATTTTAAAAACTTCTTTCATGAAGGAGAGCATATGTACAGCTCTATTAGAAAGCATTAATAATAGGGGGTATATGGGGAAACCATTCCTATTGCGAACTATGGACTATAGTTAATAGTAATATTTTAATACTCTCATCAACAGTAACAAATGTACTACGACAATATTATGGGTCAATAACACGGGTGCAAGTGGGTATAAAGAGTATGGGAGGATTTGGTTTTTCTTTTTTATCTTTATTTCTTTTCTGGGGTAGTGAAAATATTCTAAAATTGATCATGGGGTTGTATGCACAACTATGTGATGATACTGTGATCCAGTGATTGTACACTTCAGATGGTTTGTATGGTGTATGAATTAAATATCTCAATAAAAATGCAATAAATAATCATCATCAGCAGCAAAATCTATAAAGGGAAAAACAATCCTTTCCATATTCTTCCTGATGGTGTCATATAAGTCCCACTTGGGGTAAGCTCCATAGGGATCCTACTTCCTCTCAAAAGAAGCCATTCTACTTCCAGAGTGTTCACAGTCCTTCTCAAATGAAGGTAAAACTTGGCTTCCTCGTGGTGTCTTCAAGGGTCTGATTATACATCAAGTCTCATCTTCAGACTATGATTCTCCAGGACTTTCTATGGCTTAGGAGCTCCCAAGAGCCACACCCCATCACCCTGGCCAGGCACCCTGCTTCCTTGCTGTCTGCAAAGAGGCCCTCAAACCTGGCAGAGCCTCCCAGCTGGGGCCTGGCAGCACAGAGCAGCAGGCATGGAGCCACACCTAGGGACGAAAGGATATTGCTTGTGTCTTGCTCACAGTTTCCAGCTATTTCCCTGCTTTCCTCAAAAACGCCCAGGGCAAGGATTAACCAATTGATTTTGTGAACATATTTTCTGAGACCCAAAGTGCACCCATCAGCCTCTGGTCAAATGCATGACTGATATCTAAGTTTCCTAGGGCTGCCATAGCAAACCACCACACATTGGGTGGCTTAAAACAACAGGAAGATATTGTCTCACGGTTCTGGAGGCTGGAAGTCTGAGATCCAGGTGTTGGAAGGGAAGGATCCTTGTAGCCCATGAGGGAGAATTCTTCCGGGCCTATTCCTAGTTTTTGGTGGTTTTCTGGCAATCCTTGGCATTCGTGGCTGCAGCACTTCAGTCTCTACCTCCACCATCACAAAGTATACTCTTCTGTCATATCTCCCTGTCTCTTTGCCCAAATTTCCCTCTTTAAGTACAGATGCTGGTCATACTATTTTAAAGCCCACTCTCCTCTGGTTTGGCCTCATCTTAACTGATCACATCTTCAGAGACCCCTGGGCTGTAAGTGGCAGCTCTCGCCTGGCATGTGGCTTACATCTTCATGATTAGCCATGGTTGCAAGATCTCTTGTCTCTCAATCTCTTATGTCTTGCCCTCAGTCTAGGCAGAATGCACAAAGCCATAAGGAAGAAAGGATGTCATCTCAATGAGGAAAGAAAGCCCTTTGCAGAAATCCCCAACTCACTTCCACTTAGGTCTCATAGCCAGAAACTGTGTCACATATTCACCCCTAGCTGCAAGAGGGGCTGGGAAATAGATGTCTGAGGCTAGCACATCACCACTCAGGCTTATGCTAGTGATGAAAATCAGGTGGCTCTGGGTAGGCAACTAGCTAAGACTGCACACCCTCTAAATACATGATGCTGCTCAAGTTCAGCTCTTTGCACTTTCCTTGCACCCAGCTCTAGAAGCTTCCCTATGTCTGTGAAGAGGAGCATTAATCATTCTTCCAGGCATCTAGAACTTGGACTCTTGGTTCCTTCCACTCCTGGGTGATCCACTGTCACCACCCCACTTCTAGAACATATTCCCTTAAGTTAATGATAGCCGTAGCTTCTAAGTCTAGCACATGCTTTCAGTCCATGTTCTCATCCATCACCACCACACTCCTCCATCTAGTCACTGCCCTGTTTTGTACCTTCGGTGTCTCAACATTGCCCACCAGGTAACCGTTCACACGTGAAGGGTGGCATTTGGCTTCCATGTGCCTTTCTAGCCTCTTACATCACTGTTCTACTACCCAAGCCCTCAAAAATAACAAATAGATCAACTCAGTATATCCTAGGTATATCTTGCATTAGCCAAGGTCTGCATGTTTGCTCCACTGACCATTCTTCTGAATTGCCCCCTTCTTCCTTCTCTCTGTATTTCCAGATCTACCTCATTCCCAATCACCTCCATGAAACTTTTCCCAACCACTTTAGCCTACATGGCTTTCTATCTTTGCTTGGGGGAGAGGTGTGCACCCTGATGATGTGATAAAGAACGCAAACCTAGGTTCAAATCTCAGCTTTGCCATTAATTGATAAGATCTTATGTCAGTTACCTAGCCTCCCTAAACATTGGGTTTTGCCTTTGTAACTAGAGGATAATATTAGTGCCTACCTCAAAAGGCACTGTGAGGAGCAAATGAGAAAATTCATAAAAGGCAGAGATCTGACATTGTAAGTGCTTGGTAACTGTTGTGCTTTTATTGATGCAGACACTGTTGCTTGTCCATCCAGAGCCTCCTTGACAGAACTACAATTTTCAAGCACCTCCTCGCCCTACGCACAGCCATCTTCTTCTGAGGAAGCCAATCTGCTCTCCCATCAGGGTTGTGTCCTTAATAGAATCAGCCAGGGGTTGTTTTATGTGGTTCACAAGCTGAGAAAGGTTTTTATGTTTTTAAAGGGTTGTAAAAAACAAAACAGAAGCACAAGGAAGAATATTAGTCAGAGAGACTGGATGTAACCCCTAAAACCTACAGTATATACTATCTGGCCTTTGCAGAAAAGTTTGTTGACTTCTGGTCTAAGTGAATCAAGATAATCTCATTCCCTTTGCTAAAGATTAGATTAGGAGTCAATGTAGGATCCGGTGCTAGCCAATGAGATGTGAGTGGAGCTTGTCTGGGGTCCTCAGGGCATTGTCACATCTGATAGGCCACCTGGAGGTGCTGTAGCTACCTCACTCCAGCCAGGAGAGCACCAAGGATGGCATCAGGGATGGCAGAGTAGAGAGATGGAAAGAACATGGATTCTTATTACTTATGGATCAAACAACTCCCAAACCTGCTTACTTCTGAAATTCTACTTACTATGAAATAATAAATTTCCTTATTTAAGGCAATCCAAGTCAGGGTATTACATCCCTTGCAATCCAACTGTATTGGCTAGGATAGGCTAGGTCGCACTATGGCAATGAATTAATCCCAACTCTTAGTGGCTTTAACACTAGGAAGAGGACTTGCTTGCAATAAATATCCAATGCAGATGGGTGGGGCTCTAAACCAAACAGTGGGTAAGGGACCCAGGCTGATGGAGGCTCCATATATTATAGTTGCTTCCTCTTGAACATGAAACCTTCATGGTCACTGTGGCAAGGGAAGAGAAGCTCTGGAGAGCTAAATGACTGCTTCCCTTTTAAAGAATAAGTTCCTTGAACATAGAGACCATGTCTTTTCATGGTTGATCCCTAGAACCTAACACAGTGACTGGCACACAGTAGGTACACAACGAATGAATTAGTGGCTAAATAAGTCACTTATCTCTCATGTAACAGTCCAGAGGCACTTGCGGGTGGTGGGCAGCTCAGGTCACTAAGGTCATTTAAGGACCCAGATTCTTTCCATTATTTTTTAAAATAATCTTTAAAGGACAAAATTGGTTCACTGTCTTATTCTCATTCTGGCTTAAGTGTAGAGGGAAAGTCAGAGGCGGAAGGCAAGTGATTTCCTTTTAAACAAGTCACATGGAAACTGCACATATGACTTCCACTCACATTCTGCTGAAGTAAACTTAGTTACACGGCCACACATAGCCACAAGAGAGGCTGGGAAAGGCCATCCCGAGCTAGGCAAACACTCCACACAAAGGCCATAGGGGAGAGTGAACCTTGGTAGACCACAGCAGTTTATCCCAGGGAGAATAGATATTGGGTAAGTGTCATGAGTTAAAATAATGCAGGGCTTTTTCACAACATCATGGTGTTTCAGCATCTCTGAGGTCTGTAGTAACATAAAAACAGTAAGCAACCAGTATTTCTCTGTCACAGAAAGCATGAGAAAATAAATCTATAAGTAACTAGAATAGTCAAATAAGAAAATGTTTCTGCTTTAAAGAAACTTAAGGGTTACCTGGTTGAAATCCATTGATATATTTTATTTTTATAAGTTGTCTGTTGGGTTTTCTTTTTGCAAGCCAAACAATCAAGATATATTATAGGCATACCTTGTTTTATTGTGCTTCACTTTATTGCACTTTGCGTTTTATACAAATTGAAGGTTGTGGCAACCATGCATCGAGCAAGTCCATTGGCGGCATTTTCAGACAGCATATGTTCACGCATGTCTCTGTCACACTTGAATTCAGACATATACATAGCTTTTTAGACATAATGCTATTGCACACTTACTAGACTACAGTACAGCATAAACATAACTTCTACATGCACTGGGAAACCAAAAAAAATTTGTGTGACTTTCTTTATTATCATGGTCTGGAAGCCAACCTGCAATATCTCTGAGGTATGCCTGTGTTTATAAAGGGAAAGCCCTTTAATGTCCAATAAATCTATCCTGATGACTTTAAATGCCCTCTGTATTTTTATGAGTCAAATTTATATTAACCCTGACCTTTTTCTGGAGCTTTAGACTTTAAGTGGCTACTTGACACCTTCATTTAAGTATCTAATAGAAATACAGAGCATAATATTCCCAAATAGAATTCCTGATTTTCCTCACTCACCCTCCCATGACTGTCCCTTTCTGTCCTCCCACTATAGTGTTCCCCCATTTTACTAATGGCACAACCCAATTGGAGTGAAAGACCTAGGAGTCAAAAGACAGTGGAAGACAGAAGAAATATCATAGATTAGAAACTAAGAAGAAATAACAACAAATGTAATGCAGACTCTTGGATAGCATCCTGGAACAGAAAAAGGACATTGGTGGAAAAACTGGTGAAATTCAAATAATAAAGAATAAAGTCTATAGTTTAATTAATGGTATTGTACCCATGTTCTTTTTTTTGAGCGGTTACCATTGGGGAAGGCTGGGGCACAGTAAGTCAAGCCATTCTCATCTCATCTGTGTGCATCCACTCTTACTCCTGTACAAATCACTTTCGTCCCAGCAGCCAGGTCATCTTCCTAAGACATGGGTCAGATGATGTCATTCCCTTGCTTAAAACATGCCCAAGGCTTCCCCTATTGCATTTCAAATAAAACTCTATATCCTGACAGCAGATCATAGCCTACATGACTGCTCTGTCTACTTCTCCAACTTCGTGTTCTACCACTAAAACCTCATCTTCCACACTTGGTTACTGTTTCTCAAACTAACCTATTTCTTTCTATTTCAGGACTTTGGTTTTTGCTATTTCCTCTACCTGGACCGTTCTTCTCGCTAGCCTTGCACTTTTTTTGAAATCTTAGTTCAAGAAAGGCCTTTCTTCAAACCCTATGTATAATCATTCCTAACCCCATCTGCGCCCCCATTCTTTTTTCTTTTAAACTGCTTTATTAAGATATAATTCAGATACCATACAATACATCCATTCAAAGCATACAGTTCAATGGTTTTTAATATGCTCACATGGTTGTGCAACATCACCACAATCAATTTTAGAACATTTCATAACCGCAAAAGAACTATGTCCCTAGTTCCAACCAAGCCCCCCCAGCTCTAGGCAACCACCAATCTACTTTCTGTCTCTATTAATTTGCCTATTCTGGTCATTTCATATAAACGGAATCATACAAAAAGTTGTCCTCTGTAACTGATTTCTTTCACTTAATGTAAGTGTTTATGCTTTTCAATTTAGCATAAGGTTTTCAAGGTTCAGCCATGTTGTTGCACTTGTCAATACTTTCTTTTTTATTGCCATATAATACTCTATTGCATGGGTATACCACATATCATCATTCATTCACCAAGTTGATGGGCATTTGGTTTGCTTTCATGTTTTGGCTCTTATAAATACTGCTGCTATGAACATCTGTGTACAAAGTTTTTTGCAGTCATCTGTTATTATTTCTCTAGGATCCTCCATTCTTAATTCTCTCTAGAAGACAAGTTAGCAGACTTTTCCTGCAAAGGACCAGACCGTAAATATTTTCAGCTTTGTGAGTCAGAAGCTTTCTGTTGAAACTACCCAAGTCTGCCATTGTTATGCAAAAGCAACCATTGACACTTATGTAAACCTGTGAACAGAACTGTGTTCCAGTAAGATTTTACTGACACTGAAATTTGACTTTCATTTATGTTTCATGGGTATTAGAATATTATTATTCTCTCAATTTTTTCCCCCAACCATTTAAAAATGTGGAAACCATCTTTAGTTCACAGGCCATACAAAAACAGGGTGGACGAGAATTGGCCCATGGGCCATATTTTGCTAATTCTCCTTCTAAAATTCAATGTATTTATTTTCTTCAAAACATTTATCACAAACCATGCATGGCTATCTGTTTACTTATTTGCTCTGCATGAGAATGTGAGCTTTATCAGATAGTGGACACAATCAACATTTTGTTGCATTAATAAAAGTACTCTAATTTGTTTCGGTGATCTCATAAAAATAGATATTTGGGTTGTTTCCAACTTTGTGATGTCACAAACAATGCTGCCAAGTATGATTATGCCAATAGGTATAAATATTTTGTTTCAATAAATTTGACAAGTTCTCCTCCTAAAAAGTTATATTAACAACAAACATGCGAGTGTGTCCATTTCCCAACACCTTAGACATCATTTGGTATTATCTAGTGAGCAATAAATAAATCTCATTCTTTTATTTGTATTTCTGTATTGTTAAAATGGAACTTTTTCTTCATTATTGGGCCTTGATTTGTAAGAACTCTCATACGTTTGTATATAAAGGACATCAGCCCTGTATCTGTCAAATGCATTGTCTGTAACTTTTTGCAAATAAGTTTGTGTTTTTACATTTTGAATTTTTATTTTTTTGGCTGTTGACTTATTTTTAAGGATGACCTTTTTTTCATAGAGAAAATTTTAATTTCTTAGGTGATCATGCTTAGAAAGCCTTTCTCATTCCACGATTATAAAATATTCATCCCTGTTTTCCTCTAGTAAACTTAGGGTTTCTTTCTTTCCTTTTTTTAAAAAATATTTTAATCTTTTAACTATTGGTAATGAATCCTAGAACAGGTGAGGCAGGTTTCAGCTTTATTTTGTTCTAAATGATGAACCAGATTTTGAATGTCATATTCTATTTGCTAATTGGAAGTGCTTTGTTTAATATATTAAATTTCCAAAAATATTTGCTGTACTCAGGGGTGATATTCAAAATATTCAAAAACAGATACGACACAGACCCCCCACTGATCAGAGCAGGCCATCAACATGCTAAAATACAGGGGAGGTGTAGATAACTGGTGTGGCAGAGGCCACACAGCTCAGTGTCTGGACTTGGCTCTGGCTCCTTGATCTGGCCCCTACTCCTGCTCTCCGGCTATCACGGCCCTTGGACTGAGGCCCCTGCAGTCCTCACTACATGCCAGACCCAACAATGATAACACTACCAACAAGCTTCATTAGGTTTGATAATAAATGGCCTGATACATTTTTTTAAATTTATTTATTAATTAAAAGAAATTTAACAAACCAAATAAAACATTAACATATATAATCAGTAATTCACAATATCATCACTTAGTTGCATATTCATCATTTCTTAGAACATTTGCATCAATTCAGAAAAAGAAATAAAAAGACAATAGAAAAAGAAATAAAACAAAAACAGAAAAGAAAAAAAAAGATTATACCTACCATACCCCTTACCCCTCGCTCTCATTGATCACTAACATTTCAAACTAAATTTATTTTAGCATTTGTTCCCCCTATTATTTATTTTATTCCATATGTTCTACTCGTTTGTTGACAAGGTAGATAAAAGGAGCATCAGACCCTAGGTTTTCACAATCACACAGTCACATTGTGAAAGCTATATCATTATTCACTCATCCTCAAGAAACATGGCTACTGGAACACAGCTCTACATTTTCAGGCAGTTCCCTCCAGCCTCTCCATTACATCTTGAGTAACAAGGTGATATATACTTAATGCATAAGAATAACCTCCAGGATAACCTCTCCACTCTGTTTGGAATCTCTCAACCATCGACACTTTGTCTCATTTCACTCTTCCCTCTTAGTCAAGAAGGTTTTCTCAATCCCTTGATGCTAAGTCTCAGCTCATTCTAGGGTTTTTCTCAATCCCTTGATGCTGAGTCTCAGCTTATTCTAGGACTTCTGTCCCACGTTGCCAGGAAGGTCCACACCCCTGGGAGTCATGTCCCACGTAGACAGGGGGACGGTGGTGAGTTTGCTTGTTATGTTGGCTGGAGAGAGAGGCCGCATCTGAGCAACAAAAGAGTCTCTCTTGGGGGTGACTCTTAGGCCTAAATTTTAAGTAGACTTGACCTATTCTTTGTGGGGTTAAGTTTCATATGAACAAACCCCAAGATTGGAGGCTCAGCCTATAGCTTTGGTTGTCCACACTGCTTGTAAGAATATCAAGAATTCAACTTGGGGAAGTTGAATTTCTCCTCGTTCTCACTATTCCCCGAAGGGGGCTTTGCAAATACTTTTCCACTCACTGATCAAATCATTCTGGGATTCATCGGGGAATCACTCTGGACAAACCAACAAAATCTCATGTCCTACCTGAGATTCCCAGTACTTATAGTGTTCAATCAAACTATCTACATAAGTTATATTAGGAAATGCACTAGTCAAAATATAAATTTTGTACCAAATAAACATTTTTTGTTTTAGTCTCACACATATGGTGACATTTTAAAATATTAATTACCATCTATTATCAGCACCCTGCAATAATGACATTCCTTTGTTCTTCCTCATGCAAAAACTAAGTGGCCTGATATTTAAACCACTTTTAGTCAGGATTCTGTTACTTGCAGCTCAAAGCATCTCATCTGACACACTAGCTGTGTGTGTGCAGAGGTAAGCGAGTACACAGATGACCATGTGCACAGGTGAGTGTGTATAGGTGCACCTGCCATATTTATCAGCTTTTAAATATCACAATAAAACTGGTTTTGTAGAAACGAAGGACAGCAGAAAATTTTATTTTGTAATGCTCAGTGGATCTTTTGAATAGTATCAAAATCAATCTGCTCCTTGTATTCACCCATAAATCTGGCACATTGAGAACTTTCTTTGTCAATTTATTCCATGTTTTTATTGTTACCTTTCTTGCTGCTACTAATTTAAATCTGCCATCTTTTTGGGGGGGGGGGGTTACTTTTTAAAGTTTGTATTTTCTCAGAAAATTGTCCATTTCATTCGGATTTTCAAATTTATTAGGCTAGAGTACTGAAAAATTATTCTCTAATAAGTACTATTTCTATTATCTCATTGCAGTCGGATAATATGGCCAGTATATCTTCCTTCTTCTTCTTCATGTTTTCATTGTGGTCTCTTTGGTAAAAATTTTATAAATATTTCAGGTAGTATAGTGTAGATGTTAAGCACTAAACCGTCTGGGGGTGAAGTTTCATTCTCCCACTAATCGGTTAACTTTGGGGAAGTTCAATTTCCTCATGTAAAAATGGGATAATAACAGTACTGTCGTTGGCTTTACATGGGCTAATAGCTTAAAGCTCTAAAAACAGTGTTTGGAACATAGAAAATTTCAACCCATGTCAGATTTTATGCTTATTGTCCTTTGGTATCATTTCTTTTTTAGTATGTTTTATAAAAATTCATGTTTTTTTCATTTATTTAATACTATAGAGAATTTTAATTAAAAAGTTCTCCTGAGGGGGTAGAACGGTAGTTCAGTGGTAGAATTCTCGCTTGCCATGCAGGAGACCCAGGTTCGATTCCCAACCATGTACTTCCCAAAAAAGAAAAAAAAAAAAGAAATTCAAACAAATGTGCTGCAATAACGGGATACTCACATGGAAAAAGAATGAAATGTGGCCCCCATGATACAGCATACAAAAGGGGAAAAATAAAAGTCCTGTTTTCTAGAATAATTTCTCACAGAGTACGCTTGATCTAATTTGTACTTGATATATTCCTTCCCATCTTTTCTTTTCTTTTTGTATTTTCAACACACAAGAATGTTTCACGACAGGAGGTGGGGCACATTATTCCTCTTCAGATAGAGTACTCTATTCCAGTTTATCGTTTACCCGAGAATCCTGTTTGTGGATTTTTCTTGACTGTTTTCCCCTTTCCCCCAAAGCAGTCTTTTAAACACACTTCAGAATCTGAGCTGGAAGGTGGACCACCGATGGAAACTTCTGATGGTGGTCTCCGCCTGCGGAGCAGGGGAAGGGGCAGCTGTGGAAAGGAGCCTCAATGTGTTGTCTCTGTTCTTCCCTCCTTTGCTCATAGCCCATCCCATGAAAGGAGCCCTTTCCTGATTTTGACAGTTCCCCCACCCACTTTGGGACCAGCAGTTCAGCCTGAAAGGTTTTCCCAGTAGAGAAATTGAGTGTGACTGAAGGAAGCAGCCGCAAGTGTTCTCCTTCAGCTTTGCCTACATATTCTTTGGTGGGAAAATAGGCCCCCAGCAAAACACTCCCTTTTTCTGCATATACTTCGTATCACCCTTCATTCTATCTCTCCACAGGAAGGGGCCCTGTGATATCAGGGGGCAGGAGTTCTCAAGTTCTTGCTTCTGACACCAGTTGAAAGTTAAGGGTCTCCAAGACCACTCTCAGTTTCCATGTTTCACTAGGACTCAAAGATTTCACTCAAAGCTGATATACTCAGTTACAGGTTGTTCCAGCTAAAGGGTACAGCTTAAAATCAGTCAAGGAAAGAAGTGCATATGTCTGGATCCAGGAGAAGTACCCTAGGCATAGCTTCCAGTTGACTTTTCCCAGTGAAGTCCTCTCCCAGTGAAGTGATGGACAGCGCTGCTTTTCCCAGTAACAATGTGTGACCACATGCATGGGGTAATGCCAACCAGGAAAGCTCACTGAACCACAGTGTCCAGATCCTTTACTGGGCTCCATCAGGTAGACACAAATGACTGCTCATGTGGCAGATCTCAGTATCTGGCCCCTCTGGAGGTCAAATAGATACCATGGGACCAAAAACCCCACCCTAAATCACATTGTTAGACTGTCTGGCATGACCTGAAGATCCCCAGGAAAACCAAAACACTTATCAGTCATGACATTCCAAGGGCTCAGAAATGACCTCCCAGAATCCAAGGAAGATTGGACCTTTCTTTGGGAAAGACTAAATACTTGACTACACAGTACCTGTGAATACTCATTTACATTTCAGAAGTTGCACCTGCTCTGAATTAGAGGAAAAAGATGTCATACCTTGGTGCTCACCTTCCTTTTGGCTTAGATTTCTTATATACCTGGCAGCTAGAGCTCTTGGCATCTAGAAGAGTGCAACATCTCAGAAGCACTCAGTAAATACTTGTTCAATGGATGAAGTGTGACTGATTGGTTGAATGAATAAATGTTTCCAGAAGCTGTGATTTGAGATGTGGTCAATCTCCTGGACTTTGTTCATTCTGGTGGGCTTCAGACACTCTCGTTTTATATATGAGGAAGCAAACATCCAGAAAAGCTGAGTCACCTCCCCAAAGCCACCCACTAGCAAGGGGCAGAGATGGAATCAGAATACAGGTTTCTCAATTTTTTTCTTCCCCTGCATGGAAGGCAGCACCAGGAACCGAACCCGGGTCTCCAGCATGGCAGGCAAGAATTCTGCCTGCTGAGCCACCATGGCCCTTCCTGGTTTCTCAACTTTTAAAACTGCTGTTAGCCAAGTGCTTTAGTTCCTCTTTTCCTGACCAATGACAATAATAATAATAATAACAATGGACTCATCTAATTGAGTTCATTACAGAACAGTGAAACTTCCCCATTTGGGGCCCCGTTCAGCGTCCCACCTGCCTTGAGGTGTTGGTGTTAATGAGCCAGAAATTCATCAGTCTGAACACAGGGAAAAGAATGAAACTGTTAAGAACCTAGATACTGATTCCACTTTTGAACAATTAGGGATTCCCTGTTTTTGCATTTATTTCGAAGATCAATTGAATCCCTCCAATATTCCTGTAGAAATATGGTTTTAAAAAAATTCCCATCCAGGGGTGCTTGGGACAGGTTGAGAAGCCAGACTCTAGGGGAGAAACAATTTCTTCAAAAAATGGTGTTTTCTCATTAGCCTTTTAAAAGATAATGTTTTACTTGATAGTTGTTAAGACTATAATGAAGAGACAGTAACAGCAAGTCCAGGAGGCCAGTAGAGAAGATAGTAAAATGGTATTTTATATACGGGATTGCTCCCCTGCAAACATCAGTGCTGTCCCAGGCAGCTGCCACACTTCTGACCCAAGTGTAACTGCAAGGCTAATATTTACCAAGCACTTACTGTGTGCCAAGCAAGGCTCTAAAGGCTTCCCACAGATGGAACCATTTCACAACCACTTATAATTAATTTAATCCACACAACCCTTATTAATATAGGGACTATTAATATCACCAGCCCTGCTGGTGAATCTGAGGCACAGAGAGATTAAGCAACTTGCCCAAGTTTACTCAACTGGTGAGAGGCCCTAGAATTCAAATTCCAGCAGTTTAACTCACACTTCTGATGGTAATGCCAGTGAAATGAAATTAATATGAACTTTAAGGATGTATTGGTATTCCAAAGCTGCATAATAACCACAAAATTAGCAGCTCAACACAACACAAATTCATTGTCTCACAGATTCCGTGAGTCAAGATCTTGATAGAGTTTAGCTTGGAACCTCTGCTCCGAGTCTCACCAGGCTGAAATCCAGCTGTCAGCCAGGGTTATGGTTTCAGCAGAGGCTCAAGGTCCTTTTACTAGCTCCCTGATTCCTGCCAGAATTCAGTTCTTTGGGACTGTAGGACTTAGAACTTCAGCTCCCAGAGGCCATCCACTATTCTTAGCCATGTGACCTATGACATGGTAATTGTTTTGTCAAAGCCAACAGGAAATCATCTCTGCTGCTTTGTGTCTTTCTTCTTCCATCTCTGTCCTCCAAATGCTTTTTCAAAGGGTTTCCCTGATTAGGTCAGGCCCACCCAAGATGAACTTCCTTTTGTTTAATTTAAAGTCAATTGATTAGAGATTTTAATTAATCTGAAAATCCTTTCACCTTTGCCATATAATATAACTACTCACACTCAAAAGGATGAGGTTATAGAGGGTGTATACCCTGGGGGAGGGGGACAGGAATCTTGGGGACCAGTTTAAAATTCTATTGACCACAAAAGATAACACCGAAGAGGAAAATGTCATGAAAGTGTAGGAGTGGAGGGAGGGAGAGAAGGGCAGAAGAGCCATCCCTACATGTAGGTATGTGAGCTTCAGATCTCTTTTTTTAAGCACCAGCCAGCAGAGCAGTTCCTTTCTCACCCCACCGCTGTGCCGTGACTACTAACCAAAGTTGCTATCGACACACTCAAATGTGCCACATGCTGGTTCATCTTTAAAAACTTTTGCATTTTCTCTGCTGATCCTTACACTCTGCCTCAATTCTACCTCTAGTGAGTCCATCCCAAGTTGTATAGCCTTCCCATTCAAGGCGTCCAGGGCTGGGCCCCTGTGGGGTAGGAATTATCCTTGTTACTTTAGATGTCCCACTGTGGGGTGTCATTAAAAGCTGGTTAAAAACTTGCCCCTAAAGTCTGTTTGCAAATGGTGATAAAGGGGGAAAATTCAACTTCCCCAAGTTGAATTCTTGATATTCTCACAAGCAGTGTGGACAACCAAAGCTATAGGCTGAGCCTCCAATCTTGGGGTTTGTTCATATGAAACTTAACCCCGCAAAGGATAGGTCAAGTCTACTTAAAATTAGGCCTAAGAGTCAGCCCCAAGAGTACCTCTTTTGTTGCTCAGATGTGGCCTCTCTACCCCCAGCCAACACAACAAGCAAACTCACCACCCTCCCCCTGTCTACGTGGGACATGACTTCCAGGGCTGTGGACTTTCCTGGCAATGTGGGACAGAAGTCCTAGAATAAGCTGAGACTCAGCATCAAAGGATTGAGGTAACCTTCTCCACTAAAAGAGGGAAGAGTGAAATGAGACAAAATAAAGTGTCAATGGCTGAGAGATTCCAAACAGAGTTGAGAGGTTATCCTGGAGGTTACTCTTATGCACTAAATAGATATCACCTTGTTGGTCAAGATGTAATGGAGAGGTTGGAGGGAACTGCCTGAAAATGTAGAGCTGTGTTCCAGTAGCCATGTTTCTTGAAGATGATTGTATAATGATATAGCTTTCACAATGTGACTGTGTGATTGTGAAAACCTAGGGTCTGATGCTCCTTTTATCTACCTTGTCAACAGACAAGTAGAACATATGGAATAAAAATGAATAATAGGGGGAACAAATGTTAAAATAAATTTAGATTGAAACGCTAGTGATCAATGAAAGGGAAGGGTAAGGGGTATGGCATGCATGATTTTTTTTCTGTTTTCTTTTTATTTCTTTTTCTGAATTGATGCAAATGTTCCAAGAAATGATCATGATGATGAATATGCAACTATGTGATGATATTGTGAATTACTGATTATATATGTAGAACGGAATGATCAAAAGTTAAAAAAAAAAGCTTGCCCCTATCTGGGGAAACTGAGGCTCATGAGGTCACTGCTATCTAGCTGCCAGGGTGAGCCATCCAGGAAGGGAATTTTGGCCAGGCCTTGTGTGACTGGGTTCAAGGTGAGTGAGTCAGCACTGTGGTGGTAGTGGGGGGATGGGTGGTGTTGGACCTCAGTTGGGGTCCCTGTGTCTGCACCAGGTGGTTTCAACACTCTGGGCAGCTCTGTGCCCACCCCATAGCCCAGCTGCTCACATTTTCATTGATTTGTGTTGGCATGACAAATTTCCAGAAATGGTGTGTTCTGGAAATGCTTTTCTCTAGGTTTAATTACCCTTTCATATTTGCCTATGATTTTTCTCCTCTTTTGACCCACCAAGGAAACTGTCTTGATTTCTATGATCAGGAACGGGGCTGAGTAAATGCAACTTCTACTGCCTGAAGTGACGCACTCTTCCTGGATGTTATTTTAATACAATGGATCCCTACAGTCACAGGGAAATTGTAACTCTGTACAGAAAGAGCAGTGGCCACTGCTTCTAACTCAAAAGATTTCCCTTGAAGCATTCAAAATGTCTTATACAGTGGTTAAAAGCTACAAAGAGTTTAAAACAACTGAGAAAGTTTAGAGGGCACAGTCCTTCCAACCACTCTCACTTCGGACACCAAAGGCAAGATTTGGGATTCCCAAAATCACCCTGAGGTTTGAGAATTTGCTAGAAGCACTCACAGAACTCAGTGAAAGCTGTTATACTCACAGTTACTATTGATCACAGGGAAAGGATACAGCGTAAAATCAAGGGAAGAAGACCGTGAGGCAGAGTCCAGGAAAAGTAGTGAATATGGAGCTTCCATTGTCAGGGACAGAGCCCCTCCCCTCCCCAATTCATTATTCACAACAACATCTCAGAGACCTGCCCAGAGCCCCTCTGTACCTTTGGCAGATGTCACCACAAAGCCAGATGTGGAAACTGGAAACCAGAATGCAAAGAAAGCCTTGTTTCATCCCTGCGCCAACAAGCGCCACGTCTATCAGCGAGGTCATCCCGCCAGCTCCTGGAGCCTGCAAACTCCCCACGTCACTGCCCTGCTAGGGGAGACTCCCGGACCCACTGACCTCCTACAACGCTCTTCATATCACAGGACAAAGTAACTGATAGTCACCCGCTTTCTCTGGAGACAAAATCTCACAAGGATGAACATTTATTCAGCAGCACGGGGCCTGGGGCTGTGCAAGAGCTGTTTATTTTTGATAAGGCCAGGAGAAACAGAGCCAGGTGTGCTGCCCCGGAGACCAGGTGGAGGAAAGAAGGGGGAGTTGAAGACCCTCTAGCAGACCGATATGACGGTCAAGTACAGAGGCCACAAGCGAAGCTGGACAAACTCAGCAGAATGAGCTTCCCCTACCTTGACGGCCACTATACCCCAAGATGAACCCCTCAAATCTGGCACCAGCCAGGTGGCCTTTGTCAGTCAGTGCCCAGAATACCAGCATCGGGAGTGGAGGAGGGCGAGATAAGCAGGCGAGAATTGTCTATGCCACCCCACTCCATCGCCAGGATCTTTGCCAAACAGCCCCACGTAGAGCAGTTAACCTGGAAATTCAGGCTGAATTCTGAAGGCAAATTTGAACAGTCTCCATGGCAACCACTACACAACCAGTGACTTGGCATCTTCATATCACCTACAAGAAGGTGACCCCATACAGTTAGAGTGGCGGCTCCATCCTACGGGCAGAGGCACCAAACAGACCTGGAGCCCCCAGGAAAATGTCATAGCTACACATGTCACAATGTAGTCCCTGAGGCGGAAGTGGGGCGTGGACTTAAAGCCTCTGTGGGTCCAAGAATGCTGTTCAGATAAAAAAAAAAAGGCCTTTATTTTTACGGCTGAGGATTTTGAATGTTAAACAAAAAATGCTGGCTAAGAGAAGTAAGGAAAGGTCATTAATACCTGTGGTATATGGAAAGGAGGCGAAGAGGAAAGTAAACAGGAAGCGGACCAGGATGTGTCCTCTCTGCTCATTCTCAAGAAGTCTCCAATGGGCGCTTCAGGCTCTTGGAATTACATTCTTAGATAGTCAAGTTACTCTCAAATAAGCTTTTACTCAATTGCGCTTCTCATACTAGCTCCCTTGTTCGCTCGCACTCCTTATTCCTGTCCCCAGGGAGGTGGAAAGAGCGTTTGCTGGGGCCGAGACGGCCACACAGCTCTCTTCACATCACAGGGCAAAGCAACGGACAGTCACAGTTTTCTTTGGAGACAAAACCTCACAAGGATGAACATTTACTCAGCAGCATGGTGCCTGGGGCTGTGGAGGAGCTGTTTATTTTTAAGAGTCAGAGGGTTCCTGCTGTTATTTGATAAGACCAGAAGGGCTAAAAACAAAGCCAGGGAGAAATAGCTTGAAAGAGTTCAAATTCTTCTTTGTTGAAAAATACCCCACCAATGAAACAGCCAGTGTATTAGTTAGGGTTCTCTAGAGAAACAGAATCAACAGGGAACACTCGCAAATATAAAATTTATAAAAGTGTCTCACGTGACCGCAGGAACGCAGAGTCCAAAATCTGCAGGGCAGGCTGTGTAGCCGACGACTCCGATGGAGGGTCTGGATGAACTCCACAGGAGAGGCTCACCAGCAGAAGCAGGAATGGGACCTGTCTCCTCTGAATCCTCCTTAAAAGGCTTCCCGTGATTAGATTAAGTGTCACTCATTGTAGAAGACACTCCCCTTTGGCTGATTACAAATGGAATCAGCTGTGGCTGCAGCTGACGCGATCATGATCTAATTCTATGAAATGTCCTCATCGCAACAGACAGGCCAGCACTTGCCCAACCAGATAAACAGGTACCACAACTTGGCCAAGTTGACACATGTCCTGGACCATGTAACCAGAATGAGAATATACGTAGAGTTTGCAAATGTTTTAGGGTCAGAAATGGGGTTATTGAGCGCTGCCACTGTCCTCAACACACCCCCGCTATCCAGCTGTTTTCGTTTCCCAGCCGTACAATGGGGTTGCTTAAACAATGCATTTATTGGCTCACAGTTTTGGGGCTAGAAGAAGTACAAAGTCGAGCCATCAGGCAAGGTGATGCTTTCTTCATGAAGGCTGCATTCTGGGGCTGGCTGCCCACGATCGCGGTCCTTGGATTTTCCATCCCATGGCGATGCACGTGGTGGCCTCTCCTGGTTTCTCTGGTTCTGTTGACTTCTGTTTTTTTTCCCCATGGCTCTCACTCTCTGATTTTCACTCTGTTTATAAAGGGCTCGAATAATCTGGATAAAAGCCCAAGCTAATTCAGTTGTGCTACTCCTTAGCTAAAGTAACATCTTGAAGAGATTTTATTTACAACAGGTGCATACCCATCAGAATGTGGACCGAGACAAGTAACAGGTCCAAACTGGGATACATAGCCCAGTTCTGTGCCTACAGAACGTAAATAAAAATTTAATTTCCATCGAGAACTTACATTGCACCTTGCTCTAGGTAGTAGGTTTAGCCTTTGTGGAGGTGAGGAGAACCAATGAGTTCCTTTTATTTATCCATTCCTTCATTCATCCGACCAATATTTATTTAATGATGAAAAAAAATAGGATTCTTTCTGTTTTGGGGATACTAACAATAGACAAAGTTTCCATACTTATTCAGGTGGGAAAGACAGAATGCAAACAATTATGTAATGAAACGTAATGTAATATAAAATGCATGGTAGTAAGTCCTACAAAGTTTACTTATGATGAAAGCTGTAGTCCATTCCTCAAAAAAAAAAAAAAGTCTTTACAAACTCAGTATTACCTATTATTTCCAGAAGTTACTGAATCCTCAGAATCCATCCACTGACCTGCTCTTGGCAGTGGGTCCTTAGCCTGTGAATAGCCTGATTTGGTAGGGCTGATGCGGGGCCCCAAATTTTTATTTTTTGAAGTTCCGCTGGTGATTCTGCCGCACAGATGGAGTTAAGAACCACTGGCATAGAGGATCTAACAGTTTTGTTTGTTTTGCTTTGTTTGCAGTTTCTTCCTACTTCTTCCTGCCTCCTGCAACCACCAATTGGCAACCACCAATTTGTGTTCTGTCTCTATGGATTATTCTGGATGTTTCATACATATGAACTCATAGAATATGTGTCATTTTGTAACATTTTCAAGGTTCATCCATGTTGCAGCATGTATTAGAAGTTCATTCCTTCTTATGGGTGAACAATGTTTCATCATCTGTATGTACCACACTCTGTTTATCCAGTCATCCACTGATGGACAGTTGGCTGTTTTCACCTTTTTTTGCCTGTTGTGAATAATGCTGCTATGAACAGCATTATTGGTAAAGATCATTAACAAGATCAAGGCTACTGAATTACAGGTATATAATTTTAGATATTTCCTTCTAGCTATTCTAATACATTAGAAACTAAAAGGAATTTCTATATAATGAATCAGTAGTCAAAATCATTTGTTAGAACCTAATTTCTCAGTTACACCTCCTCCCTCTCATTTGATCACTTTCTCAATCTTCAGATACATCTGAGCAATGATCATTTTATCTTTTTCATCCTGGAAAAGGGTGTTGACCTTATGGGGGAGAGAAATGAAACAGGTTGATATTCTTAGAGAGACTGGTACATCTGGGTTTCAGGGCTTATCTGGCATAGAACAATCTAGAGGCCTTAAGTTTCTGAAAAACTAAACTTACCATGGAAGATTTGTATAGACTCTTATTATAGAGCCCAGGGTATTCTTTAGGGTTTTCATGAATACTATTGGTTGGAGCTCGGCATTATGTGGCAATTTGCAATATCTGGCTGAAGCTTGCATAACAGTAACCTCCAGAATGACCTCTCGACTCTATTTGAAATTTCTTAGCCACTGAAACTTTGTTTTGTTTCATTTCTCTTCCTCCTTTTGGTCAAGAAGACATGCTCAATCCCATAATTCCAGGGCCTGGCTCATCTCTGGGAGTTGTGACCCACATTATGAGGGAGATTTACCCCACTTGAAGTCATGTCCCATGTAGGGGGCAGGATGGTGAGTTTATTTGCAGAGTTTGGCTTAGAGAGAGACCACATCTAAGCCACAAAAGAGGTTCTCTGAGTCTTAGGCATAGTTATAAATAGGTTTAGCTTTGCCATTGCAGAAATAAGTTTTATAAGGGCAAGCCTGAAGATTATTAAATTGGAAGTTCCTAATGATTGAGAGAATATTAGGAATTCCCCAGGCAGGAAAGTTTAATAGTTCCACATTTTTTCTCCAGTCCCTCAAGGAAACTTTACAAGTACTTTTTTACTTTCTGCCCCAAATACCCTGGAATGTATTAGGAGTATTCTGTACCTGTACCTGTACAAAATAATAAGATCTCATTCCCTATTTTAGGTTCCATGTAATTTTGATGTTTAAATAAACTGACCAGAGAGGTTAAATTAGCTAGTTGCTGCAGAAAATTTAAATTTTGGACCAAATAAACATCTCTTCCTTTGGTCTCACATAGGACTTGAGGTTTTATAATACAGACAATAATATTTTTTACCCTGTATTCTGATTTTCCTTAGTCCTAACCAGGTCTGTTTCATCCATATCTCTAATTGAAATCTGACCTGCTTTTTGATGTCTTTAATAGTTGCTATATGGAGTAATGCTGACTTTCAGAGATGCAGAACTCTAACTCTGAGTCTCAGGTGACACACAGATACCCAAAGTTCCAGGAAACTACCAGGTTTTATACAAAGAACACAGCATCTCAGAATTTAGAAATGACAGATGAAACTCAATAACAGATGTGACTGTTGTAAGAGTGTACAATTTAGGAACTGTTACAATGAGCCCTACTGAATATTCTGTAGTCCTTAATCCTCAATGCCCAATCTCTGCCCACTTTGTATCCCCTGATAATCTATGCTCTTGAATTCAATATTGAGAGCTTGCTCACTATAGTTAGGGTGCTACCATACAATATTTCTCTTTTCATTTCTGGCTTTTTTCACTCAACATAATGGCCTCAGGATTCATTCACCTTGTTGCATGCCTCACTTCATTTTTTTGTGCAGCTGCTCAATACTCTACCATATGTATACACGACAGTTTGCCCTTCCATTCATCAATTGATGCACCCTTAGGCTACCTCCATCCATTGCAAATCGTGAATAATGCTGCCAGAAACACCAGCGTGCAAATGTCTAATCGTATTGCTACTGTCAACTCTTCCAAGTATATACCTAAGAACAGGTTTCAGGAGCATGTGGCAACCCTATGCTTAGCCTCCTGTGAAACCACCACACTGTCCTCCTGAGGGGTTGCGTCATTCTACTTCCCTACCAACAGTGAGTGAGTAGGTACGTCTGGAGGAGCTAATAGTAATCCAGTTGTAAAACAAAAAAGATGAATGCATCAATGGCAGCATACAGAAGGCCAGCAATGAAAGACAAATCACCTGTCCCAGGTGAGACACCTGAGAAGCGTGTGAGCGCCTCAGGATTCAGAGATGGCTGGCCTGTCCTGAAAGGTCTTCCAACCTGGGAGCCCAAGGGCTTAACCCAATCCTTGACTGCAACATTCCCCACCCCACTCCACTCTACTCCAGTACACTTTCCTTTTTTCTTTTTTTTTTTTTTTTTAACTCACACCCACTTTGGATCAAAATTAAAATCTCATCTCTCCCTAGGACTTCTGAAATGAAGTCCAAGTGGGACATAACATCTGAGGGAGAATTGCTGTATTTTAAATGCAATCTCATAAATCAAAATTTTCTTCAGCACTGGATTCTAAAATTTGTGTTATAAAAGTATGAGATTAAAATTGTATTTCAATGCTCGATATGCTTTTCTAGTGCATAACTACATAGTTCATTCCTTCCTCATCCTTCCTTGCCCTTTCCCTGATATCCCCCACTAAATGTCATGCCTTACAGCCTAGGACTGAGGTTATGCATTTCTCTGTTCTCACTACTGTGACTCCAGGTAGAAGAACAAATAGATAAGAAAAGGAAGAGAGAACTCAAACAGCAGGGAGTCGTGAAAAAATGCAAACATTTGATTTCATTTCCTATTGAAACCCCATTAAAACACCAGTAAAGGGATTTTTAAGGCACAAACCCACACGAATGGAGAAAACAGGAGAGTAGAACATTTGAAAGCTAGAATGCAGCTAGATTAGTGGTAATTTACTTAGCAGACCCAAGAAAAGGAGAGAAAATTGAATCCTAAGTCAACAGTGCAGAATGTGGAAAACCAACCTGATTTGCAAACCAGATTCCTCATAAACCTTGAAAATTGGCAGCACCAGGGACTTCTGTAAGTGGAGGTGAGGATGAGGGGAACTAAAAGGAGCAGAATTGGCTGAAGTAGTCATAGCTCCAGATAGCCTCCCCAAGTCCATGCGGTCAGGGGATTTCTTCTCCACTGTTCTGGAAAAAAAGCAGGAGAGTGCAATGCCAAGGGCAGGCAGGTACTACAGAGTATAGGAAATAAAAGTCCCCAGCCACCATCTCCCAGACTCAGCTCCCAGGAGTCCAGCGGCCAGACCTCCGCATTTTAGGCTGGAGCTTGGTAGAGTCTCTTTTGACAATCTGACCAGTCCAAGGGGCTGAAATGGGGCTTCACAAGGGAAAGGCCCAAACATATCAAGGTGAAGTTCACAGTTGACAAGTTCACCTATAGTCCAGAGCTTCCAATAAGCTTCTTAGTCCCCTGTACTTAATTATGAATAACGCCCCCACCTCCACCACTAACTCATTGCATTAGTATAGGAATAAACAAAATCCTACTTGTGAAGTGCTTAGAACAGTACCTGGCACATAGTAGGAGATAGATAAATGATAATGGGTAGATAGACACATAGAAAGATAGAAATATAGGTAGATGTATAGATAGATAGATAGGTAGGTAGGTAGAGATATGCAGACAAACAAACCAAGGATTATAAGACATCTAGAGAAATCCTATAATATGAAAAATAGGAACCAAAACAAAGTAAAGTTGCTTAGAGACTTTGCTACTTAGAACAAGAACCAACACTCCTCTAAAAAAATCGCTTATATAAATATAGCTATACAAAATATATTTATATGTAAATATATAAATACATAATATATTAAGTTAAAATGTGCATATTTTGTGTATATATACACAAAGAACTCTTTCTATCCAATTTTTTCAACTTTTTTACTATGTAATATAACATATATACAAAACAAAGAAAGAAAAAGCAATAATTTTCAAAGCACTCTTCAACAAGTGGTTATAGGATAGATCCCAAAGTTTGTCTTGGGCTACCACACCATCCTCTCAGATTTTTCCTTCCTGCTCCTCCTATGGGAGACTATAAGGAATAAGTATTTTTTTATCATCACAATCAACTTTTTTTTCTTTTTTGTGAAAAATAACTTATATACAAAAGAGCAATAAATTTCAAAGCACAGCACAACAATTAGTTATAGAACAGATTTCAGAGTTTGGTTTTGGTTACAATTCCACAATTTTATTTTTTTTCTTCTAGCTGCTCTAAAATACTGGAGACTAAAAGAAATATTAATGTAATGATTCAGCAATCATATTCATTGGTTAAACCCTACCTTCTCTGTATAACTCCACCATCACCTCTGATCTTTCTATCCCACTCTTTAGGGATATTTGGGCTATGGCAGTTCTAACTTTTGCATATTGGAAGGGGCTGTCAATAATATGGGGTAGGAAGATGAAACTAGCTGATGTTCTAGAGAGGCTGAGCCCTCTAGGTTTCAGGACTTATCTGGCCCAGGGACACATCTGGAGGTTGTAGATTTCTTTAAAGTTATCCTAGTGCATGGAACCTTTGTAGAATCTCATATATTGCCCTAGATGTTCTTCAGGATTGACTGGAATGGTTTTGATTAGAGTTTGGCAAATTATGATAGGTAGCAATGTCTAACTGAAGCATACATAATAGTGACCTCCAGAGTAGCTGCTTGACTCTATTTGAACTCTCTCAGCCACTGATACTTTACTAATTACACTTCTTTTCCCCTTTTTTAGTCAGGATGGAATTGCTGATCCTACAGTGCCAGGGTTGGACTCATTCCTGGAAGTCCTCTCCCACGTCACCAGGGAGACTTTCATCCTGGATGTCATGTCCCACATCGGGGGAGGGCAATGATTTCACTTGCAGAGTTGGGCTTAGGAAGAGTGAGGCCACGTCTGAGCAACAAAAGAGGTCCTCTAGAAGTAACTCCCTAAAGTTTGACACAGTATCAGGGGATTCCCTGATGGTATGTTTAATAGCTTCATATTTTTTCTCCCATTCCTCAAGGGACTTTCCCAATACTTTTTTATTATCTGCTTAATATATTCGAGGATGTGTCCAGACATTACATTAAGCTATACAGGATTAAAGGCCCTCATTCTTATTCTGGGCTCCCTGTGTTTCAATTGTTCAAATGAACTATCCAGACAGGTTGAGTTATTTTATGTGCTGCAGAAAACTTAGGTTCTGGACAAAATAAACCTTTCTTCTTTTAATTGTGAAATATAACATATATACAAAAAAGCAACACATTTCCAAGTACATTTTAGCAAGTAGTTATAGAACAGATTTGAAAGTTTGGTATGGGTTCCTGTTCCACATCTTCTCATTTTCCTTCTGCTTGTACCAAGACACTGGAGACCAACAGAAATATCAACATAATGATTCAGCAGTTCATACTCATTTGTTAAATCCTGTCTTCTCTGTTATGCTCCTCCCTCTCTTTAAATAACATATATACATAAAAGCAATAAATTTCAAAGTACTTCGCAACAATTAGTTGTAGAACAGATTTCAGAGTTTGGTATGGGTTACAATTCCACAATTTTAGGTTTTTATTTCTAGCTGCTCTAAGGTGCTGGAGGCTGAAAGAAATATTAGTAATGATTCAGCACTCATACTCATTTGTTAAACCCAACCTTCTCTGTATAACTCCACCATCACCTTAGATCTTTCTACCCCTCTCTGTAGGGGTATTTGGGCTATGCCTATTCTAATTTTTCAAGTTGAAGGGGCTGTCCATAATATGGGATAGGGGGATAGAACTAGCTGATGTTCTGGAGAGGCTGGCCCCTCTGCATTTCAGGATTTAGCTGGTCCAGAGACCCATCTAGACAAAATAAATCTTTCTTCCTTTGGTCTCAAAGAGCAGATAAGGTTCTAAAATATAGACCATGTCTTTCTTACCCCTGTGTTCTAAATTATCTTAATCCCAACCCTATCAGCTTCATTCTTATCTCTCAACACCAGGTTATACACATATAAAACAGCCCCTCAAAATCCAGAAATGACAATTACCACTCCGGACTAAATGTGACTGCTATGAGAGCTTACGTTCTAGGCCCTGAAGTATTTTCTAAATGAGATCATGCAATATTTGCTGTTTTGTTTCTGGCTTATTTTGCCTCACCAAATGTCCCACAGATTCATTCAGATTGTTGCATGCCTCACAACTTCGTTTCTTTTTGTAGCAGCACCGTGCTTGATCATATGCTTTCACCATCATTCACCAACCTACTCCTCAGTCAGTGTATCTTTCAGCCACCTCCATCCAGTTGCCTTCTTTCTGACCTCTTGTTTAAACTACCATAGTAAGCGAATGAACACGTGTCACTTGCGGTTTGGGTTGTTGTCCTAATTGACCACCTGAACACCTGGTGGCTGTCAGCATGTACCACACTCTCCAGCTGCACTACTGTTCTTGGCGTGATTATTGACAGGAGGACTTTTTCAGGGTCCAGTATACAGGAAAAATCCAAATAGAAAAACACAGGCATTCATGGGGCACTGACTTGTGTCAGGCACCGTGCTATGCATGTAATGTGTCCTGCCTCATTTTCTCCTTCCAACAACCTGTTTTTCCTCCATCTTGCTTAAAAAGGTTAAGCAACTTGTCTAAGGTCACACAACTGAGGGTTCCACACCCAGGGCTGTCTGACCACATCATTATATCGGCATCATTAACTGCATCTCAGTATTTGTCCCAAGGAAAAGATTTCTGTGGTGGAGAGAAAAGCACACAGGATTAGGATGGGTCTTAGAAGCTCTATCTCATTCGGTGCAGGAATTCTTCCAAGGTCCTTAAGAGGTGGCCACCAGTTTCCACTTAGCAGTGAGCCCCTCCAGTGACAGAGGCCGCACTATCTGTCCCAGGCAGCCATTGTCAGGTAACTCTGAGGGTAAGAAGGCCCACCTTTTTCAGGGAGAATGGAAACCTGCTTTCTTATAGCTACCGCTCACTGGCAGACCTCTGGAGGACCACAGAATGAGCTGCCTTCCTCTCTTCAAATGGTCCACTGGAGAGCTGGTGACAGACCCTGGGCTTCGTGTTGGCTTCTGTGCATCATGCTGTATGGCCCTCATTCTTCATGTCATGTCGATCTGGCCCAACTCCACCCCCTCATCCTGTCCACTTCCCTCTGTTCTTGACATACTCAATTTGTCAATATCCCCCTTGACATGTGGCTCCCAGAATGTAACAGAATGCTTCAGAGAAGTGGGAAGCACAAGTTCTTATTAGTTCAGCCCCAGATGGATCTAGTTATTTTAGCACACTATTATTGGTCATTGAACTTGTGGCTAACTAGCAAAAGGTATAATATAAATATATTTGTAAAGGTATAATATAAATGTATTTTTAATTTACAGTATGAAGGTCTCAATAACCCTGGGGAGTAAGCAGCCACCAGATTGTTACTCTTCCTTTAACATACCCTGATTTTCACATGCTCTCTTGTCTTTATCACATTATTGAGTTTGGTCCCTAAGAAACGTCAGCCTCAGACAAAATGCGCCCCCCAGTACATGCCAAGGATGCCCATCCTGACTGTCCCTTCCCTTCTTTGGGCCTCAGAATCTTCAGCCAGGAAATGAAAGGTCTGGGCTAGATGCTTCTAGATAGTCACTAACAAATACATCTCATCTACTCAAACTCTTGCCCATTTGCATCATCTGTACCCAACAACTTAGCGCTGTTACATCCTCTCGCAATAATTTAGCTCTGTTTTCTTGAGGTTTAGGGTTGTCTCCTCCAAATACATGGACAGTTCCCTAAGGGTCAAGGCCCACCCTATACTTCTCACAACCCACAGCATCTAGTGCAGTGCTGGACAAATGTCTTGTGATCAGTGAAAATTCCATAACAGGACAGACGATGCCATGCAAAAGGAAAAGAGTGGATGCTAATCCTTAGTTTTGTTCACTATGTCACCAGCACCTAGAAGAGTACCCGACACACAGGAAGTGCTCAAAAAATATTTTGTTGGCTGAATGAATGAACACACCTATAAGAAAAGCAATAATAGAATCTGATGGCTAGAAATACTAAAGCATTGGTGGGCTTCCAATAAGTGGCTCGAGTGAAAACCAGGTAGAGTAGGTCAAAGCCTTCTACTCTCTTCTCATTAAGGTTCCCAAAGGGAGAATGTAAATAGTAAAATCTCTCTGGGGAACAGTTTAGCTAAATATTTAAAGCCTTACAAATGTGCATTACCAACTTTCCCTAGTCTAAGAACTTTCCCTAGAGAAATATAGCAGAGGGAGGTGTGAGGCAGATAAATAAAGACTTTTATTGCAACATTATTTGTAGCAGAGAAAAACTGAAACAACTTAAATGTTTAATAATAAGGTACTGGTCAAGCAAATTCAGGAGTAGCCATAGATGGACTGGCATATGGTGATTACACTAGTGTAGCAGAAGGACATTACTGTCAGGGATTAAATGTTTGCTATGTAGTGCTTAGTGAAGCAAGGAGACAAACTGTGTACATGTGTGTGCCTTTCTCTTGTGCTAAGACAAAAGATATACTGACATGTGCATATGAATGCATGTTTATGTGTCTACACATACGCCTATATTCATAGAAAAATATTGGAAAGATAAACCCAAAATAATTCGAGTGTAAGAGAACTAAAGCCTGCTTTTTTGTTTTTCAGTTTGTACTTTTCTACATTTTTAAAGTTTGTATTATTTTTTGGGTTTAAAGGAAAATATATTTTATTTCTTTGAATGACATTATATGCAACATTGCTATTCAAGTGTGTACAGACAACAGCATGGGTGGATACACTAAAGGCAAGTTGACAAATACTCTCCCGGATGGCAAGAAATGAGCAAGTCTCACGATCCCCCCATTTGAGAGAAATGCAGGGTTAATCTGGGTATGCTTAATAGCTAAAGAAGCGGGATTCTGAAAGATGTGTCAATTAAATTTAAGGACTGAATTTGTCCATCATGGAATAGAGATGTTAGAAGTGATAGGGAAGAAAATCGAGCCTGTTTTCAATGGGGGGTGGGTTTGGGGTGGTGGTGGAGTGGGGCAGGCTTTCCTGGAGGGGGAAGGCTTAGGAGGAAGGAGAAGAGGAGCGAACAGAAGTCAAGCAGAGTCAGACATATCATTACATTTTTACTCTGGGTATCCCGCTCCCATAGAGGCTCTGTCGGACATGAGAAGCAAAAGACTAGTTTATAGTCTAATTAGAAAGACAAGCCTAGCATTTATAAAACCAGTAAAGACAAATGCTAGACTGGATTCTTTATAATTAGTGCTAAATAGTAAGATTCAGATGAGTGGGCGGGCCACAGTGGCTCGGCAGGCAGGAATGCTTGCCTGCGATGCCAGAGGACCCAGGTTCGATTCCCGGTGCCTGCCCATAAAAAAAAAAAAAAAAAAAAAAAAGGTTCAGATGAGTGTTCTGGCAATAATCTAGATTTTATATGTTTTAAGATACTTTTGATATATGTGTGTGTATATATGTGAATTTTTTTTAACAGAATTTCATTAGGATAAAGATAATCAATGATTAAACATTGGAAATTACAAATTCTAGAATCTGTATAACTTTATATATAACCTCTTGGTAAGGATGTTCCACGAGATATGCTCTTGGGCTGGAGAGATGCGTGTGCACCGAGGTTTGTAAGCTCAGCAGACAGCAGCGTTGAGGTTCCTTCTTTCAGAGAGGCCCTGATGGGCAGAAAGACCTCTGAGGCTTAGGAATGCACAGGGGAGAGGCTCAGGGATCCGCGGTGGATTTCCTGGGGAAGGGAGGGAAGAAAAATAGAGTTAGAAGGAGATTGGAGGCAACATAAATTGATACATGATGGTAAGGGCATAAGGCTGGAAGCTGCTCCAATATCTGGGGGCCTTGGAAGTAAGGATGGGTGCCAGTGGGAAGTTCACACTGTCTCAGTGTCCCCTCCCCATCCCAGACTGTCCATACCCTGAACACATCCCAACAATAAAATGGTCATTTTCTCAGAAACCAGAGAGTGTAGAAGTAGGATTAGGGTTGTCCCCTCCCCCACCCCCAATATCAAAGTAATGCCTGCTTATGAGATAATTTAGCAGATACAGAAAGAGTTAAAAAAAAAAAAAAACTAAATAAATGAAAACCACCTGCAATGCCCACTCAGAAAGGGTTGCCAGATTAAGCAAATAAAATTAGAAATGAAATATTTGGAACATGTATGTTAAAACAAAATTGTTGTTTATCTGAAATTCAAATTTAATTGGACATCTTGTCTGTCATCTGGCAAACTCACCTCCAGGGATAACCACAATAGCCCCCCACCCTCCAATTTCTGAATCCCCTGCAGCCTTGACTCTCATCAGCTCACACCACATTTATCTGAACTTTCTCAAAGTACCTGGGCTCTCCAGTGCCATAGCTGGTCTCAGAAATACTACTTCACATGCAGTCCCTCTACGGTTCTCAGTAGCATCTCCCACCTTCCTCCTGGAGGGCTGGATTTGTCCTGGGTCCTGCTCCCTGCAAACACCCTGGGCGGGGGGGGGGGGGGGGGTGGGGGGGGTGGTGGTGGGGGGGGGTAGGGAGTGGGGGGTGGGGGCGGGTGTAGGTTGCAACAGCTCCCTGCAGGTCCCTACTTCCGGACCCAGCTCCTGAGGCCAGGTCAACATGAGCACCCCAGGAAGCAGCCCGGGGCCCTTGCCCCTGGGCCAGCCCCTGCCCCAGTTCCTCCCACACCAACATTGTGGTCGGACCGGTTCCAATTCCACCACTTTCAACATCACCAGCTCCACGAGGCAAAGAGCCACCAGGGCACAAAGAGGAACCAGACCAAGCTCTGGGTTAGCACCACAAGCTGTGCATTCATTCAGTCCTGTCCTTGGGGCTGGGCTCCTGCCTTTCCCTTAGCAATGCCCTCCCTGTTTCCTCCTGCCTCGCAGCAGCACTGAAGATCGAAGGCCTAAAGTGAAACTTTGTCAACCTCCTCCATATTCCTAAACCCAGACCCTTCTGGCCCCTCCTACATCGAGCCCCACCGAAGCGCAGAGCCTCTAGCTCTCTAATCTGTCTCTGAAAAGGCGCCAATGCTGTCAAGGGTTAATGACCCATTCCTGCTGCAGGGTGGGGGAGAGGTTGGTGGGAGGGAGCCAGAGGAAGGGAGATAAGGCCTGGAGATTTTCTCTGTTCTCTTTCTTTGCAGAGGAGGCAAGGTCTGTTTATTTTGCCTTTAAGAGTATTTGAGGCCCTCCAATTCCCCGCTGCTTGCCTGGAACTTCTTTATATTTTGCATACTACCACAGGGCTTTGCATCTCCGTATATTGAAGAAAGTTTTCTTCTTCTTCTTTTTATTTTTTTTAACTAATGACTATGCTCCAGGGAAATTTATTTCAGAAAATGATTTCCTTTTTCCAATTTTTGAAATGACAGGAAAACACTGCCCAAAATCAAGTTAATCAATAGTGTTAGAAAATAAACCCACGTCGGGTCATGACTAAAGTAATCCTTGTCAATTATGCTTTCAAGATATTGACACCTACAAGCGCTTAGTAAACCCAAAGCCATTTTCCCAGTGAACTAAATGGATATTCACTAAAATAATGATCTGATTTTACAGGAACATGCGATTAACCCCAATCCCAAATTCAACTCTGCAGGTACTGGGCACATGATGAAGTCTTCCTATCGTCCTTTAATCCACCTTAACCTCTATCCTCCCTGCCTCCACCTCATCAGACTATTGAAATGGAAAAGTCAAACAGTTCTTGCTGCAGCTCACTCACCAATTCTGAACAAGAGGCCCAGCAGCCTGGGAACCCATGGCTGCCCACTACTGGACTAATGCATCGAGAAGGGAGAGCCAAGTAGCCCAAGCTTGAATTCACTTGCTCCTAAGGTATTAAGAGTTTAGCAAGCAGCAGCAAAAACAAAACCAAAATAAGCCACAGAGCAAAGAGTTTGATACAGATTATTTCTTTTTATGATCTCTTTCATTTCTTTGTTGTATTTTAATTTTTTAACAGCCTTATTGAGAAATATTTCAAACGCTATATAATTGGCCCACTTGAAGTATACAATTTAATGATTTTTAGTATAGTCACAGACATGGGCAACAATTACCACCATCAATTTTAGAATATTTTCATCAGATCAAAAAGAAACCCTTGTACCCTTTAATTATCATCTCCCAGCCCTAAGCAGCCACTATGCTATTTTCTGTCTCTGTAGGTTTCCCTGTTCTGGACATATTATATAAAGGAATCATATAATATGTGTTCCTCTGTGTCTGTCTTCTTTTGCTTAGCATAATGTTTTCAAGGCTCATCTGTGTTATAGCATTTATCAGATATATGTAGCATATATCTTTTTATGGCAGAATAATATTCCATTGTATGGATATACCCAATTTTCTTTATCCATTCATTATCTTTTCATCAGTTGATGGATGTTTTGGTTTGCTAATGCTGCCAGAATGCAATATATCAGAAATGGATTGGCTTTTACAAAGGGGATTTATTAGGTTACAAATTTACAATGACAATGTTCAAATGAAGGCACCAACAAGAAGATACCTTCACTCAGGAAAGGCCTCTGGCTTCCAGGGTTTCTCTGTCACATGGGAAGGCACATGGTCCACACGGTGGTGTCTGCTGGGTCTTCGTTCCTGGGTTTTTTTGTTTTCAGCTCCTGGTTTCAGGGCTTCCTCTCTGAGCGTCTATCTCCAAACAATTGAATACTCTAGGTTTTCTGTATCTGCTCTGTTAAAGGACTCCAGTAAGCTGATTAAGACACCCATCTTGATAGGAGGAGTCACATTTCTATCTAATCAAAAGGTCCCACCCATCATTGGGTAGGCCATATCTCCATGGAAACAACCTAATCAAAAGGTCCCACCCATCACTGGGTAGGCCACATCTCCATGGAAACAACCTAATCAAAAGGTCCCAACCAGTATTGGGTAGGCCATATCTCCATGGAAACAATCTAGTCAAAGGGTCCCACCCTACAAAAGGTCTGCCCTGCATGACTGGATTAAAAGAACATGTTTTTCCTGGGGTACATAACAGTTTCAAACCAGCACAATGGACATTTAGGGTAACCATTTGGTTATTATGAATAATGCTGCTATAAACATTTGTGTATATGCTTTTGTTTGGACATATGTCTTCATTTCTCTTGATTAAATACCTAGAAGTTTAATTGTTGGATCAAATGGTTAACTCTATGTTTAATTTTTTAAAAAAGATTTTTATTGAGAAATACGCATACAATACACCCATGTTATAAAATCAATGGCTCACAATATCATCACATAGTTGTGTATTCTTCACCATGACCATTTTAGAACATTCACCATGACCACTGAGACTTTATTTTGTCTCATTTCTCTCTTCTCCCTTTTAGTCAAGAAGGCTTTCTCATTCCCATGATGCCTGGCCCTGGCACATCCCTGGGAGTCCTGTCCCACATTGCCAGGGAAATTTACACCCTAGGAGTCATGTCCCACGTAGTGGGGAGGGCAGTGAGCTCGCTTTCCAAGTTGGTTTAGAGAGAAAGGCCATGTCGGAGAAACAAAAGAGGTTCTCTAAAGGTGACTCTTAGGCATAATTTCCAGTAGGCTTAACTTATCCTTTGAAGGAATAAGCTTCATAGGGGCAAACTCCAAGATTGAGGGCTCAGCCTATTGAATTGGTTGTCCCCACTGCTTGCGAGAACATAAGAAATTCTCCAAATGGGGAAGTTTAATATTTCCTTCTTTCTCCCTGGTCCCCCAAGGGAACTTTGCAAATACTCTCTTACTCTCTGCTTACTCTGGGATATATTGGGGCATCACACTAACCTGCACAAACCAACAGGATCTCATGACCTATTCAAGAGTCCATGTAATTATGGCATTCAAATATACTGACTATACAAGTTAAATTAGATAATGTGCTACCCAAAATATCAATGTTGCACCAAATAAACATCTGTACCTTTGGTCTCACACAGAGGTTGAAGTTTGAAAATATGGACCATATCATCCTTTACCCAGTATTCTGGTTTACCTTAGTTCTAACCAGATCCAGTTTCATTCATATCTCTAAATGAAGTCTGAACACTTTTTCAGCTTTTTAAATGGTTGCTGAGTGGCGGTAATGCTGACTTTCATAGCTTGAGTGCCCTATATGTTAATTTCTTTAGGAATTGCCAGGCTGTTTTCCAAAGTGGTGGGACCATTTTACATTCCCACCACTAATGCATGAGGGTTCCAATTCCTTCACATCTTTGCCAATACTTGTCATTATATCACTTTTTGATTCTAACCATTCTAGTAGGTATGATGTATTATCTCATTGTTGTGGTTTGATATATTTCCCTGATGACTGATGATGTCGAGCATCTTTTTGTATATTTATTGCTCATTTGTATATCTTCCTTGGAGAAATGTCTACTCAGATCCTTCACCCATATTTTAATTGAGTTGTAAGAGTTCCTTATATATTCTGGCTATAACTGCTTTTCAGATATATGATTTGTAAATATTTTCTTCCACTGTGTGGGCTGTCTTTTCACATTTTTTTTTTTGATGGTGTCCTTTGAAGCAGCAACATTTTTAATTTGGTGAAGTCTAATTTATTTATTTTTTTCTTTTGTTGCTCATGCTCTTGGTGTCATATCTAAGACTCTCTTGCCAAATCCAAGGTCAAAGACTTACCCTTGTGTTTTCTTCTAAGACTTTTATATTTTAAGATCACACATTTAGGTCTTTGGTCCATTTTGAGTTAATTTTTATAAATGGTGTGAGGTAGAGATCCAATTTCATTCTTGTCCCTGTAGCTATCTCAATTAAATAGCTTAGTTTAAATTTTAGTTTAAAATTTAATTTTAAAATTTCACTAAGAAGTTTTACTTCTTCCTTGCCAGTCAGAATGCCTTTCATTGTTCTTTCCCTTGCCTAAGTGCACTGTGTAGAACTTCCTGCCATGTTGCATAGAAGTGGTGAGAATGATGAAAGTGAACAAACTTATCTTGTTTCTGACTTCATATCATTAAAAAAATCAAAATGGATCGAAGAACAAAATAAGAACCAGATCTATAACACTCCTAGAAGAAAACACAGGATCTTCAGGACCTTATGTCAGGCAATGGTTTCTTAGACTTTTCACCCAAAGCACAAGCAACAAAAGAAAAAAACAATAGATAAGTAGGACCTTATCAGAATCTAAAACTTCTGCACATCAAAAGAATTTATGAAAGTAAAAAGACAACCCACTCAATGAAAGAAATTGGAAACCATATATCCAATAAGGGTTTAATATCTTGAGTAAATAAAGAAATCATACAACTCAATAATAAAAAGACTCAACTAAAAATGGCAAAAGACTTGATAGGCATTTCTTCAAAGACGATACACAAATGACCAAAAAGCACAAGAAAAGATGCTCCACATTATTAGCTATTAGGGAAATAGACATTAAAACTACAATGAGATACTATTATTAAATAAATGGCATCTATTAGTATTAGTATGGCTGCAATTTTAAAAAAAACAGAAAATAACAAATGTTGGATGTGGAGAAATAGAAATATTCATTGTTGGTATAAATGTAAAATGGTTCAGCTGCAGTAGAAAACAATTTGGTGGTTTCTTAGAAAGGAAGTATAGAATTACCATATGACTTGACAATCACTTTACCAGGTATATATCCTAAGGAATTGAAAGCATGAGACTCAAACAGATTTCAGCACACCGATGTTCATTGTGGCATTATTCATAATTGCTAAAAAATGAAAGCAACCCAAGTATCCATCAATCGATGAATGGATAAATAAAATGGTATAGACACACTAGAACACTATTCAGCCATAAAAATGAATGAAGTTCTGACACCTGCAACATGGATGAACCTTGAAGATATCATATTGAATGAAATCAGCCAGACACAAAAGGACAAATATTTTATGATTCCAAGTTATAAAATAATTAGAGCAAGCAAATTCATGGAGTCAGAAACTAGAATATAGGAAATCAGGGTCTAGGATGGGGATAAAATTGGGAGTTAATACTTAAATTGTACAGAATTTCTATTTGGGTTGATGGAAAAGTTTTGGTAATGGATTATGGTAATGGAAGTACGACATTGTGAATGTAACTTACAGTACTGAAATATATATTCAAATGTAGTTAAAAAGGGGAAATTTTAGATCATATATGTGTTACTGGAATAAAAATTTTGAAAAAAATCCTTAGGACTATACAACAATAACAGTGAACCCTATTGTAAATGATGGACTACAGATAATATTACAACTATAAAGATCTTCTTTGTGAATTATAACAAATGTACCACCCTAATGTAAGGTGTCAGTAATAGGGTGGTATATGGGCACTCTTTATTTTATGCATTATTTTTCTGTAAACCTACAACTTCTCCAACAAAAAAAAAGAAAGAAAAGCAAAAATAAGAGAGCTGCTTTTCCTTGATTTGGCAATCACTCGGCTACAGCAGTCCTTTAACTGTTTTCCAGAGTTCTGTGGAAGATGGCTCTGCCAGATTTTGCTTGTTGTTCAAAGGCTCTATGGGAGAACAGCACCCTGGAGGGTCTTAGGCTGCCATCTTGGTCAACCTGGGCCTGTGTCCAGAAACCACTTTTAATTGTTTGCAGGGCTCCTTTGACCTCTGGTTGCAAACCAGTGAGGATTGCTGCCATCATGCCTAGACACATCAGCTGGAAAGTACGAAATAGGACTTTGAGTTTTCATAGAGAAAGGTGAGCAGTGTTCCTTCACTCCTTTATTGACTTACTGGTGTTTCCAAGTAGAAATAACCATGAGTGTGCTTGAGGACATCTGGAGGAAAAGCTTAGGAGAGCTAAAGTTGCCCAAAGCCAAACCGTACATGTTCCTTGATGAACACAGGATGATGAAGAGCCCTGCACACTCAAACTCCCCTGTCCTCTCTCCCCACTGGCCGTGCAAGCAGCACCCTCACTGAGAAAACCTTTGAAGGAAGCCCCAGGGCCAGTTGCGACTTTCTTGTCTTACTTCCAATACCCCTCCTCCTTGCTGGGGACTAGGCTCATGTTATTTAACTTTCTGGTCCTCCTCCGTATGTGTTAAATATAGAGGAGAAATATTTTATATATTTGAAGGTAGAATTCTTATGGAAAGAATGCATTATGTTGGCCCTCAAGAGTGAAGGGAGGGAAAAGGTGGTGCCATGCAGAGGTAATTCAAGACATGTTCTTGGGGGGATTTAACCATTGTGGTCCCCTCTGTAAAATGCCTTTTGGCCCCGATCACAACAGGATGAAGCCCAAGCATCCTGGACTCTCTCCCACAATCTCATTCTGTACTACCAGTCCAGACATAGCTCTGCTTTACACTCAGGCAATACGTGAACTCTGCTCACAGGACATACTGTTTTACACCAAAATCTGGATTGGGGAACTCTCCCTGCAAAAAGTCAACCAGTCTGGCAGTACAGGCCTGCATTTCTGAGCACTACAGATAGACCAGAGCCCGTAGCTCCTCTGTGGTTCAGACAGGGCCTGCATTTCTCATTTACCGCATACCCCCATTCAACAAGGTCTGCGCAGGCATGTCCACCCAGCCTGCACTCCTCTTGGGTCATCTGCCTAGAACCTGAAGACCTCTGGGTTTGAGGCCGCTGACCTTAGCCCATGCCAGGCCCACAAAACAAACTTAATACCCATACTTGCTTAAATGAGAGCTGGCCCCTCACCAAGGGACAGGCCAAAGTTTTCACCTCTGGATACCTGCTTCAGGAACCAGAAGCACAGCGTTCCCACTGGATGGTGACAATGGTCTTCTGGAAACTCCAGGTCTGTCTGCCTGGGCCACCTGTTCCACAGCCTGCCACTCCTTTCCTTCCCCCAGCAGTCCTTAGCCTCACCCACAGTTAATCCCCTAATTGACCTCAAATGCAGGGGGTCAGGTTGAATTTCCATTAGTGCTTTCTCTCCTCTCTCTCACAGTCCTGGGTGAGAGGAGCTGAAGGCCTGTTACTTTTGAGTTATCATTAGACCAGCTGAAGCTTTGGCCTTTTAAGGCAACCTTTTCTCTAGGTTGCTTTTTAAATTCCTTTCTGCTATTTCCTGACTCCTCCATTTGTTTCTCTTAATTCTTACATTTAATTGAAGGCTGGAGAGGTATGGTGAAGAAGGTGCCAGCTCTTAAGACCACCCACCTCATTCCTCTTGGAAGGCAACAGCCCTGCGGCTACAGGATAGCAGGTTCAACTCCACCCAGCTCTGCCCTCAGGTGCTTTGAGCCCTGCAACTTTCGGGGAGTGATTCTCACACTTGAGTGTGCATGGGAGTCACCTGGAAGGCTTGTTAAACCACAGATCCCTGGGCCCACCCCAGAATCTTTGATTCAGTAGGTCCAGGGTGAGGCCGGAGGATTGCCATTTCTAATATGCTTCCACGTTCTGTTGCTGCTGCTGATCCAGGAATCAGATGTTGAGAACCACCCATCTCATTGTCCTCCTGGGAAGCTGGAGGCCAAAAAAGTCTTCTGTGGAGACCTTTCCCCACCCCCAACTTTCTGGAGTGGAGATGTTTCCTGCAGGGGGATTGGGGTCCTTGGCATCTGCTGATTAATTTATTAGGAAGAAACCAGGCTCTTCTGTCTCCTGTCTTTTCTCCTCCTCTCATTTTTTTCTCTTGCCCACCTCATTTTCTTTCTCTCCCCACTATGGCTTTGTATTTTTGTCTCTGGGCCTCTCCCACCCTCCCTGCACACACATACTTCCCCAGCAATGAGTTGGCATTGAATTTGTAGAATGAGCTCGCAGCCATCTGGAGATGCTGGGCCAACCTGACTGACATATGCTAAAATACAGGCAGTGGAAAGACTCTGGGCAAAGAGACCAATTTGTTAATTTAATTGAGTTGCAAACAACCAGAAAGCCAACAGGGTTTGTGCGAAACCTATTAGGGGTTCTCAGAACCAGTGGCAGGGAAGGGTCCTGCTGGTCCGGCTGTGGTGGATGAGGCAGGGCAATCGTCTGTGGGGGCTTGCCGGGCGTAATCCTGCTCCCAGGCCCTCTCTTCTGGGCTGCTGCACCATCTCCCAGCTGAAAAGCTCAGCGCCATCCCCTTCCCCAGAGTCTTGCCGTTGGGGTGAATAGGAGCCACCTTGCCTAGAAGATTTGCTTCTCCCCTGGCCAGAAGCAGCCCAAAGCTAATGATAGATTGGTGGTATAAAGGCTGGGCCTCTTACAGGAGGCGTATTTTCAATACTGAAGCATGTCCTGGGATGAAGTTCTTTCAGTGCTAAAATTAGGACAGTCCCAGGCAAAGTGGGACCATTGGCCACTCTGCCATTGATTCAAGGTGGAGTTAGCTTTGCGGTGCAATTTGTGCCCCAGAGTTTCCCCTTCCATGGGCTCAGGTTAAGATTAGACTCCAGCAGAGGCTGCATGCTCTTGGGAGCACACCCCCCGTCAATCATGTTTGCCAAAGCCTTGACTCAGGTTCTGCTTCTAGTGAGCACAGTCCAAGACATCTATCCCCCTCCCCTGTCCCTACCATGAACAAACTACAGAGGGGGCGTGGGGTCTTCAACACTTCTAGTGGTTCTGGGCACAAGGAAAGCTCAGGGGCAATGATAAGAATAATACTTTTTAAACTGACTTCAAGGGAGCTCCTTAGCTTCACTGTGGTACCACCCAACCTCAGCCAGTTGTCAAATAATTCATGCCTTCATTGCATGAAAAAGGGCTTGAGTCTGGGAACGATTCATCTTTCACTGCCTTTTTGCTAGGCTCTTCCAATGTAGCCAACACTGCTCTAAGCTCTGTGAGGAAACCAGAAATGAGTAAGACACAGGCCCTGCCCTCCTGGGTAGCTATGTTGATTGGACAGTTTCACCCGCAACATCTTACCAGGTCCCTCAGGGTAAGTCGTGGGGCTTGCTGAGGCAGTAAGACAGTGTGAGTTTAGAGGAGGGATTGTCCAGTAGGGTTTGGGGGTACTGGACAGGCTTCCTGGAGGAGGTGCTGCAGCTGGGATCCAAACGGGGGAAGAGGTATGGCAAATGGAAAGGAGAGCCAGCCCCAGGGAACCATAACGGAAGACAGAGAAGCATGGGGTGTATTTGCGAGTCAGGGAAGAGCTGCTGTGCTAGAAGGGAGGTTTGCAGAAGGAAACAGAGGCTGCGGTCTGGGGACTTGGCCCAAGGCAGAGGAGACAGTGCCATATTCTGCAGGGCAAAAGAATGCTCTCTTTAACCAGCACTCTTGGGAAAAACCTCAAAACAAAACAGGCTGGGCCAGACCTCCTGTGATAGCCGAGAACAGTGCCTTCTCCCTGAAGGATGAGGCTCCCTGACCAGAAGTCTGGCTGTCACTGAGAGAGGTGGGGGCCTAGACAAGCCTCGTCTCTTCCCTCAAGGCACTACCCCACCCCCAGGGCCTGTCGTCCATGGGAGAAATGTAAGAACATTTGCACAGAATCCTGAACAGGAGATGGTCTCCTCCCCTTCTCTGTGGATCACTTTCCAGTCACTCATCTCTTCAGGCCCACATTTCTGCTGACTCCAGTCTCTCTCTGTCTCTCACCCCTCCTGAATACCGTTGCCAAATTATTCTTCCTGAAACTTCACTTCCAGCGTGGCATTCTCCATCCTGGGAACATTAGTGTCTACCCACTGCCTTGCAAGCACTGCACTCTGCAGATTATCTTCCAAAGCCTTTGCTCCTGCTCCGTTTAGCTTGTTCCTCACAGGCCCAACTTCCAGTAGAGCTGGGCCCAGGAGATGCCTGTGAACATAGCACACAAGATCTTGCTTTCAGTCTTTATTCAAACTCTCTGCCAGGATCCCTCACACGTTTTCTGGGCAGATCCAATTCTACCCATTTTTCTTGATGCCCCCAAAATGTTTCCTCCCAGGATTTCTGGCCACTTGGGCTTGCCTTCTGTGAATTCTATAGCCTGTGTCCAGTAAAATTATCTGCAAATATGGTCACCAACAAGGGCTCCTATTCCTGAATGCACAAGATGCTCCTCCATCAAAAGCTAGAGTCTACTTGCCCTCCCCCAGGATCCTGGGCTGGCCTTGTGACTTGCTTTGACTAACAGAACATGGTAGAAGTAAGGTTGTGACAGTTCCAGGCTTAGGCCTTGAGAGACCTGGCAGTGTCTGCTTTCATATTTTTGGAACCTTAAAAACCACATCAAGAAATCTGGCTGCCAACACAACAAGCAAACTAACCACCCTCCCCCTGTCTACGTGGGACATGACTCCCAGGGGTGTGGACCTTCCTGGCAACGTGGGACAGAAATCCCAGAATGAGCTGAGACTCAGCATCAATGCACTGAGAAAAACCCTAGAATGAGCTGAGACCCAGCATCAGGACATTGAGAAAACCTTCTCAACCAAAAGGGGGAAGAGTGTAATGAGACAAAATAAAGTGTCAATGGCTGAGAGATTCCAAACAGAGTTGAGAGGTTATCCTGGAGGTTATTCTTATGCATTAAATAGCTATCACCTTTTTATTCAAGATGTGATGGCGAGGCTGGAAGGAACTGCCTGAAAATGTAGAGCTGTGTTCCAGTAGCCATGTTTCTTGAGGATGATTGCATAATGATATGGCTTTCACAATTGTGTGATTGTGAAAACCTTGTGTCTGATGCTCCTTTTATCTACCTTGTCAACAGATGAGTAGAACATATGGAATAAAAATAAATAATAGGGGGAACAAATGTAAAATAAATTTAGTTTGAAATGCTAGTGATCAATGAAAGGGAGGGGTAAAGGGTATGGTATGTATAATTTTTTTTCCTGTTTTTGTTTTAATTCTTTTTATTTCTTTTTCTGAATTGATGTAAATGTTCTAAGAAATTATCATGATGATGAATATGCAACTATGTGATGATATTGTGAATTACTGATTATGTATGTAGAATGGAATGATCATATGTTAAGAATGTTTGTGTTTCTTTCTTGTCATATTTTTTAAAAAATTTAAAAATTAAAAAAAATAAAAGAAATCTGGCTGCCCTGTTGGCAAGATAGAGGTCCCATGGAGAGAGAAAGAGGGGTCCTGGAGGCTGAGAGAGTTCAGAGAGAGAGGGCCAGCCAGGAACTGCCCAGCCTGTCCAGCTGTGACACCATCTAGCCTCCTCTAGCCCCTGTCAAGGTGCTCCAGTGACCTCATGTGGAGCAGAGACAGCCTTCCCTGCCCAGACCACCATAAAGCGCAGAGTCGTGAGCGACTAAATGGTGGTTGTTGTTTTAAGCCACTAACTTTTGGGGTGGCTTGCTTCAGAGCAATAAATAATCAAAACCCTTAGTGTCCCTACGACCCAGTGAGAGGCGTGAAGTGACCACCATCCGGTTTTGCAGAGGATTTTCTGGTCTTTGCATTGAAAGTGCCACACCCCAGGATACCCCTCAGTCCCAGGAAAACTGGGGTGATTGGCTTTCCTAGCCAGGAGCTTAGGCTAAGAGTAAGAGGCTGCACAGCAAAGTAGAATGAGTGGGAGTTTGGTGTCATGGTCTGAATCCAGTCTTGGCTGTCTGAAAAGCACAGCTTTTCTTTAGAACACACTCACTAAGGGCCAGGTTTTGTGTTTAACACCTTGCACATATTATCTCGTGTGGTAGGCACCATTTTTCTCCCCATCTCATCAGTTAAGAAAAGAGAGGAGGTGGGTTTCAGTGATTTGCCAAGGTCCATAACTATTAAGTGGGTAAATTCAATCATGCCTAACTAAGCCCGTCTGAGTCCAGTCCACAGGCAGAATTATTGCTTACCAGTTATCTGAGCCTCATGACCCAAAGGAAGTCAGTTAACCTCTCCAGGCCCCCTTCTCAACTGTAAAATGCAGGCACAGATATTAAATGGTTGGAGATGGAGCTTTATGAAGATTACATGAGGTTGCTTACGTGCATGTGGCCTGGGCGCTGAGCAGGCCATGCTCACTAAACATGGTTCTTTTTGCCCTACTGTGATATAGAAACAATTCCCAGCCCCTTCCAACAAACACTGTTGAAATCTTGAAAACACAAGTCCTAACTTACAAGTAACAGTGACAGGCTAACCCACACAAATTGCTTAAACCATAATGCACCAGAAATCCTGTACATAAAAATTGGAATAAAGATAGGAGTTGTAACTATTATTTCTAAATTCTAGGATACTGAGCTGTTTGTTTATAACATGATTATTTCCAGAAACTCAGGTATTTAGGTGACAACTGAGACTCAGAGTTAGAACTCTGAAACTATGCAAGTCAGCAGTACACCATACAGGAACTGTTTAAAAAGTTGAAAAAGGGATCAGTCTTTGACTAAAGATATGAAGAAAACTGATCTGGATAGGACTAAGATAGATCAGAATGCGGGGTAAAGGATGATATCATCCATATTTTAAAACTTCAACTTCTTTATGAGACCAAAAGAAGAGATGTTTATTTGGTGCAAAATTTGTATTTTGGGTAACACATTACCTAATTTAACTTATATGGTCAGTTTAGTTGAATACCATAAATATATGGAATCCTGTATAGGGCATGAGATTTTATTGGTTTGTCCAGGTTAGCATGATGCCCTGATATATCCCAGGGTAATTTGGGCAGTGAATAAAAAAGTATTTGCAAAGTCTTCTTGAGGGACTGGGGAGAAAGAAGGGAATACTCAACTTCCCCATTTGTAGAATTTCTGATATTCTCACAAGCAGTGGGGACAATCAAATCAATAGGCTGAGCCTTCAATCTTGAGGTTCACCCCTAAGAAACTTAATCCTGCAAAGAGTAGGCTAAGCCTACTTAAAATTATGCCTAAGAGTCACCTTCAGAGAACCTCTTTTATTGCTCAGATGTCAGAGTTGGCTTCTCTCTCTAAGCCAACTCAGCAGGCGAACTCACTGCCCTCTCCCCTACATGGGACATGACTCCCAGGGGTGTAAATCTCCCTGGCAGCATGGGACAGAACTCCCGGGATGAGCTGGGACCTGGCATCATGAGAATGAGAAAGTCTTCCTGACCAGAAAGGGGAAGAGAGAAATGAGACAAAGTTTCAGTGGTTGAGAGATTTAAAAGAGTTTATTCTGGAGGTTTGATTCTTATGCATTATATAGATATCCCTTTTTAGTTTATGGTGTATTGGAGTGCTGAAGGGAAGTACCTGAAACTGTTGAGTGTGTCCCAGGAAGCCTTGATTCTTGAAAAAGATGTAACTTTTACAATGTGACTGTGTGCTTGTGAAAACCTTGTGTCTGATGCTCCTTTTATCCAGGGTATGGACAGATTAGTAAAAAAAAAAAATATGGATAAAAAATAAATAGATAATGGGGGATAAGAGGTAAAATAAATTGGGTAGATGGAAATGTAGTGGTTGGTGAGAGGGAGGGGTAATGGGTAGGGGTGTATAAGTTTTTTCTTTTTATTTCTGTTTCTGGGGTGATGCAAATGTTCCAAAAAATGATCATGGTGATGAATACACAACTATGTGATAATATTGTGAGCCACTGATTGTATAACGTGTATGAATTTTATGTACACAAAGATATGTCAATAAAAACATTTTTTAATTGGGATAAAGAAATTAGTAGAAAATGATAGTGGTAATTAAACAGACAAAAGAGTAAGAAAGGGATTTTTAGTCATCTTAATAATAGCATAGGAAAGGCCAATTTAGCTTTAGGTCAAATGCTGTCTGCTGATTTGGGGCAAAAGCTCCTGGATGTTCTGAAACAGGGAGGGGACTTGGTCACAAATGTTAATCGCAGCCTTGAACTCTAACCTCCGCATCTTGCTGCCCCTTCCAGAGGGGCCTGCAGGGTCTGCTCTGAGGAGCCCCCACTGCTTAGCGTGGACATGAATGGCCAGTGGTCCCCTTCGACCTGCTTCTGCTCCCAGGGCCCTTAGCTCGGAAAGTCCCATAAGGGATTCTTCCGGAAAGCTCACCTGTGCTGGTCTGGTGAGGTATCATAAAAACAATTGTTTCATGTTATGTGATTAATAGTACAACTGCATTAGCTGCCAAACTGCCTGTTTACTAGACTTCAGTATAATTTTTTGATTGTTCATTTGTGGCTTTCTGTGTAATAAGCTGTCTTTAATAATTTTTTACATTTCAATATACGTGTTTTTTTGGTTAGTTTTAAACCTGGTTCAGGTGAACAAAAATATTTCACACTCAAGTTATTCATTTGTTGATAAATCAGTCTATTTTCTTTTTTGTTGGTTTTATGACAATATTTTCAGATGCATTCAGAAACTTGCAGCATCCTCACAATTTTATATGCTTCTTTAAAAAGTGACTGTAGCTCAAGTATATAACAAATTTTATGAGTTTACTAACAATAGAATGGATAAATGAATTATGGTTGTTTCATATAACAATAGTATTCAACAAACTACAGCTATATTCAATATCATCGATGAATCTCATAAACATAATGTTGAATGAAAAGAAGTCAGACACGAAAGAATACATGTGACAATGATTTCATTTATGTAAAATTAAAAATAGGGAAACAAAACTGTGGGATTTAGTGATACATTCTTAGGTAGGAAAACCATAAGGGAACCTGAGAAAGGGATTGCAGTGAGTCACAGGGACAGGACTGGGAGATTCTGGGCACTGGCAATGTCTCGTTTGGTAACTGGGAGGTGGTTCTAACGTGTTTGCTTGAGAGTATTTTCTTAAGTCATACATTTATGTACTTTTGACAATATAAAAGGTTGAAAAATAATTATTGCATATGCTGAATCAGGTAGATATTTAGGTTTTACAAAATTCTATTGCATCAACAAGCTTTAGTTTTCTGATTTATCATTTAATTGTTTACCTACAAGTTTGTTAGTTAAGCTTACTACAATTAGTCACCATTGTATTAGGGGAGGTTGGGGACTTCAAGATCTGAACACTGCAGTGTCCTACTAGGTATCTGCTGTATGATAGGCTTGAGCTAGCTGGGTGCACTGGGTTGAAAAATGTCCCCAAATATCCATGTCCTCTTGGAACCTCAGAATGTGATCTTCTTTGGAAGTGGGGTCTTTGGAGATGTAATTAGTCAAGTTGAGATGAGTTCACACTGGATTAGAGTGGGCCCTAAATCCTACAACCAGTGTCCTTATAAGCAGGCCACGTGAAGAGGCAGATGCACAGGGAGAATCCTGGGTGACAGTGGGGGTAGAGATGGGAGTGATCCAGCTACAAGCCAAGGAGTCCCATTAACCAACCAGAAGCTTGGAGAGAGGCATGGGACAGACTGGCCCTCAGAGCCTCCAGAAGGAACCAGTTTTAACCACACCTTGAATGAAGTTCTGTTGTTTTCAGCCACCTGGTTTGTGGTCATTTGTTGCGATGGCTCCATAACATGTCGCATGCCACCTGATCTGCTTCAGTCAGCCTCTTGAGTGGGTCATTCCAGCCCCCATTTAATAGACAGCATTTAGGCATTTACCTAAGATTGCTCAGCTTGTAAGCCTCAGAAACAGGAACGAAGCAGAAATCTGTGTGACAACAAATCCCTAGTGGTGAGTAAGCTTTTTTTTTAATCAGGAGGGCCAATTCAAGAAGAATGAAAGTGTTTATGGACTGCATATTTTCATTCAGAATGAAAATAACTTGATTGACTCTCATGGGGAAAATGTATTTTAAAATATAATTACCCATCTTATTGATGGGAAATTGGCTCCGCTATTTAGTCACTAAAATATTGTATCTGGGCATATTTGAGAGGAGGAAGCTTTCCAATATTTCACCCTGAAACCAGATCTCAGGCCTAGGTCTGCTTCCAGGGAAGCAAAGTGGGCTGCCGGTGGCCCATCCCGGTGCTCTGGTAGGGACCAGGAAGGGAACCGAGGACCAGCAGGCTTAATTTTAGATGGAAGAGAATGTGGCTGGGTAGATAGGCTGATAGGAAACTTTGGGACACTGTCCAGAGCTTCAGTGACTGGTGGCTCCAGCTTTTTATCATGTCAAGCCTCACTACAAAACTTAAGGCGTCTCCCTAGAGGTTGTGTATTATTAGCACAGCACTTAACTTTATCACCTTGACCTCACTGCTCTTTGGAGGTTACAAATGCAGTGAACTAAGAAAGACAACAGGGACAAGGCAAAGGGTAGTGGGGGAGGATGGGGAGAGAATGAATAGAAAAGGGAGCAGGGAAAGGTGACAGGAGAGAGGAGAGCACCCAAGCATCAGAGGGATGGTTTTGAGATAAATGGAAAGGGAAGTGGGGAGATAGAAGCCAGCTGGTTAAGGGTGGCTGTGATTATTTGAGAAAGGGACACATTGTAGGGGATTAACTAGTCCACAGAGTGATGAAAATCAGGAGGCAAAGGTCTGTTCCGCTCCCCTGGAGAAGGAAGAAGGATGCCGCCAGCAGGGCTGGGGGCCCGGCAGTTGGGGGAGCATTTGGGGGCCAAGAAAGGGGTGGTTGGTGGAAGTGGTGGAGGCTCGGGAGACATTGCCAAGGCCATGAGCAACGACACGATGTGGGCAAGGCTCTTTCCCTTCTTTTTCAGCTATGGGACAGAGGAAAGAGCACGGGCTTTCAAACAGAACTGAAGTGGGTGCCAAAAAATAATTGGAAATTCAACTTAAAATAACAAAACCACAATACCATGTCAATGCATCAATAACACCGCTTCACATTGATGTGACGGCGTGTTTCTGTGATAGTATAATACATGATGCTGGTAAAGAGAGGATTTTATCATCCTTCCTCTTAGGGTTGCAGGAGAATTCAACAAAAGGAGAACAGAGGTGGCTCCTTTCTGCTCCGCATCCATGATCTGCTGTCTTCAGTGAGATGAAAACACCTTAAAGGGAGGGAATGGGTCACAATGGGGAGAGCAGAAAGGGAGGGGTCTGGGGGTCAGACTGGCGAAACCACAGCACTTCCCCATGCTGCCTGGGACCTCAGGTACGCCCTCTCACCTCTCAGAGCTCTTTGTTTTCTCTCCCAGAGGAGCCAAGGGGACGTGCTCTAGAAGCACCTGCAGAATCGAAGTCTGTGAAGTCTGCGCAGTCCAGTCCCAGGGTGTCAGATTTCCAGTGCTGCCCAGGAAAATGCCCCTGGGGCTGTGCTAACCTAAGAGGAGCAAGTGGAGGAAGAGATGGCCTAACAGCAGAGCCCCTGCCTCCCTACGGGACTAGGAGGCCCAAGATACAGTCCTTGAAACCAGCCATCTTCCCCAGGCAGAGGCCAGGGGTCACTGGAGACAGGACTGACTGCAGGGGTCAGCAGCAGTAGGTCGACCTGCACGCTCTCTGCTCGGTGGGTCCCTTTGCAGGACAGACACTGGCTTCCTTCATCCCCTCACTGTGAAATGCTGAGATCTGGTGGAAAATTAAAAGCCACTTTGTCAGATTCCCCAGAGATGAAAGGGAGTCTGGAACAGATGTTTAAAACAGTAATTAGCATTCACCAGGCATTGGCACGACAGCTCCCACCCAAAGGTGTCCAATCCTGCAGTGTGGGAGCCATAGGCTTCCTAGAGGTGGCCAGGGATAGTCCCACCTTTCTAGGAGAGAGGTCACCAGTCCCTGTGGAACCTTGGGTGCTCTGGCCTGTTCTATGGCCTCTGCCCATACAGAATTGTAGTTGTAGCCATTCTGGGTCAGCCCTAATTGCAGGAAGGATTTTCTCCTCCGTGATTAAAGGGGTCTCGCCAGGGATGCCCTTGGCTGCTTCAAACACACTTTTTTCATGTCCTGTTCCTCTGCCTATCCAGACCCTGACCCCACTGCACTAGCTTGAGTGTGTGGGCGAGCTCTTACATCAAGCCAAATACTCCCCATCCCTATAAAGGTGTTCAGGTCCCACCTCCTCCATGCAGACTTCCCTGACCACTCCAAACCTGGCTTGTCATTCTCTTCTTTGACCACCAGCTGTCCTTGGAGGCACCCAAATTTGGGTGCTATTTGGTTTACTTCCACATGAAGGGTTCTTGTCTTCTAGTTGTGGAGTAAGCCCTGTGGGTCTTTCCCTCCTTTCCCATCTATGCCCAATGCATGGCCATTAGCCTCGTCCCAACCACCATTCCCCGGAACCTGGGCCCCTGGAACAGCCTCCTAAATGTTTTGCTGTATCTGCTCCTGCCCCAGCACCCACCTTTCTCCAGGCCAGAGGTCTCTCTGAACTACAACACAGATGATCTCAAGTCTCACCCTCCCTGTGCCCGGCTCCCAAAGCCTTCAGTGGCTTTGCATTGCCCCCATTACAGTTCACCAGGCTTCTCCAATTTCCCATACAGCAGACACCTGGATCCCTCATCACTTGAAGTAGGGCCTCCAACAGACACTTGATAAATTTTTGTAGAATGAATTTTTGTAGAACGATTGAATGAGCGAATACACGATGAACAAATGCCCCTGTAGGCTTGAGGGTGTCATTAAGCAGTGGTTGCATTCAGTCTCTTTCCCAGATCCTGGGAGTTTTCTGGGAGCAGAGCCCTGGGAAGAGGATCTGTGCGCACAAGACTTGTTAAGGGAGGGCAAAGGAGTTGAAGAAAGCGGGACTAGGAAGGGAGGCAGCCAAGCACGGATGCAACATCAAGGAGGGTTGCTTTAGCCTGATCCTTTGGAGGTGCCTGGGAGGCATCCAAACCAGAGGGGGCTGGGGCTTTCCTGCTCCTGCATTCCTCCGGCATTGGTCAGGGGCCCCAGGACCGCGGGTCATCAGGCGCTATCTGCTCTGAGTGTGTGCAGAGCAGGCAGAGGCGGCGCCTGAGGCCAAGGGCGGCCCTCCGGAAAAGAGCTGGAGGTGAGGGCAGTTAGGAGCAGAAAGGGCACCTAACCTTCCTGCTACAGGTTCCCCGTAGGACCCCATCGCCCTCACCCTGGAGCCGTGTGAGGAAAGGCGCAATTCCCGCCCCTTGGGCCTTTGAGTTGTCATCCCCCCAATACCAATGGAGCACCCACTCTGTGCCTGCCCGGGGGCCTTGGAAGACCCAGGATGTGTCTCCAGTGCTCCTGGAGCTTCCTGCCCTTGGTGCTGTGATCCTCCGGGGCTTCGTCAGCAGAGGGGAAGCCCCTCCCAGCGTTTTAATACAAACGTGCTGAAGTGTAAATAGATGAATGCAAAATAATGTCTCCCTCCCTTGCTTGCCTACTGAAATATTTTGTGAGTAGTGGAGAGCCAGCACCCACCATTCTCTAGGCCAGAGGTCTCTCTCTGAAATACAACACAGAATATCTCAAGTCTCACCCTCCCTGTGCCCCCCTCCCCAAACCTTCCCCAGGGCGCCCTGTGGCTGTGTGGTCTGGATGCCAGGAACAGCCTCTGAGAACTGCCACAACTGTGATGAACGCGCGGCCCCTTTGCGAGCTCTGGCCTCTTCTCTGCACCCAGGGGAATGGAAGGCTGAGAGCTCTGTGAGACCCATGGTGAGAGGGCGAGGCTGGGATCCTGGGGTGGGGGTGGGGTGGCAGTAGTGGGAGGCTGCGCAGGACATCAACCTCCAGCTTCACCTGAGCCAGCCGTTCGCAGTCACCGGGCTTTCTCTCAGTTGCCGACTGCTCTCAGTTTTCTGGTTGTGACAAATCATTAAAGCCAGGCTCTGTCCCAGCTCCCTGCCACCTCGTTTTAATATTAATTGCAGCCAGAGCAAATTAGAGGAGGAAATCTGCTGCTGCTGAAGCATGCCGTGCATTACAGAACCAAATGTAAGTGATTTGATGTCTGTGTAAGCAATTTGTATGATTGCTCTTTTCTTTTGGTGCTGATAGAAAGACGACAGCCTTTGAAACAAGAAGTGATGCGTGCCTCATCGCCAAACAGCCAGGAGGTGACCGCTGGGCAAGTGACAGTGCGAGATGACCCAGCTTTACCTACGCTTTGGAAGGGAGGGAGGGGAGGAGCTTGCCTCTGCCCTGGTGGGCCAGGGACTGGGTTTGCTCTGTGGCCGCCCTCCGGTCCAGCACGTGCATTTCCTTCCCGTGCTGCCACGGGTCAGACCAAGACCAGAACTTTCTGTCTCAGTGTTCCAGCTACTAGAAGCCTACCCAAGACAAGTGACAGGTGCCAAAACACCCTTTTCCTCATCACCTCCTTGGAATATGCAGAAAGGATGGCTCTGGGGAGCTTGAGCTGCCAAGGTTTGCCTGGAAGGTGCCGAATGAAAACTTATGCCACTTCGCGGGGGCAGCCAGTGAGGGATCGATTACCCCGGAGGCAGACAACGTGTGTGCTTGAGGGAAACAGTGAAGCAGGGGTGGGAAAAAGAGGGAGAGAATTAGTAAAAATTTGATATTTGATATTTCCCCCATATGGAAAAGCCTGAACATTGTAGGCTTCCTTTTGTATTATTTTTGTTTGGGTGTATGTGTGGGAGTGGGCTGCGGCACATAATCTATTCAAGCTTTAGAGCTTTATGAGCTTAGACTCCCCCTCTCCCATGGAAGGAGGGCATATGGGAGGAGGTGGGACATTAGTGATTTGTGTAAGAATTTCACTCCGTGGGAGGCAGGGGTGAGCCTGAAAGTTCCTTGCTTGGCAAAGCGAGATCTAGAGAGAAATAGCCCAGGTCATGGCCCACCTCCCTGTGGGCCGGGGAGGTTCCTCCAGGATGGAGGGCTGCCCTTTGCCCTGCACACTTAAGTGTGCACCAACACCCACACACACTTAAGTGTGCACCAACACCCATGCAGGGCCTGCTAAAACACAGAGGGGTCTGATGCAGTAGGTCTGGGCTGGGACCTGAGAATTTGCATTTCTAACAAGGTCTCAGTGATGCTGTCGTTGCTGGTCCAAGGACTTCATTTGAGAACCCCGGGCCTAGAACATTCTCTGGCATAAGCTAGAATGGATGGAGGTACCAGCCTGGAGGTGAGCATGGGATGTGGAGCCTGCAGGGAACCAGGTTAGCAGTGGCTGCCAGAACAGGAAGCTGTGGAGGGAACGATGGCTACAAGCAGTGATGTGCTGTTAAATGTGGCCTAACTGGCTCTCTGAGAAAGAACAGCAACTACTCTGATTTGTAGCTTTTGCCAGTTTCTGTGGCATAAATACTCCCATCATGGCCAGTTTCAAGCTACTAAATGCCGTCATTGAACCCACAGTTGGGAAAAGCTGTGCAGGCACCTCTCCCAGCTCACAGAGAAAAAGAGGGTGCCTGGGAGGGAGCAGGCCTGTAGCCTGGGGAGTCACTGGAATGACTAATAGGGCCACCCACCGCCGTGCAGTATTCCTGAGGCTTCTGATGGAAGGATAAAGAGGTGCAGAAAGTATGGGGGTGGAGTGGTCTTCAGGAAACAACTGGCTTGTTCATCCAAGAGAGGAAATATCTAGACCTGACTTACCTTCTCGTGGCTGCTGACCTGGACACAAATATCTGTTAGATTTTGTTTTGTTCTTAAAAAATTATATACATATATATATAAATAATTTTTTCCTTTTTAAAAAAGTAAAGTTAAATTTTAAAAAGATGTACCTCTTATTCTACTATGTAGAAATAAATACTGTTAACATTTTGGCATTTATTCTAGTGTTTTTCTCTTAAATAAACAGAGACACACACATACATATAGGTTTTATGGGGTTGTCTAACATATACTATCTTTTGACCCATTTTTTCCACAGAATACAGTAGACAAACGTTTTCTTTTATTAATAATGTTCTTCTAAAATACAGTTTTTAATGGAGTAAGGATCTTCCTTTATTTGGATGGATCATAATTTATTTATTGAACCCCCCGTTCTTAGAAATCTGTTTTGTGCCTGACATTCTTCAATCACAAGCATGCACTTAGATCTAAATATTGCTGTTCTAAGATTATTTCTTGGAATTCATTTTTCTAATAGGAAACACTGGGCCAAACAAAGGCGTGCCTATTCTCACATTTATGATTCATAGTGTCAATTCGCCTTCCAGAAACCTCATACCCACTTCTATTTCTATCAGTCACACTTAAAAGCGCCTGTTTCATCAATCTTTCACCAAAACCAGGTTTCATGCTTTAAAAACTCTGAAATGTGCCTTTTCCCCCTTTGTTTTTTACATTACAGTAATCTCATGAGGGACTGAGTGGCACCCATGTGCTTGGGGGTAAGTGGGGCAGCTACTAGACCTGCTAAACTTCCAAGTTCCACCAATCCCTCACAAATTTGGCTCCCAGGGACAGGAAAAAAGGAAGGTATTACTGCCAGCCACGTCTTCTTCAACAGACCTGCCTCTACTGAAGCAGGCAGCCCGAGAGGGGCCAAGCCCAGCACTGCCCTGGGAGGAAAGGCCAAGGAGGCACGTCCAGAACCTTCTCTGACCGTAGCAGAGCAGCATTTTAAGATCACAACTCCTGAAAGGAACAAGGATGGACAACAGCAAGAAGTAGGGGAGAAAAAGGACAAGCTAATAACAAGTAAATTAAAACCAGGGGCAAGAGAGAGGAATCAGATGTGATTCAATCAGCAGCCCTGGATTAGATACCGCTGGCTCAGCCTGGGATTTCACAGTCGTTTGCTTCAAGCCGCTAATCTTTTCTGAGAGGTTCCCTTCAAGCCGTCTGGAAAGAATGAATAAATGGAAGGTTTCACCAAATGGCTGCTACAGCAATGCTTTGTGAATGACCTGTGCAGACACACGGTGTCCTGGATGCAGGATTTAAAGTGCTGCCATTTCACAGAGTTCAACATTTTAGAGGTAGAAGAGACTTAGACATTATATAGTTCATCTGTGATTTTACAGATGAGGAAACTGAGGGACAGAGAGCTGATATAACTTCTAAACATATACATCAAATTATTGGCAGAGCTGGTATGAGAAGTCAGGCCTCCAGCTCTTAGTCCAATATGTTCCTATTGATTTGTTGCCACTTTCTCACTCTCAGCATTTTCTAAATTTACTTAATGGAGAGTAAACAGAAACAATTAACCTGGACAACAAGACTAAAAAAGTAGGATTAATTTTTTTTTGGTGATTTCACTCCTGGTCTTCCCCAGGGGGAATATTACATGGTAGGTGCATGCCTGTGAGGGGCAGTAACGAAATCTGAAAACGGGCTTTCCGTTCAGACAAATGGCTTTTCCTGGGTGTGTGTGACCTGGGTAAATGATAGAACTTCACTTCCTCCTTTATGGTCTGAGCCATGGCCCCTACCTCACAGGGTGCGGTGAGGTGGCACAAAGCTTGGCACAGAGAGCTCAACAGATATTAGCTATATCATCACCATCATCATTATTTTATTTTACTTTTTTTTTATCAGAGAGAATGCCAGTTGCGTGTTGGTCTAAGTTGAGGCAGAAAGTCACCTTGCAGGGATATTCTTTGTATGCAAATCTATAAAGTTACAAAGGGACCACTTCTACCCAGGAAAGAGTATAATGGGACATTTCGTGGCAGGTCAGACCTGCCTCTCCCAGTCCTCTGAAGTGGGCTAGCCGGTGGCTGGGGAGGAGAAGGCCAGTTTCACAGGAGTAGAGGGCCAGGAGGTTGAGGGCACAGGACTAGAGGGCATCAACCAGGAGGAAAGGGAGAGACTGGTGGCCAAATCCATCACTTGAACCTGGGATGTGGGGAAGGCTGTGGCTGGAAGCCTGCCCTCTCCACCCAGCTGCCCTGGCATGAGGCTGTGTTACAGAAACAATGGCTGAGCTCAGGAGAGTGTGAACAGAGAGAGCAGCACCCACCCAAGGTTTGATCCGTGGTCCCTGACGGGGCTGGGCTAGCGTGGAGATGGTTTCAGCGGTGGCCAAGCACCGCTGGGCAGTGCAGGAGAAGTGACCCACAGCGCCCCAAGTGGCAGCTGCGGAAGCAACAAAAATACTCAGTCAAACACACTGGCAGCTTTCTCTGCTTGGTAAGGACTAAGTTCTTTGGAGTAAGTAAGCCCTGGGTAATTCTCCGCAAAGTGACAGGTCTCTGGAGGATGTGCTGGTTATGTGTTACTATGAACAGTTATTGCTCTTTTCAGTATTTTGAAACATAAAATAAAAGCACCCTAGGGGGTACAAGGGTAGTTCAGTGGTAGAATTCTCACCTGCCATGAGGGAGATCCAGGTTTGATTCCCGGTCCAAGCACTTCCCAAAAGACAAACAAACAAGCAAAAATAAACAAACAAAAACAAGCAATACAAAAAATTCAACAAATGGTGCTGCAATAATGGGGTACTCACACAGAAAAATAGCAAAATGTCATCCCACGATACAGCATACAAGAAAAAAATAAAAAATAAAAGCACCTTTATTTTTACCCAAAGCTGGTCATGTAAATTACTAATCTATAGCTGTGAAAAAGCATATATCTACAAACACATGCCTAGCAATCACAACTGAATTCCTTAATAATTCTGAATTAAATACTTTATACAGGAATTTTGAAAGTTTTCTTTAGCCAAACGTTCCTAACTTTAGTTATTAATAATAGCAAGCCATTTACTGTGTACTGACTGTAGTCTGTATTAAATGAATGTAAGAGTGATCTCATTTACAATTCACAAAAACATTTTATAGATGAGAAAACTGAGGGTCAGAAAGGTAAGGACTTATGCAAGGTCACACGGCTGTGCAGTGATAGAGTTAGGATTTGAAACGAACCTGACAGCCTCTAAAATTCTGCCTTTTAAGAGCTGGGTTTACTGATCCCAACAAGTTTTTGCATTCTTCTTGTGTTCACTGGTATTTGCCAGACCAGAGCTGGGATTGTATTAGCATCTATTTGACACAAATTATTATTATATTTTTATAGCAATAGCAAAGTCATTATTAATTGCCTACTTATTTACATGTTTATTATATGTTTACTTATATGTCAGGTTCTCTCCTTGCTGGGCTGAAAGTCTCTCCCAGTGCCTGGTACCAAGCAGGAGCTTCACAATAGTTGAATAAAACATGAGCATTATCCTTACTTTGAATATTCCCTCCAAATGACGAACACTCCAGGTTTTCCCAGCCAACAGAAGGAGGCTCCAGAGAGAAGTTCTCTCTGCTGCTGCCTCCATTAAAAAGAGGCCCCCATGCCAAAGCAGCAGAGGGCGCGGATCGGTGTGGGCTCTCTGGTCCCAGAAGACCTCTCTGGCCGTCTCCTTCCTCCCCAGCATGCACTTGGCAGCCCCTTCCCAGGAACATGCTACCTGCACTCCTAACCCCAGAAGTTCCCAACTGCCGGGCTCCCCTCCCAGAATGCCACTCCTGATCCCTCACTTTGGGCTACTCCAAATTCTACTTTTCCTTCAAGACTTATCTTTTCCCCAAAGCCTTCCCTGACTTTCCTACCTCACCAACAGAGATGGAGCTCTGTTTTGGGGCCTCCTGTAGGCCTCGCTGAGTGTCTAATAGAAACTATTTTTAGGACAGTAGTGGTGTCAGGGGAAGAAAGGGCTGGAAGGGAGCTCAGATACCCCCCAGACCAGGTGTGGCAAATTGTGTTCTTCTGAGCCTGGGGGAGAGGGGCCTCAAGGACCCCCCTTGGAAAAAGGGTCAGGAAGAGGGAGGCCAGCTGTCAGGGTCCTGGGCCCCCTGCCCTACTTAATCAGGGTACTCTGCTTCCATTTATTTTATTTTATTTATCTTACTCTAGTTTTTCATCTATTTTATATGACTTCATTTGAAAGAAGATGTTAACTGCTTAAAAAAAAACAATTATCCTATTTCCACCTCCTACTTTTACAGATAAGAAAACCCCAATGCTTGGCTTTTCCTCAAAACTCCCCCCTTCCTTCCTTTCATAGCAATAGGGTCTGGCAAACGTTGCTCCGGCCAGAGACGCTTTTCCCGGCCTCCCTCGCAGTGAGCTCTTTGTGGCCACACGACTGTGTTCTCACAAAGAGAAGGTGAGTGGAGTGATAAGGGCACAGTTTACTTCACTTGCCTAAAAGGAAACTCTCTATCCTTCCCTCTTCTCTTTGTGTGCCCGTCAATGTCCGCGTGGAACTGAGCTGCCTACCAGTCTGGGCTCTCAAATGTCATGGGAGAGAGAGAGAGCGCTAAATGTATCTTATTTAAGTCTTTGTAATGGCAGGTTTCTTTGTTACAGCAGCTTAATCTATACCCTAACCACTCCAGCCAGGGAGAAAATGACTTGCTATGCCATTCTGTTTTACATGCATATACAAATGGTTTGGCAGCTGTTTTTTTCCAATGATCCCTTCTTCTTGCATACAGACAATACCTGAATTAAGGTCAGGGAGAGAGCAAGTATCCAGCTAATTTGTGCTGAATTAATACAGATCTATATAACCGAGTCCAAACCACTAGAGGACTGAGGTCAGTGAACTGTGGGGCTTTGGGAACCGCCTTTAAACCTTGATTCTGTCACCCACTGGCAGGGTCACTTTGAGAAGCTCTTTCAACTCTTTAAGCTTTGTGTCGGTTGTTAAAACAGGGACAATACTTTCTAATTACATTATTAGGATTAGGTTTTTTAAAAAGAGCTTCATACCTGGCCTGGCCCACAGGAGACACTCTACAAATAATGACTCCATTTGTTCATTCGTTTCTTCATTCATCTAGCAAAGACTGATTGGAAACCTATTTAGTGCCAAATATGGCACTGAAACCTGAGATGATAAAAAGACTAAAATGATAGGACATGGACGCTGACCTCGAGGAGTCCAAGGTCCCATGGGAGACCAGTGATGGCTCAAACTCCAGGTTGCAACTCTTTAATAACAGCCAAGCTTGGAGTCCTTTGGTGTGGGGCTGCAGCACTTCCAAATCTGACTCTGAGTTTGCTTGAAATCTCTACTTTTTCGAGTGAGGGGAGGGTGAGGGCATGGGGGGAGAGAGTGGGCTCTGAGCATTCTCCTCTGATTGCTTCAATTGCGACCCTTTTTCTGAAAACTTCCTACATACCAGGCACTCTGCATTCCTGTATTTATCAGCTCACCATAGCCCTATGAAGAAGACGCTACTAGTGTTATTCCCATTTTGCAAAGGAAGAAACTGAGGCTGAGAGAGGGTAAGTAACTTGCCCAAGGTCATTCCACAGTCAAGGTCTCGTCCAAGATTTGAACTCAATACTAGTGATTTGTTACCAGATGCACAAGCCATGTTTGTGTGTGCACAGTGGGGGTAGGGGAGGGAGATTCTTGGTTCTATGAGATCCCTGGGCTGTCAGAGACAAGCAGAGGGCAAGCAGCAGCTGGAAGGTGCCCCAGGTGGGCTAGCCTGGAGGTTCCAGGGGCAGACCACAGAAGCAACTGTCCCATTGGCATCCTTTACTCACTTCAAGCCCACTCCCTCATCTCCCCAGTACTGAGCTCTCTTGGTCTCCCAGTTCCAGTCCCTGGCCTCCTGGCCTCCCGGGTGACACTCTCGGCTCACCTGCTGGCTTCCCTCCTCTTCTAGACTGCTCCACTTCCTCTGGCTTCTGCTGAGTGGCCCAGCCTGTGCCTTGTGGCCTGTGGCCTGGGCAGGGGTGTGCTAATGGCAGTGGCATTCCAGCAGGACTGAGGTCACTGCCCACGGCCTGCTAGAACAAGCTGTGAGGGGCGGCTGGTCTGCGTCACTTGAGGCCTTGTTGGCAGATCATAAAAGCTGGAAATGCCTGGTGAGGTCATTGCACCCAGGCCTGGGGGCTGGACCCCATGGGTCCCTTCAATGACTGACACATCCTGCGACCTAATCTTTTCCTTTGCTTCACTATGGGGCCCACCCTGGCCCCTTGGGAGGAGACGACAGAGCTTCCACCTTCTTGCTGGACAGCCCTGACTCCCCAAGGCTCTGCCAACAACCCTGAGACCCTGCCCAGCTGGGCCCCACCTCCCAGAGGGTCCAGACAGCTGGTCCAGTGATAGAGAGGGATGGGGGAGTATAGGGGACAACTATTAATGAAGTTAATAATGTTGGTGTCAGAAATTGCCTACTGTGGTGGAAAGAGCACTGGTTGGGACAGAACCAGTCTAGAACTGGTGTGGCTCACCAGAAGGCTTGTCACTCCCTTCTCTTGGTCTCAGTTTCCCCATCTATAAAATGGGGAGTTCTAGAACAGTGGAGTCCAGCCTGCTGGGATGCATGAGTCCTCTGGGGTTAAAAGCAGACAGTGAGAACTTGAGTTCCAGGGCAGAAGGGTGACGCCTTTCCTCAGATGCCACTGCCGGGGTCCCCAGTGAGGCTGGGTCGTTAAAGGTCTGCCCCACCTAACAACCTCTGTGTGTCTGAAGGTTACCAGGAAATGACGCAAAAGCCCCTGGCGTGGTGCCAGAAGGCACACGTGACCTAAACCCTACCTCTGGGAAAGGGCGGAAACCAAGGTGCTCCTCAGAGGCCTGATGTGGGCAGAGTCCCTGTGCTGTGCCTGACACGGTCCTGGGCAGGAGAAGGGATGGGACAGAAAGGAATCCTACTCCCGCTCCTCGTTTAGAGCCTCCTGGCGTGGTAAGACACAGACAGCAATGCAAACGTTCACACCCCATGCCCACTATTGCTACAACTCTGGAAAGAATTCCTGCCCTGCAGCTGCAGCCAGCCCCACCAGAGCAGAAAGAACGGAAATTGAAGTCAAAGAGCTGTAAAAGGGCGGGCAACAGTGGCTCAGTGGCAGAGTTCTCTCCTGCCATGCCAGAGATCCAGGTTCGATTCCCGGGACTTGCCCATGTTAAAAAAATATTTCAAAGGACGTCAGAAAGCAGGTGATAATATGCCTCCGGCCTCAGAGTGAACTTAGGAGTCCAAGCACAGGCTCCAGCCTCTCAAATCCCTTTGCGGGCAGATGGCCCTCAAACCCACAGCGGACATTCATGTGTGCAGAGCACGTCGGAGCTGATAAAAGGCCTCTTGTACTTGACTCTTACAGCTAATTTCAGCCCACATCAGAGGCCTCCAAGTGACCTCCCTTATCTGCTACATCCATGATTACCCCCATTCTTAGGCAAGGAGACACAGGGGTCACCCAGTAGGGAAATGCAGACCTGGCCTCGCCACCCAGAAGTTCTAAGGCTAAGTTGACATTTTTTTTTCCACCTGTCTTATCTACTCACCTAAGCCACGATGCCAAAATAAACATCAGAGTCTAAAACAGGGGTCAACAACCTATAACCTGTGGGCCAAATCCAGCTTGCTGCTTGTTTTTATAAATAAAGCTTTATTGGAACATAGCCATGCCTATTCATTGACACACTGTTGATGGCTGCTTTTACTATGACAGAGTCAAGTAACTGCTCCAGAGACCATATAGCTTATAAAGTCTGAAATACTTACTATTTGTCCCTCGTGGAAAAAGTTGGCCCTAGTCTAGTCTATATACATCAAGATGGGTTTCCCCAAGAAAGCAGGTCATTAAACCAAGGCCTGATATTCAAGAGGCCACAAAAAGAAGCCAATGATGACAGCACCTGTGTCACAGCTGTTAATGACAGCCTGCACTTTCAAATCACAGCCTTTGGAAAGATCATGAAGAAAATATAGAGTTCCCATATATCAACCTCCATTTTTAACACTTTGCTTTAGTTGGGTACTTTTGTTACAAGTGATGAGAGCATAGAATTATGATTGTGCACTTAACCATATTCCATAGTTTACATTAAGGTTCCCTGTATTCTATAGTTCTATGGTATTTTTCTTTTAAAATTTTCATCTTAGCAACATATATACCACCTAAAATTTCCCCCTTTAACTACATTCAGATATATGTTCAGTGGTGTAAACTACATTCACAATGTCACTTTACTGTCAGCACCATCCATGACCAAAACTTTCCTGTCACCCCAAACAGAAACTGCACCAATTAAGAATTAATTCCCTACCCCAACCCATCCCCTAATTATGCAAGAGTTGAATTGATATTTCTCCACAGAAATATCAAATGGCAAAAAGGCACATGGAAAGATGCTCAATATTACTAGCGGCTAGGGAAATGCAAATCAAAACCACAATGAGATACCATTTCAACGAGAATAGCTACTACCAAAAAGAGAAAATAACAAGTATTGGAGACAATGAGGAGAAACAGAAACTTTCATTGTTGGTGGGAATGTAAAATGACACAGCTGCTATGGAAGACAGTTTGGTGGTTCCTCAGAAAGTTAAGTACAGAATTACCATATGACTTGGCAGTCTCACTTCTAGGTATATTCCCAAAAAGTCTGAAAGCAGGGACTAAAACAGATAAATGCACACTGATGTTCACAGTGGCATTATTTCTAAGTCCCAAAAGATGGAAGTGGTCCAAGTGTCCATCAACCAACGAATGGATAAACAAAATGTGGCATATATACACGGTGGAATATTATTCTGCCATGAAAAAGAGATGTTAGTAAATCTGAGGAAACAACCACCTGAAGAAGGGGACTGAGTTCGAGGCTTGAAACTGGAGAGTAGGTGTGGGAGCAGGTTTGAGGGGGGCTGGCGCAGTGTCAGAGTGAGAGCAGAGAGTCTACACTCCGGCACATCCAGGGAGCCAGCAGGCCAGAAGGTGTAAAGTGCCCACACAGAGTCCTGCGCATGGTGGGTGCTCCTGCCACGTCCTTGACGGAAAAGCTGGTCATAGGGCACCCTGTCAATAAAAACATGGGTAAGAGGGACAGGACAAGGCATAAAGGGTTGTGTTTCCAAAGGCAGAGTGTTCTAGTTCGCTAGCTGCTGGAATGCACACACCAGAGACAGATTGGCTTTTAATAAAAGGGGATTTATTTCATTAATTCTTCAGAGGAAAAGCAGCTAACTTTCATCTGAGGTTTTTTCTTACATGGGAAAGCTCAGGGTGATCTCTGCTGGCCTTCTCTCCAGGCCTCTGGATTCCAACAACTTTCCCCAGGCTGATTCCTTTCTGCATCTCCAAAGGCCTGGGCTGAGCTGCGAGGGCTGAGATGAGGTATGCTGAGCTGCTTGGGCTGTGCTGTGTTGAGCTCTCTCATTTAAACACCAGCCAATTAAGTCAAACGTCATTCATTGCAGCAGGCACACCTCCTAGCCGACTGCAGATGTAATCAGCAACAGATGAGGTTCATATGCCATTGGCTCATGTCCACAGCAACAGAACTAGGTGCCTTCACCTGGCCAAGTGGATACTGAATCTAACTACCACACAGAGGGACTAGTTTCAGAACAATTTCTACATCTGTTTCCCCTCCATCATCCTTGACCTCCAGTACAGTCTCAGCAGATGGGTAAGTCTGGTCTTAGCCAAGCATGGGTTATAGGGAGGGGTCCTGAGCCCAGGTATGGTCAGAGCACTAAAGCAGGTCTGGAAGCAACCACGGCCTGTCCCCACAGGCTCTCCAACTCTTGCCAACTTTGGCAACTTCGGGTTTTATTTTACTGGGAATGTTGCATTTCTTCTCTTTGCCCATAGGGAAAGTGATGCTTCCTTTGAGGACAGTAGATGGCAACAAGCAAGGGACACAGAGTGGTGAGGAGTTGATGAAGGGTCCTGGACAGGACAGCCTCTCCTTGCTCTGGAGATAGTGATATGGGGAGGGGTCTCCTGGTTGATGGATCCTCTCCCAGGGCTTCCCTGCCTCTCTGCTAACTTTGGTCCATATCCGAAGACTCTGCTCTGCCCTAGAGTGTCTCTGCCGGGCCTCACTATCCCAGTGTCTCTTCTCTCCTGCCCTCTCTCTCCCTTTCCCCATCCTACTCCCTCCATCTCTCCCCACCCATTCTTTTCTAACCCGTCAAACTGAAACCAGCCAGAGCATGGGGTTGAAGTCTGCCTTAGTATTTATTGAATTAATTGATGAATATTTAATCTTTCCTGGGTTTTAATGTTTATAGTCCATGAGGGAACATGCATAGTTTCTCAATTAGATTACTCTGTGAACAAAGTCTCTGCCTGTTTTTTCTGCGGGGTAGGGGTCTGAAAGTTCCTCATGTTCAGAATAAATCCATGTATTATTTCCAAGTGCATCCATGAATGGCTTCCCCAAGCTACACGCTGATGCTCACATCCTGAATAGTACCAGCCTCAGCAAATATCTGCAAATATCTGTGTGTCTGTAGCATGCCAGAAGTTACTTTAGATGCTGTAGATGCAGTACAGACAAACAGACAAAAAGTCCTGCCAGCAGAAAGTTTATATTTGGGGGTGAGCAGAGGAGAAGACAACAAACAAGACAAAATAAACATCACACAGGGTAAGACAGGTGGTAACAAGCATATGGGGGACTGTGGGAAGATGCAGACTCAGGGGGTGGAGTGGGGTGGGTGCTGGGGGTGGGGTGGGTGGGGGGTCAGGAGCAACTCCTGCAGCCTGGTCAGTACATGCAGATACTGTCCTGTGGTGTGGGAGGGAGGGCATGAGGGGTAGACAAGGAAGGCTTCCTGGAGGAAGGGGCCTCAAAAAGAGGCTATGAAAAGTACAAACTGGAGAGGAATCACAGGAGTGAAGGGGACCTGCAGGAAACTGCTGAGCAGAGTAGGGCTAAGGGAGCAGCCAGGAGGATGGACAGTCCTGGGAAGGCTCTGGGGAAGGGGAAAATGGAGAAATGTTGCAGACTAAAGATTTTAACAAACATGACAATGGCTAACATTTGCCAGGCTCCTACCCGCTGGCAGCAACTGAGTTAAGTCTAGGGGCAGATGAGTCAGGCTGCTGGGGGGAGTGAGAAAAGGCCCCGGGACTGGGGTGTTGGGGTCTGGTAGGACAGGCGCTGACCCCGGCCTCTGTCCGCCCCTTCCTGGACACCACTGGCCCATACCCACTCCAGTTCTGCAAGACGATCCAAATCCTTCTTCTGTCAGTCAGAACTGCATGAATCTAGGCAAGTGACCAAGCTGCCCCCCACGCCTCAGTTTCCCCATCTGTAATAGGAGGTAGTGCTACTTAGCTGTAGAACTTCTGTGAACATAATCTGAATGAACCGGAGCTCCCGTTCCATAGCTGAGTGCTCTTCCCTTCCTCCCCGTCAAATTCCCTTCTGGGTCGTATCTCTGCCAGTTCAGCCCCCTGGATTGGGGCTTCTGGTGCCGGTAACCCCAGTGTGGGGGTGTCACACCTCCTCCCCTCACTCCTTGTCTTCTTACAAGTAGTCTCCGGCAGAGCGTGTCTCGAATCACAGCTCCTTTCATTTGGGGCGTGGGTCCTCGCGGTGGTCCCCACCTGGGGATCGCAGCTGCACCGCCCCCACCCCGGACCCCGCCCCCGCCGCGGGCTTTGTCTCCCGCGCGGTGCAGCTGCATGTGGCGGCCACGCGGGGGCGCGGCGGGGCTGGCGGCGAGACGGCCGGGGCTTGGGGGCGGGGCTACCCTCCTCCCTCGCTTCTCTTTCCCGCTTTCTCCTCCTCCGGGCTGGGCTCTGAGCGCGCCGGGGGCCGCCCCCGGGAGGAGGCCTGGGGTGGGGTGGGGCTCGGGGCCCATTTCCGGTTCTGCGCCTCCCGCCTTTTGTCTGAGGAGCCTCCGCCTCGGGATGAACAACCCTGGGATTTCTACCGGGTCTGTCCGGCTGCCCCGCACTGCCTCCGCCCGGGTCTGCGCCTGCCAGTGTGATGCCGCAGCGCCCCCGTCCCGGGCCGGCCCCTGTCCCGGGCCGCGCTCGCGGTCGCTGTGCCCAGCGCTGTGGCTTCTCTCCTGCCAGATATTTCTCTCCTGGGCCCCCGGGCTCCCAAGTCTTACTGTATGCTAGGGAGGAAATACCTACCTTTCTCATATTGATGATCTATAATTACTAGTATGGGAGGCGCCCAGCACGCGTCCGTTGAATGAATAAGTGTTAGTCACTTGCACACCCGGTCGTTGCACCTAATTTTGACAACCATTCAAAAGGTGGGGACTCTCTCGGTTTTACCTTTGAAGAAACAGGCTCAGGGAGGTTACCAGAGCCTGGTCTGGGATCTGCAGGCTATAGCTGTCTCTGTCCCTGCTTCCTAATCGTCCCCAGACGATTAGAGCCACCAGGCTCTCTGTTTGCATGCACTCCTGAACAATGAAGCCAGTGACAGGCGAAATGATGCCCCAGCCCTCCTCATGACAGAGGAGCCTGAGGAAAGCCAGGTGGCTTAGCATTTCCTCACCCCGGCCAGAGAACAGGGGGTAAAGGGGTGCCCAGCCGCCTTCCCCAGGGACTCCCCCCAGAGGACTGCACCCTCCTGCCTGAGGGTGGAGGCTGTCCGGTGTGGACTGCACAGCCTTGTCCTGGGAGGAGAGGGCTGTATGTGGCTGGCAGGCCTGCCCCCTGCCCCTCACATTGGCAGCCTGGAGCCCCTGGCTTGAGGCAGTTCCCTTCTTTTCTCCATCCAGGGCTCCTTCCTCACAGAGAGGAACTTCCAGAGCCGGCGTGGACACCCAACTTGTGGACAGAGAAGATGGGTCTGCAGAAGCCCTAGATGAGGGTTCTGGGCCCTGTGAGCAGAGTCCCAAGTACCTAGAACAAGATCTAGAAGGGAGGACACAAGCCCCACGTGAGCACATCCCCTTGACATGGTTTGTGTACCCGATTTAGAGGACAGGTCGCCCAAGTTAAATTTGAATTTCAGATGAACAATGCCTGTTTTAATACAGGTTTGCACCAAATTTAACTGGGTATCCTATACTTCTGGCAACCCTACCTGACAGGTCTCCTGGTGGCAGGAGGAAGGCCTGCATGGGGCCCTCTAAGGCACAGGGTTCCAGGCAGGGGCTCTAGGTACCTGGTCTAAGGCTCTACTGACTGCAGGTTTCATTATCCTGAAGTTGGGACGGGATTCTGGGTTCTGGGGGTGTCAGCGACAAGGTCATTGCCAAGGGCCAGCTCCACCCAGGAGGAGCCCAGTGTGGTTTGACCATAAATTTTGCCATCAAAGCACTGGGATGTGTGTGTGTTTGGTTGGGGGTGAGGGAGGTGATGCTAAGGGGAGGTGGCACAGGGACTAAGAAGTGAGCTTGCAGCTACTGCCAGCACCTCGGTCCCTCCAAGAAGGTAGGAGAGGCTGGGGGAGGGGGAGGAAGTTGGGGGATTGAGCGCATACTGACAAATCCCCGGACTTGCCGGTAGTGAAGTGGCACTGTGGCCTGCTGTGTTTCTTTACAGAATGTCTTCTGGACCAGGTGGTGAATGAAATCAGGTGAGACTTGAAGGAACCGATTGAGCTGGGCGGAGAGTCGTTTCCTTGCCGGCCTGGTGTTGGCCCCCACTGCCCGGGCCTGGGTCCCTGCACCTGTGTGGTCTCTCAGGGCAGGGGGAGGAGCACTCGTCGAAGAAAGAACTGGCCAGAGAAGAGCCCTTGGGCATGATGGAGAGGCAAGGCAAATGTTCCAGAATGATTTCTGAAAATTTGATGACAGATGGGACTGTTCAGGAAGCTGAGTTCTGGTCTACCCTTGTGGCTTAGGAAGCAGTTGTCTGGAAAAGTGAAGTTGCTGTCCTGAAAGCAATGTCCTGAGCAGGTGGTGATGTCTCTCAACACATGACCCAATGTGCCTGCTCCATGCCCACCATTTCTCTGAGTCTTGGTTTCTTCACTTGATGAATGGAGATAAGTTTGTGTGTTTATTATGAGAAGCGAATCAAATCACTTCTGTATAAGAACTTGCAAACTGAAAAGTTATTTATAAGTGCAAGATAGGTGTTATTAATTCAGTGTGCATTGAACCCTTCCTTGGGGTCAGATTCTGTGTCATTATGAGAGGAGTTAGAATGGTTCTCGAGGAGTTCAGGATGTAGTGGGGAAGACAGGCAGGTGAGCAGGTAACATAGGTGTGCACAGGGTACCCTAGGGGATCTGAGTGAGGGAGGTGAGGCCAGACCGAGTTCTTCAATGTGAGGCATCACTAGATGGATCAGGATGAGGAAGGGGCTTTCAGCCCAGCAGGCAGGAGGGGCAGCTGGGAGGCTGCAACAGTGCTGGTGGGTGCTGCCGGCTAGAGCAGAGGCCCTGGCAGAAAGTACCTGACCCCAAGGAGGCTGGATTCCTTCTGGACAGGGAGGAAGCAGGGAAAGTGACAGCTCCACTGTGGCAATTTGGAAAGATCACTCTGGTTTCCACTGAAGAAGTCAAATTTTGGAGATGCAAGAAGGGAAGAAGGCAAGGGAACTAAATGTGGGGTTACTGCAGAAGTCCAGGTGAGCAAACAGGGGGCTAAAGGAAGGACAGAGAGGTGGGGCAGTTCCTATAAATGTTGGTATAGGAGTTGGCAGGACTCAGTATTGTCCTTCTTAAACCCCTCTCAGTCTCGTGGGCCCTCATGAGCCCCTTCTTCCTGACAGCCCTATTCCTTGGGGGTCTCTTCCCTCTCCTCAGTACCAACGACAGCTTCTTCCCACGTTACTGACCTTGGAGTCTAGTGAAGTATGCTTTTTTTTTTTTGGTGTGTTTTTGAGTCTGTTGTTTTCTTGTATGTCACCAAAAATTTTTTGTCTATCCTTCCTGTGTAAGGATAGGGTTGAATGAGGAGCAAACTCCCAAAAGCACTGGATGCAGTTGGATTTGGAGGCAGAGAGATGAGTCATGTGACTTCTGGGTTTAATAGGTTCCCATCAAAGTGTCTCATGAGACCAATTTGGGTGGTCCATGTTTAAACCCAAAGTTAAGCAGACGACCAGCATGGCATCGTTTGATTGCTATTGTAGTTGTTAAATAAGTTGTATCAAAATATAATGTATGCACAAAAAACTGCGCAAGGTGAACATATTCACACAACTACAAACCAGGCCAAGAAACAGCATATAACCAGGACCCCTTCAGAACTCCTCATGCTGTTTTCTGATTTTCTGCCCTCTCCTCCCTGCTCTTTTTGAAAGGTAAAATCACTACCTGGACTTCTAGAATCACAGATCAGCTTTGCTTTTCTTTGAACTCGATATAAATGCAACCATACAACATACGTTCTTTTGGTTATGGCTTCTTTTATTTAACATTATGTTGATGAGATCCTCCGTGTTGAGTGCAGCCATAGTTTGTTCATGTTCATCGCTGTATAGTTTTTCTTTTCATTGTGTGAATTTATCATAATTTATGTATCCAGTCTACCACTGGGCTGCTTCCAGTTTTTAGCAATTATGAATGCTGCTGCTTATGAATGTGTTTCTGCATGTATTTTGGTGAACATATGGATGCATTTCTGTTGGTCATATTGCTAGGAATGGAATTACTGGGTTACAGGGTTGGCATATGTTTGATGTTAGTTAATATTGCCAGCCAGTTTTCCAAAGTGATTGTACCAACTTATGCTTCCGCCAGCAGTGGATGAGAGTTCTACTTGCTCTACACCAACCCTTGGTGTCGTCAGTCTTTTAAATTTTAGTCATTTGGTGGCTATCTCGTGATACTCTGATGATTAATGAGGTTGAGCACATTTTTATATGTTTATTGACCATTTTGATATTCTGTTTTGTAAGATACCTATTCAAGTCTCTTTTCTACTTTCCTAACTGGGTTGTCTGTCCTTTTAATATTCTGGATATAAGCCCTTTTCTCTTATATGCATAGCAAATAACTTTCACTCTGTGGCTTTTGTTTTTGCTCACTTGATATCTTTCGATGAACAGGAATTCCTCATTTGAATGTAGTTTAGTATACCTATTTTTTCCCTTTGGCTAATGCATTTAGTGGAATTTCCTTTAGTGTAATTCTGCTGGTGACAAACTCTCTCTGATTTTGGTGTCTGAAAATGAATTTATCTCAGCTTCATTTTAAAGGATTTGTCCACTGGGAATAGACTCTAAGTTGGTTATTACGTTCTTATAGCATTGCAAAGATACTGTTCTGTTAAACTATGACTTTGATTCTGTGGAGAACTCAACTGTCTATTTTATTGTTTCTTCTTTTAAGACAAAGTCTTTTTTATCTGGATGCTTTTAAGCATTTTTTCAGCATGTTCCCAGGTGTGTGTTTGCATGTGTGTTTATCAATCTTGGGGACCCAGGCCTTCTTAAATCTATGGCTTGACTTCTTTAATCAGTTTTGGACAATTCTCAATGATTATTTCAAAATTTACTTCTGAATAATTTTCCTTCGCCTCTCTTATTGAAATATCAACTACACACATCCTGGATCTTTTCATCACATTCCATTTGTCTTTTCTGCTTTTTTTCTATACTGTCCATCCCTTTGATTCTATTCTTCAGTGGGACATTTTCTTCTGATCTATCCTCCAGTTCATTAAGCCTCTTTTCACCTGAGTCTTACCTGCTGTTTAAGGCGTCCAGTGTATTCTTGATTTCATTTATTGCAGTTTTGAGTTACAGATTTAACATTTGGCTCTTTTTTTTTGTTGTTAATAAGTTTCTGGATTCTGCCAAAATTCTCCACCTTGTTATTTAATTCCATGGACATATCAGTTATAGTTATCTTAGTCTGTTTTTAATAATTCCCAAATCTGGATATTCTGAGAATCTGTTTCCATTGTCTTTTTTTTTTCTTTTGATACTTGGTCAGATGTTATCATTTTTGCTGGACATCATGTATGAAAAAACATTAGAAATAAACTTTAGGTTCGGGATGATGTTATCTTCCCAAGAGTTGATTTACTTTGACCTATTCTGGTTCTGATTTCTCCCTGGGGGTCAGGAGGGGCACAGGCCTCCACCTGGGATGCAGTATCTCCTACTGTCCAGCTACGCAGAGGGTCTGTCTGAGCGTATCATGGGAGTGCCTCAGGAAACTATGGCCTGGGATTGATTTAGAAATACTTGTAATGCAGGCTTTCTGGTTAGTAATGCGGTGAAGGTCTATGTATTGTATAGAGAGTAATGGTTTGCAAGCATACTCTTTGTTGCTGATAATTCTGTTTATGGAACTGATGGCAGCGTGGTCCTGAGAGGAGAACTGGGTGTCACCATGCAGGTAGTCCTTACCTCACTTCTCTGCAGCACTGTCGCCACAGCACCGTCAGGCTTTCTGGGAAGTTGACTTCCCTTCATAAATTAAGCTACAGCATTGGCTTTGGTCATGGAAATTTATCTTCACACAAAACTTGGGACTGGATGCATATACTTAAGCAAGCCCCACAAGTGTTTACTTCAAAGGCACTTTCCAGCAGACTCCTTCTATTCATGGGGTTTGCCTTAATTTCAGACAGTGTGAAAACTGAGAGAGGGCTGAATAGGTGAGACATTGTTCCTGGAATGGCAGCTTCTCATGCTGGTGGTGGTGATGCCAGGGGCAGCATCCTAGTGAGACTGCTGGCTGTGGCCGGGCCTGGTTTTGCTGATGTACAGCTTCTCTCCGTCCTGCCTGCTCTCTGCCACTGGCTCTCCAGCCACCTCTCAATCTCCTCAGCGACAGTGTCCTTTAAATACATCATTTTTCTACTTAAGAGTTGGTCTGTCATCATTTGTATACAAGAACCTTGGTCGACACATTTGATGGAAAATGAATAGCCTGCACAAGTCCCTGCCTGTAAGACTTTTGTTGAGTTCTCTTTATTATGTATGCCTCACTAAAAAGATTAGAGAGGCGCTTGCCTTTGATGCCCAACAAAATAAAATTGGAGGCTGTATTTAAATTTCAACAGGGTTTTCACCCTTGCCCCAGGGAAAAGACTCTAAAAGGTCAGAACATCTCAGCATCCAGCAGGGCCCCTTGCAGAAATATCTGTACGGCACAAGCATCCCTTCTGCCATCTTCCTCCATTTAGGGATTCACCAGTACTGGGCCCCATAATGAAGATTCAGCTGAAGAGACCCACCTTCAGATGACAGCAGAGAACTGTGCAGGGACTATTTAGTGCAGCTCCAAGTGGCCTGAGGGCAGGGCTTCAGCTCTCCTCCCAGGTAACTTCCATCAGGATTCAGGCAGGTTTGTGGGGCTCTCATAGGTGTGGTAGGAAATCAGCCAGAGGGGCCACTTCCCCATCAGGAAGCAGGGCAGGGCGGGGGGTCCCAGTGGGGAGAGAACAAGTTAACCTGGGCCTTGTGGCCCTGAGATGGCACTGTCCACCCACCAGGTGTGACCTTGCCCTTGTCCTGCATCCCTACTCTCTGCTGGCCCCCAGGGGAGCCAGACACAGCAGTGGTGGATGTGCAAGGACATGGTATGAAGAGCAGACACCCCGACCCTGCAGCAGGTGTCTGAGCTTGCTTCAGGCCCACCCTGTGTGAAGGGATGCAGAGAGGAATGCAGTGATGGACCAGAGATGGACTTTTGAGATTAGGTTGAGCTGGATTTGTTAAATCCTTGAAAACAAGACTATTTTAATGCCCTGAAAGTAAGCAAAGGTCTGGGGTCCTCTAGAAATGTAGAGAGACAGGAAAGGGAGACCCAGGAGAGTGGACATAAAGGGAGGTGGTGGGGAGAAATGAAGCTATTTATTGCTTATGTCCCACTGAAGTCAGCTTCTTCAGTAAGGTACAGGCCACTTCATGCGAGATGAAAATGCAAACGCAGGTCCAGGCCCATCCTGCCCCAGCCAGATCCCACCCCCCAGGCCCTTCCTTTGTGCAGCCTATGGAACCGCCATGGCTTAGTTCCCAACCTCAGGTCCTTTTCCTTACATTTGCAGGACTTGAACAAGAATACAAACAGAGGCCCATATATCGTATGTCAACATATTTAAATGTGTAAATTGAGCTAATAAACTGTGAAATAAAACATGTTCTCTTCTACCTTGCAAGCATACTGCCATAATGACCTGGAAAGCCAGGTTCCAGTTAGAATCCTCAGAAGCTGTAGAGTCCTGTGCCTGAGGGAGACTCAGTCCCTAGCCCCTTGCCCACAGCTGCCTCTTCTCTTCTCGCCCCTGGCTTCCTCCCATAGTGTGGGAGGCCTTGCCTATGACAACCCCAGTCCGTGAATCCAAGCTCTCTGTCCTCTGATCCCAACAAGTAGCTTGGGGGTGAGTCGCTGGCAGCAGTCTGCCCTGGGAGAAGGAGCTGGGGAAGAGGTCCACACAGGCACTGGAAGCCAGCTGAAGGCCACCGCGGCAGGGATTTGGGGATCTCCAGTATCCTGAGCCTGCATGATCCAGAAGGTGACCTGGGCTCCTGAAGGGCACATCCCCTTGGCTCTGTGGACTCCTTGCCCCAGGGAGATGGGTGCAGTAGCAGGAGGGCAGTGTGGGGTCCTTTAAAGCATGGGGCCTGGGGCAGAGGCACTGGTTTCCAGGTCAAAAGGCAATAGTGGCAGACCTTCTCACCTTTCAAGCCTAGTTCTTCAGCACCCAATTTTGAAATTGCAGCTCCCCTTTCCCAGTGCCCCAGTGCCCCAGGGCCAACTGGGCCTGAGTGCAGAGTGGGAGGGCACCTCCTGCATCCTTTCCAGCTGGATAGGAGGCAATGAGGTGGTGGACTCATGGATTCCTTGGGTGTCCATATTGGTCACATTTTGCTGTGCTCTGTCTTGCTGTCCCATCCCCTCTGCTCCCTGTCGCTACACCCTCCCTTGCCCACAAAGGCCCACCTACCTAAAATATCAAATCATTAGGAAATGGAAATACACTTTTGCATTGCAGAGTTTCTGGCTCCTTTAAGAGCGATATTGAAATCGCAAAATAAAATGAAAAATTAGTTGAAACACACACCTGGATTCTGCTGTACCGAATAAGAAGACCTGTTTTGAGGAGGAAGGTTCAGCATTGAGTTTACAGCTCAGCAAGTGGCAAAGAAATATGAGTTAAAGGGATTCTGGAAAATGGAATATGACAAGGAAGCTGCATGCCTCTGTTTGCCAGTGAGGGACAGAGATTACATAGACCATTTGCGCTGATGGAAGCTTATTGTGAAAGGCAGTTGAATAAGTCAGAGTTCTCTGGAGAAGCAGAACCAACAGGAGAGATCTGTAAATATGAGATTTATAAAGGTGTCTCACACAACGATGGGATGCAAGAGTCCAAAACCCATAGGGCACGCTGCAAGGCTGGCAATTCTGATGTTCCTCAACAAACTACAGGAGAGGCTGGCTGACTGAAAAAGAAGTGAAAAGTCTATTCTCCCTTAAGAGCCTTCAACTAATTGGAGCAAACCCAACTGATTGGACTACCTCATTTGGAGGAGACACACCCTTAGTTGATCATAGATGTGATCAGCCACAGATGCAAAATCAACTGACTAATGATTTCATAAACCAGCCATAAAATATCCTTTCAGTAATGGTTAGGCCCGTGCTTGCCTAACCAGACAGCTGGGCACCATCATCTGGCCAAGTTGACACCTGAATCCAACCATCACAGTGGTTGTTAAGGTTTCACAGGCTTGGGGTTGGTGAAGGTATAAGTAAATGTTTACTGAGAACGTTAAAAGGCTGAGATATAAAAAGAAAAGTGTCTTAATGAGTTTTGTTTAATAGGTGTGCACATCACAGGGTGTATGCCATTGAGAGGCTGCTATTAAGACTTCTGCTCCCAGTGGTCCTGGCCTCATGTGAATGGCACCCCCTTAAGTGTGGTGCTGTTGGGCAGTAGGCAACGTGCACCACTGTTCTTGGTGGCCCTGCAAGCCTGACTCAACTGCTAAGGAAACAGTGCAGTGTAGTGGCCAGGGCAGTCAAGAGATTCGGGTTCTAGTCCTGGCTCTGCCAGAGCTTGCTCTGGCTTTGTCCATACCATTTCACCACTTTGAGCTTCAGGGGCCTCATCTGCAAAATACAGTTTGGATATGTGACATGCTTTGAGGCCACAGAATTATTGGATTTCTTGTTATGTTTGGAGAATTTACAACATCATGAGTCCTTCCTTCTCAAGCCAGAAGTCAGAAGCTTGCTTTCCCAGTTTGTCTTACAATTAGGTTGAGGCCTGAGGCTTGGGCTCTACCAGTCAGATGCCCCAGCATTAGACTACTGTGCTGGTTTGAAACTGTTATGTACGGTTCTTTATCCTAATCCTGTCTTGTGGGGAGCAGACCTAATGCTTGGGTGGGTCTTTGTTTAAGTTGTTTCCATGGAGATGTGACCCAGTCACTTGTGGGCGGGACCTTTTGATTAGGTGGGGTCCGTGGAGATGTGTCTCTGCCCATTCAAGGTGGATCTTAATCCACTTCCTGGATCCTTTATGAGGGGACCATTTTGAAATAAGCTCAGAGCTGACACAGAGACATTTGGAGACGCAGAAAGAAAATGCCCCTGGGGAAGGTGTTTGAAACCAGAAGCCAAATGACCAGCAGATTTCCAGCTACATGCCTTCCCAGCTGACTGAGTGTTCCGCATGCCATTGATCTTTCTTGAGTCAAGGTATCTTTCTCTGGATGCCTTAGTTTGGACATTTTTATAGGCTTAGATCTGTAAATTTGCAACTTAATAAATTCCCTTTATAAAAGCCAACCCATTTCTGGTATATTGCATTTCTGGCAGCATTAACAAACTAAAGCAGCTACATGGCACAGAACAATAGGGGAGCCTGGAATGTGTGCATCTGTTTTCTGGGGAGAATGGTGGTAGGAGTGGGCAACAGGGACAGAGTCCCGGTGTTCAGGACCCAGTGTTGGTGGTGTGAGCTGTGGGGTCCGTTCCTAACGGCAGCAGCAGCAGCCAGGTCACCCCTAGAGCAATGTCTGAGACTGGTTTGGGGTTGTTTCTGGTTTCCTGGCTTCCAGGCCGTGGTCTGCTCCACATGGGGACGTTGTGTGAGACACGCCTTCAAGACACTTTACTGCCATCTGGTGGGAAGTTGTTACATAAATCTATTGTATATGATGGTAAATACACAAACCTGTCTATGCTGTGAATGGCGCCTTCTTAAATGTGGTGCTGTTACGCAGTATGCAACTTGCACAGCTGCTCTCGGTGCCTTGCAAGCCTGACTCTTTGGCCTTTGTGGACATTCTATGAGAGACTTCCTTTCTCTTAGTAAATGCTTCTTCTACTTGAGCTAGTGTGGATTCTGGCGTTTGATTAAGGACCCCGACTGATACAAATAAGGATAATGGTAGGGACCTCAAGGGGCTAAGAACCCTCTGGTGTTCAGTGGGTGTAAGAATCCTCTGCGAAGGCGAAAGCACCCATGTTCCTCAGAGGTCGTGTAGCTAATTTATTAATTTTTAAAGGAACACTGGAAAGAGGTCTGACTCAATCTCTCTTCCTTCCTTATTCCAGAAACCTATTTGTTTATTCTTTTGCAGCCAGGGTCAGAGTTCATGGTTAAAGGGAGGAACCACAGTGAACAGGAGAGTGTGTGCTGTAAATATTCCAGCAGGAAGGCTTGTGGGGAAAATAGCTTTGCCGGGTCTTGTTCATACAGTGCTGTGTCTTCTATTGTGCAAGGATAGATGACATCAGCCTGTGCATCATTTGTCTGATGCGTGCGTGTGTGTGCGCGCGCGCGCATGTCTGGCTGCAGAGAAAGTGATCAGCTTACAGGTTTTTCAGGACACTCCAGATCTGCGATTCATCCTTATTAGTCACGTTATTTGGTTTAGGCCAGGTGGGCGCTGCAGCCCGAGGTTCCGGCGGTCCCTGCTCAGGGTGTGGTGAAGAGGGTAATGAGTATGGGTCCTCAGGGAATCCTTGTCCCTTCAATGGCTGGAAATGCGTGTCTGCCTCAGTCCTCGGTGATTCTGACCTGAAAGGAGAGAAAGAGGCTATTTGCCTGCTTGCTGCATGCCCCGTCCATTCCTGCCCTCAGAAGCAGGGTAGGGGGTTGGGGAAAGAGGTGGGTGGGGGTGGGGAAACCTGGGAGGACTGGTCACTGCCTTCTGCTATGGTTTCAAGGTTCCTCGGGCTGAATAAGCCACCTTGTTTGCTGCCCGAGGCCGTCCTCCCCTCGTTGAACGAGGAGCTGGGACCGCAGAGGCCAGGAGAGGGCGCCTGAGAGTCATGTTCACACGGGCTGTCAGCGGCTTTTCTTGAGAGCAGTTTTGGACAAAGAGGACAGAGAGAAGGGCACTAAAGCTTGAAGGGCAATTGGGATAGAAAGGGGGGCACAAAGAGACGGTCAAAGGGGATACTGGTAAGTTTGGGTATTGGGGCCACTAGAGACAAACATGTCTGATTCCAGAATTTGTCCCAGGATGTCCTAGGTCCCTGGTAGGGCCTCTGAGATCTGATTCTCTGCTCCTGGCTGAGCGATTTGGCTTTTCAGATGAGGGAACTTGTGGCAAGTGATGGTGCCCCTGGCCGACCCCTCAGATGGCCCCACGAAGCTACAACACCCACCTGAAAGGCCGAGGCTGCCCTGAGGCTTTCTAAAGGGAAGTCCACGCGTGCAGTGCTCCCTGGTTGGGGCATTCCCTGCGCCGTGTGTCCGGGGGCCACCGCAGTCAGCTCAGAGGCCCCTCGGGGAGGGACCGCTGTGAGGTCCCGGGAGAGGAGGAATGGGGTGAGAAGAGGTTTGGGATGTGACCCTGGAGGTGGAAGCTTTTGCTCTCCATAGTGAGGCTAGACCTGGAGACAGAAGTGGCTAAGTCAAGAAAGTCTAACTGATGTTGGTTTATTACTATTACATTTGGGGTCTTGAAATTAGAGTCAGGGCTTCCTCCCCACCTCCCCTGAGCCATTTCTTCTGGCCCCAGTTGCCGGAGGTCACTGGTGGTGAACTTGTCCATCTCTTCTTTTACACTTGTCACCTACCCTCCTTGACATAGCCCTTCTTTCATGGTCAAATGTGGATATACATTCGCCTTTTCACAAATGAGATGGAAAGGATCCAAAGGGCCCCCTCGGAGGCTCTGTCCCATGCCGGACTCTCTTCTATATCACTCCTGAACGGTAGTTGTTGAAACCTTCCAATGACTGAGTGCTCACTCCTTCATGAGGGACCTCATTCCTCTTTGGGACAACGCCAGATGTTAAGAAGTTATCTTCTTTGCTGTGGGCACCTCCTGGAACCTCTTTCCCATTGGTGGGAGTTGGACAAACTTGGTAAAATCCTTCCTCTGCTCAACAGATCTTTGGAAGTCCCAAGGTATGTTATAATGGGCCCATTAAGGCTTCTCCTCCAGGGTGCTATGCACACGGCGTCTGGCTCCTACCTTCACTCCTCCTTCCCTCCACATAGGTTCCTTTGCTGTCACCACTCCGACTTCCCTGGTAACTTGGGACCCGAGGGCGTAAGCGAGGGTGGGGGTTCATTAATTCCCACCTGGTCAGAACCAGCAGGACATGCTACTCACTTGAATCCTTCAGGAGCACCCAGGGGTCCAGGCCCATTTGGCTAAATTTTCTGCCCCTTCTTCATTTCTATCTACTGCCGTCAGTGGACACCGAGCCCTGGAACGAGGACTGAATGATCTTAGTATGCCTGAGCTGAATGGAATCTTGATGAGTGTCCAGCCTTGTAATTCTTGTACAAGGCTATGTGTATCCCTAAATCCTCAGCCAGGAGCTGGTTCCCCCACCCCCTCCCCCCCACCCCCAAACTGCAGGATAGCCAAGTAACGCTGATTTCACTAAAAGATTCTGGGGAAAAGGCATGCAATTTAACTGGCAAGTAGTTCAAGACAATCATTTTATATCACTACAAACACATAAATATCGTGTAATAGAATGTAGATGTGTGAGTTTCAAAGCCATAAAAAACGAGACTTCAAAGGAGTTTTACACTGCAGGAAGGTTGCTGCAGGCTATTTCTTTTAGAGTTCAGCTCCCATCCATCCCCTGCATCAACCCCCTCCCCACCAGCGGGCCCCTTTGCTGAGGGATGTTTGGGTAGAGAACTTGGAGAAGCTGTGATGTGCTCAATTGCCTTTATTATTGGCGATGAGGAAAGAGAACCAGACTGGAGATGCTCTGAGCCTGAGGACGCACAGCTTCGAGGCATCAGATTTGCAACCCAGGTGTGTGCATTATGCGGTAGAAATGCCGCATAAGGTTTAGAAGAGGGCTGACTGTGGCAAGAAAGGGGACCAGAAACAGAAAAGAGGTATTGGGTTTGCTCTTGGTTATCCAGAAAACTCAGTTCAAGGAACAATTTGACCCAAAGAGCCTGTGCTCTGGGTTCTGAGTACAGGCAAGCCCATTCAAAGACAGAAGTACATTTCCTTACTTCTTTTAGGATCAAATGTCCTTGGGTCGGGCAAGGGCTTCAGGTAGAAAAGGAGGAGAAACCCAGCTCCGGGGCTAGGGGACTGATGGGAAGGCCAGGCTGGCGGGGAGGCCAGCAGGAGGCAGCTCCGGGCGCCGGGCTGGGGAACTGTATTAAAACAGCCAGCAACCTGCACATTTCCCTGCTCACACACTAAGGCTGTGCCTGCCCACGGGGCGTGTGCTCACACACACGCACACCTAGTGCTTGGACATGCAGATGCCCCAAAGCATACGATCAAGCAGTGCCTCCTAAAGCTGAAATGTTTAAGACTATTGAAGGAATGAGTTCTGGCCTCCCTACCACGCAACCGCCTGCTGGCAACTGAAATGAGAAACGGAAGGGGAAAAATCAATCTTAACCAGGGAACTAAGCAAGCATAGCTTTCTCTTAATCAAAATGTTATCTTTCAAATATTAAATAAATGTCAAGTGTTAGGGTTTGTGTGTGTGGGTGTGTGTGTGTTTAAGGTGTCTTTGACATTATGACACCCAAGAGGCAAAAACTTAAGAAAAAAGTGTCTCTAGACTGGCTGGTTGCTGTCCCGTGAACTTCCAGAAGTCACATCTGACAGAAGTGCAACAACTCTCAATATAATTTAATCAAGTCAGTTAATACTGTTTAATAAATAGGCCAGAAAATTAGCTGAGAGTTTGTCTCGGCAGGATGTGGCGTGCAACCAAAGTTATGGAAGATTGTCCCTTGAATCACTAAGGCAAACTTTGTTGAGTGTCATTTTACATAGAGCAATCACATAAAAAAAGAGTTATAAATAGAAAAAATTGCAAAGTCTTCCCACAGAACATCAAAAACAAAAAAAACAAAAACAAAACAAAAACACAACAACCCCTCCCCCCACAACCCATTTGCTTCAAGTTCTTTGATCATACAGTACTCAGCGTCTTTGGATATTTTACAATGAACAACTCCAAATTGAAGCCAAGAAAAAACAGAAAGAACTAACCAGTCATCTGAACAATTGAGTTTATAAGAAGTCGTTACCTTTACAAAATAAAAACCAAAGCCCCAACACCACTGGATTCCAATCTGTCCTTTTTTTGTTTTTTTGTAAAGTCTGGTTCGGTCCCAGCCCCTCAGCTGATGGGGGAGCATGGGCATGCTGCTGGGGCCTCCAGAAGCGCCTGAAATGGGGCCAGGAACCTAAGAGGCGGCTGCCCAGGCATGTGAGTTCTGAAAAGAGAAGATGTCACGAAGTGATTTCGTTTGCCTGGAGTGGCATCTGGTGGTGTGCGTAGTCAGAGGGTCCATTCTGGGCAGCTGTGAGAGGGAAAGAGTCTGTGGTCTTCTCTAGCCTTTTTGTTTTGTGTGTTTGCTCAGGAAAAAGCCAAGGCGATAGGAAGAGCAGAAGTCTCTTGCACCCCCAGTTCTGGGCTTGGGGACACCAGCCCTGGGCCCTCTAGATAGATGATCTCTCCTGTCTCCGCAGAGCCTCCTCTCTGGGCTACTGAGAAACAAAGGAAAAGGGAGCCGAAGGAAGGCAAGAGAGAAGGTTGGGAAGGCCATGGACCAGCAGAGCTGTCCTCCCTCCCAAGACCTGTTACACACCCAAGGACCCAGAAGGAGTATAGACAGTCCTAACTCAGAGCCAATCAAACCCCATATTTGAGTCAGTAGCTTCTGCTCCCCACCTCCCAGGCCCTGTGCCCAAAGAGTGACTCTAAATGCCCTGGCTTCACCCCGGGGGGTTGGGGTTGAAGGATGTTCAAACACTGTGAAGGGGGCAATCACCGGCAATGCCAAGGTCCTGAGAAACCCACAACTGGAAAAGCAAACCGATAAATCCTGGGGAGCAGATTTGTCTGTTTCTTTAGGGATTGGGTTGGAGGGAGGCAGTTGCCAGGTGTTGTGAAGAGGTGTCTCCCAGCCTTTTGGTGCTGGCCCCAGGAGTCCCAAGAGACTCTGTGCAGCATTAGAGGCGGGTCTCCTGGCAGCATTAGAGGGAGGCATGAAGGTGGGGTAAGTGCTAAATATGCTCCCCAGGGGTCCAGACGCTAATAGTGACCTGTGGAAAAATAGCAGTGTTTGGGCTCCCCCAAACAGGACATGGGCTGTGGATGAGTAATGAAGCCCCACCCCAGACTCTCTGCCCCCCTCGCCTGTGCTAATGTAGAGGGGGGTGTGAGAAAAGTAAATTCAGTAAGACATACAGACGATACAAATCTCCTACCCTCCCAATGACTCTCTTTAGGGGAAGAGGAGTACATATGTGTATGGGTGTGGAGAGGGGGACCTAAATGACCAGCCCCCTTTCATAGTGGGGTGAGCCAGAGGCACAGATTGCTGACTTGTCCAAGGTCCCTGGACAAGTGAAGGGAGAAATGGGTCTAGACTCCAGCAGTTTCATTCCTGACTCCAGGGGCCCTCCCTGCCAACAGGGATATTACATGGCAGTGGAGTATTTCCCAAGAGGATCCAGGGGACACCTGGGGACTGTAAGGTGACCAGTCAGAGCAGTTTCTACTGGGACTCGCCACCAGGGCAGTAGGGTCCAACCAAGGTGTGAGCTCCAGGCCCTAGCCTCCACCCTGTTCTGTCTGGGCTGCCTCCCAGCCCAGCCCACTCCATTTAGCCCCACAACAGCACCCAAGTGCTCCTAGATGCCCGGTGTGTGCTCCTTCTCTGCAAAATGGGCTTGTGTGAGTCTCCACGAATGCCTGAGAGACAGTGAGGGGTAGGTGAGACCTCGGATTCTACATCCTTTGGGAGGAGATGACACATCTCAGACACCAGCAGGAGGGAGGCAGCTGCCAGAGGATGCCTGAAAAATGCCATTGCTGTTTTTCTTTTCGGTTTTCCTGTTTGTTTTTAAAATAGGAAGTTCAGACCCATTGGGTAGGGCAGGGCTAGCCTGGCGGGAGAGGGGTTGGGGCTGCTGGACTGGGGTTGACAAGGACCAGCCTAGTTGTTGGCTTCAGACATGGAGGCCACATGGTTCAGACCAGCGAGCCCGGGGAGACCAGCCAGGCCTGCGGCCCACGGGTCAGGCAGCGGGAAGTAGGGCCGCGCCGCAGCCACGTTCTCGGCCAGTGCGAAGGCCAGGAGGCCCCCCGCGTTCCTCTCGGCCTCCAGCTGGGCGCGCCCGAACAGCTTCATCTGGGTCTCCTCGAACTGCCGCTCGAGCTCCTGCAGGCTCAGGGTGGCCTTGGGCGCCGCCAGGAAGTGCTTGGCGGGACTGGGGCCCGGGAGGCACACGGTGGCCCCACCCAGGTGGCCGCCCACCTCCCCCAGCGCAGGCGGCATCATGAAGGCCGCCTTGTCGGGGGCCGGGCCGCTGGGCCCGAAGAGCAGGCTGGCGGCCCTCCAGGCAGCTGGCTTGCGGCCGCGCCGGGGCCGCGCCATGCGGCAGCTCTGGCGCTTGATGTGGCGGTGCAGGTGGTCGGAGCGGGTGAAGCTCTTGTAGCAGAACTCGCACTGGTAGGGCCGCACACCTGTGTGGATGCGCATGTGGTTCTTGAGGTCATAGTTGTGCACGAACTTGGCGTTGCAGTGGATGCACAAGTAGGGCCGCTCCCCTGTGTGCTTCCGCATGTGGATCTTCAGCTTGTCCTGCCTGCAATGCAAAGCCAGGGAGTCAGTCCCCGCTTGCAGCACCCCCATGCTTTCCCTCCCTCTGGAACCTGCTGGGACTCCCTGCTCCCACCAGGCCAAACCTCAGGAAGGGAGCCCAGGTAAGGATCTACCTTCAACTGCGGCCCTGTCCCAAACAGGTGTGGCCTCTCACCTGGATTAGAGGGGTGGAAATGGAGGAAGGCCAAAAGGGAGCAGGGCCCCGAAAGGCTTCCTCCACTCCAGAACTCTTTACACAGAGGCTCATAGCAATGAAGCACCCCCATCTCTACCCGGGGCCCATTCCACATCCTAGAAAACAGACTGGCTGGGGGCAAGCCAGTGACCTGCCCTTTATCCTCTCATGGTGTAGCAACTTCTCCTGACACTGGACTGCACTTTAATCTCATGCCCACACCCTGCCAGCAATAGTCTTCCCTTAGTTTTGTCTTCGTGCTTTTGTTCAAACCCCCCAGTCCAATCCCAGCCCCCCGCTTGCTGAGTGTGTCTGTCCTCAGCATTACTCTGGGTCCTGGGCACACATTGTTCACGTCTCCTGCACTGTGGTTTCTTATTCTAAGCCCTGTTTTCTCCTCTTTGTCTGCAGACAATTTCAGGGTTTATAAAAGAGCCAGGTGCAACAAGAATGCAGCCTAATCCAGGGCAAAGCTTTTCAGGGTTTAAGGGGTATTATTCACATGTGAGGTATGGTTTAGGGGTGGAGTCCCCTTGGGGGCCTGGGAGCCCCTGCTCCAGCTGCAGACCCACTGCTAATTTGCTGGGTGGTGTTAGGCAAGTTACTTAACCTCTCTGTGTAGTGCTGAACCTAGGGCCAGACATCAGTTCTCATTGTCTGGGACTGATGAGGAGAATCTGACATCATAGCATTGTTTTCTAAAAGCCTGAGCAACATGCCTTTCCACCAGGCTGAGGGAGAGTCCAACTGGGCTGTAAGAACTCCCCTCATCACCATCCTGCAGCCTTCCCCAACTGGGCCTGCAGGCCAAGAAGCTTTTTGTCTAGTCTCCCACCTCCTCCCTGCACGTGTGGCTTGGGTGGAGTGACTGCCTGTAATTTAGGCTCAGATTTGAGGTCAGAACAGATGTGGAGCCCAGATGTCTCCCCTGAAATGACTGGCCAGGTTTAAACCACACGCAAACCCCAGGAAAGCAGGATCTTTGACTTCTGGTGTCCCTGGCCACTAGAGGTCTCCCTGGCTCTCATTTTCGAGAATGGTTCCGGTACCTGGCACGGATATCCCATTTCCAGTCCTCTCCCCTGCCCTGGTTTGTATTCATCCAGATGATTGGATTTTTGAGCAGGGCCTTAGAGGGCACCTATACCAGTGGTTCTCAAACTCGAACCAATTATTCGGACTGGGTAAAACACAGATTTCTGGGCCTCGCTCCCAGAGATTCTGATTCAACAGGGCTGGGGTGGGGATCAAGAATTTTGCATTTCTAACAAATTCCCAGAGACTGCTGAGGCTGCTGTTTGGTCCACCACACTTTGAGAACCTCTGGCTGTGGTTAATCCTTCCCTCTGCAGGTGGGCAAATGGATGACAGAGGATAGCTGCAGAGCTGGGATTAGAACGCAGGCCTGTGGCTCCCAGCCCAGGCCTCCTTCCTCACCACTGCACTGCACCTGTGTAAAATGGGAGGGAGGGCACACAGTGCCACGTGTACCCCTCCTGCAATACCACCTCTCAGTCCTGAGGAATCAAACTTGGGAACCCACAGATTCAGCCAGCTCCAATGGAAACCCCGGTGGTAGGTGGTTGCTGGGCTCACTCATGGCTGTAGAACTTGCTTCCTCGCTGAAGCCAGAGAGCTCAGCTCTGTGTCATCAGCAGGCCATTAAATATATAATCTCATTTAATCCTCACCAACCTTATGAGGTTGATTTTTTTAAATCACTATTACAGTGATTAGAATTATTGACCTTCAAGGGTCACTCTCACATAATGGGCAATGCAAATGTTAAATATTCAAATGTCAAGGGCCTACTATAAATATCCACAGCATCTCCTAAACTTTTCTAAAATAAAAGACATTTCAGCAGTGATCAGCCCATCAGTGTAAGAAGTGCTGAGAAGATGGAGATGACATCCTTTCATTGAGTGCCTATTATGGGCAGGTGAATGCATGGTTTCAGCGACCCTGAGAGGTGCTGCCCTTTCTTTACATTGACAGAGGAGAGATGGAGGCTCAGAGAAGTCAAGCAGCTTTCCCAAAGGTATCCAGCAGGTGAGGGACAGAAGGACATCTAAGATTACCTGGAGTGTGGTTTGTTTGTATGCTGATCTAGGCTGAGAAAGGGTGGATTCTCACACAGTGGACTCCCAGCCTGTTGCCTCTACAGGCTACCCCAGAAAATACAGACCAGAATAATCAAAGCAGGCATTCATAGTCCGCTTTCTGTCTCTAGGCCCAGGAGACTGGGGCATGGCTGTGGGAGGGCTCAACCCTTGGCAGAAGTTGTTTTTCCCTGAACTGAGACTTTTTGTGGGGGTAGGATACAATGGGCAAAGCTCTTGATAAGTTAGTCCGGGAAAAATATTCAGCAATCATCTAGCTTACCAGGAGTGTGTTAACAATTGTGATTCATAGTCTGAGTCAGTCAGTGGTGCTCTGTGACTTGCAGTATTAGCAGTAAGCTTCCTAGGACCTTGAAAATGCTGAGCTAATCCAGCTCTCTCGTTTGAAAGACAAGGAAACCCAGGACCAGAGAGGAAATGGCTTTCTGAGGTCACATAGCCTCCTCCTTTGTGTAATGGCCCTTTCATGTGTGCATAATATACACATGCATCAGCAGAATGGGGCCTAGTGCCAGGCACTCCAAGAACTGGATCAAGTCCCTTTGCTGCCCTGGGCCTCTATTTCCTGACATATTAATGGGGAAATTTATGGTCATACCATAGATGCACCATAAATGGGCTGCACCATTTTGATCTCTGATGCTCTGTGAGTGTTTGCATCCGAGCAGCAGGCTTATACTAAATCTCTTTCTGCAGCTCGTTTGGCTGGTCGGCTTCATGTGTGATAAGTTGGATCTGCTTGTGGAGGTAGCATGAGTTTGGCTGGAATATTTTCCAGTCTGATCCTCAGGAGTTGAGCTCTGGGTCACTTCCCTTCAGGTGTGGAGATCTGGGGATCCTAATTTAAACTCCCCAAGGATCTCCCTATGTGTTAACTTACTTCTGAGCGTGGCTTTCTAAGCTCTTTACAAGTTCACACCAATCCATTTCGGCAGCCTCAGCCTCCAGCACTGCATCCAAGCACCACCTGGACCATGCTATTCCCCTAAGCAGGCCATGCTCTGTCTGACTTTGTATCTTGGAGCACCTGCCTGAATGAGCCGGACTGCCAGGCCCCCTGGTGCAGAGACCACACCAATGTAGGACTCAGACTTGTCAGTGCCGGCTCCCATCCCCTTCTGTGCATACCATGTTTGGACAGCAATGCTCCATCCTGAGGGCCACACCTGAAGTCCAGGCCCAGATGCCCAAGCGTTGGGAATGCCCACTGAAGTCCAGGCTCAGATGCCCAAGCGTTGGGAATGCCCACTCATTCCTTCCCAGCTGCCAGCCCTTCAGTCCAGACTCCTCCTCCCCGATGCATCTCTTTCATTTCTGAGTTTATTCTTGCAGTTTGCCCTGCCTGAAATGTCTCTCACTTCCAATCCTGCAATCCTTCAAGGTCAACTCAAGGGCAGTCCTCTACAAACCCTTCCCTCTCCACCCAGGCCTCATCTATCCCAACCTTCGGGAGTACCTGTTACCTGAATGTTGCACTTCAAGGCAGGTCACCTGTCAGCATCATCTTCTCCTGTCCCCAGTGGTCCTATGTGTTCAGCAATGACCCCACCCGCAGCCTTGGGAGAGTGAGACCATGTTCTACGCCTGTATCATCTGTGGCACTGCACAGATGCTCAGGAAACACCTGATGATTGATCAGCTGTTCTTATTTTATGATGAGAAGAGCTGCTTGTGGAGTGTCTGGGAGCCTCATGGCATCACAGAGACCTTAGACCTAAGACACATATAGTTCCTTAGTTAGCCTTCTAATACCCCTTGTCAAATTTGGGTACTGGCCAGGGAGTCAGAACAGTGGCCTTTGGATAGCTCTCTGAAAAGCCTCTGTGAAGTCCAGCACCCCTTCCCATCTGCAGACGTGAGCACTTACACCTTGCATTTGTTTAGAGGTGACTTTGCGAGGTCTACCTTTGTTTCCAGGGTGCATGTTACTCCTAGGGCAAGGGCCACCAAGCGTTCGATTCCCCTTGGCCATTCCATAGCCCCACAGTGGCACTGCCTGTCCCTGGCTCCTGAAGCTCTGTCTTTTAGGAGCACAGGCAATGAGAGGATGAGGGTGGCAGCACATTCATGGAGAAGGAAGCAGTGATGCCAAGCCAGAGTGGAAAGGGAGCCCAGGCACGTGGACACTTTTCTCAGTAGTCTCCATTCATGTGGCATTCACTGCCTATTCCCCCCATGAAGTCGGTGTAGCCAGGATTCGCATGAGGAGATGGAGACAAAGAGAGATGCAGAGGTGCATTCAGCGCTCACCTCATCTTGGGCACTATGTGAGTGGAGTCATAAACTGGGAGCAACCCTACGGAGCCCCTTCTTCAATCCCCTCATATTACACCTGGAAAAACTGAGGCCTGGAGAAGGGAGAAGACAGGTCCCACAACCAGTCAGTGGCAGAACCAGGCCTTGAAGCTGGGCCTCCTGGTGACCACCCAGTGTTCTTTCCTGAGTACCACCATCTGCTGAGAGATGCACATTCCCTCATTCATTCATTCAGCAACAGATATCAAGAGCAGCTGCTGCTTTCTCCAGCCCCCATTCAGGATGTGTCAGGGATGGTCTGGGACCTGCTTTGATAAGGTCTGTAGCACAGAAGCTGTCATGCACTTCTGTATTCTGTACAGTGCACAAGACTGAATGTAGAGGAGACGCATGTTTGTTGATTGACCTATGATCAGCCCAGTTCCAAATCTTCCTTGCCCCTCTGGCCCTGCACTGTGTGTCTGCCATTTCATTACTTCTTCCTGCATCAGAGATTCAGCCAGGGTCACATGCACCCAAGTCTTGATCTGCATTACCCCTTCCAGCTCTGAGATCTCATCTTCGGTAAAGATGAGCAAGTCCTCATCACTCATATTCCTGAGTGAAAGGAAAGGGCTGTGGGGCCTTGTCTGAGGTCAACTGCCCTCCATAAAAGCCCCCAATCACAATAATGCTTTCCCAGCACCAGCCATCCAGCCTCCTTGGTAACCTGATGGTCTGAGACAAACTGTTTTCCTGCTACCACTGCTAATGACATTACATCATCTTAATAAGGCTCCCAGAGCTGCCAGGAGTGGGAGGACTTAAAAGAAAATAAAGGAAAAAAAAAAAAAGCTGGGTTCTTGGCCTTGTCTGTAGAGCAGACAACTCAACTGGCAGGGTGGCTGGAGTGATCAGCATTTGGCTGGTACTCTAGGTAGGGCATTCATGACTACAAGTTATGGCCTTTTGGATGTTAGTGGAGGGTTCAGCAGAAAGCAGTGAAATCACAGATCATCAGAGAGAACCCTCCTAGAGAACAGTTGTGTCCATCCTTTTCCAGGATGGCAAGTCCTCCATGGGAGCTCTGTTGTCTCAGTGGCTGATCTCTTCTCAAGTCTTAGATTTTCTTGCCTTCCCTACACGCCCTGCTAGATATGGCCTGAGCACAGATGTGAGCCAGGCTGGGGCTGGGACCTAGGGCCAACAGGAAGGAATGTAACACTGCCTTGCTCTCAGAGCACTGTGGTGGGGAATTAGGAGGAGAGAGACTCGGAGGCCTTCATGGGTCCCGGGGCCAGATTCAGGTTGACGGCGGTGGCTGAGATTGGGGCAGCAAGGAGTGCAGAGGGCCAGCTGCGATGTGAGTGGGGCAGTGTCTCTCTCAGGCAGCGGACAAAAGCTTTCCCATCTGCTCTGGCTCACAGGCTCTCTGTTCTCCAAGGCTTGCCCTAGCTGCCATCTCTGGCAGGATCCTTTGGGCCCTGGTTCCCAGACTGGGATTAGAAGGTAAAGGACCCCTGACAAAGAGGGTCTAGAGAATTTTGGTCCATTCTGCCCTTGTCCTCTGTCCTTGGGCTGTCCCTCCCTCACAAACCAGAGGTCAGGAGCTGCCTTTTTGAGGTCAACACAGGCACCAGCCTTTCTCAGGAAAGAAATGGTGACCTTGGACCAGGCCTAGGGAGTGTGAGCACAGATGCAGGTGCAGGTGGGACTCTGAGTCCAAGTGAATACAGGGTGACCAGATCTAGGAGGGGCCAAAGAACTACAAAGTACAGCTACAGCCTTTCAGGGGTGTTTCACATCTGGAAGAGTGCAATGGCAGGAAGACTAGTGGGGCTGGTTGGAAATCTGGAGCAGACTGAGAGGTAAGGCTCCTGACACCAGGAGCCTCAGCCCCTGCTCTATGAGGCATGGAGAATGAAAGCAGCGGGCAGGGCCCTGGGGTGGAAGGAGCTCTGTGGGAACCACGCCCTGCTCCTCCATGGGGGTGTGGCTACTGAGGACATTAGGGCTGTGGACCCCACAAGGGATGGAATTCTGGGGGTTGGCACCTAAAGTCAAAGCTCTGGTCTGTACGCTGGCCCAAGGGGTCTTTACAACTCAAAGCCTGGGCCAAAGGGCTATCTTGGAGGGGAAGGGCAGTCAGGAGGGGTGGATTATGGGCCCAGCGGCCTCTGAGTGTGTCCCATGCCAGGAGGCAGGAACTGAGGCCTTGCCAGAGCTTGGTGAAGTAAGGACATGGGCTCCCGAAGTAGATTCCTGCTGGGGAAAAGTTACCAAGAGTACCTTGAGGCAGCAGCTCTCAGGGGAGTGCGAGGGCATGAGGGGGCCCATTCTCATGGAATGGCTTGACCTTGCAAGGGAGACTGGGAATTCCAGGTCAAAGTGGTAGACTCCACTGCTCCAAGCGGCTGTTGGAAAGTTGCTGGGTGGGGAAGAAGGAGAGGGTGTGATAGATCCTGCCTGGGGGATTTAGCCAAAAGAAGGCTCCCATGGAAAGTCTGCAATGGGACATGGCTACAGAGAGAAATGTGGAAAATCCAACCTGGGCAGGCCCGAGTTGGGGCTTCAAGGACAGAGAAGAATCTTTGTAGGGCAGCTCCCAGAGAGGGGGTGAGAAGTAAGGAAGCAGTGATTCTGAAGAATGCAACCAGGTGGGGAGTAGGGAAGCACATCACCCCTCCCGCCACGAGATCTAAACTCTCTGTGTGCAGCAGGCCAAGAAAGTCTCCCCCAGGGGGTTCTCTGCTGCTGGGAAGGAGGAGACCAAGACTCCTTCTGCTCTTTCTCAGGAGGGTCACAGCCCAGTGGGAACTGAGTGGGGGAGGTGCTGACAAAGGCCGGAATGCAGCTGCTTCAGCTGGGGACAGGCCTAGGGGGCCCGGATGTCTGTCATTCTGCTGAGCAGGAGGAGTAAACCAGAGGGAGGTAGCACAGAAGGCTGGATGGCCAGACCTGTCCCAAGAATACCCCATCTCTCTGGGCCTAGAGGGGGTGGTGAGTCTGCAGATACAGAGGCCACCCTAAGTGGTCAGCAGGAATGTGCTGGGAGGGAGGATTCTGGAATGTGAGCTTCCTCTGCCACACAGCATGGCCGCCCAAGCAGGAGGCCACTCGGGGCAGGCACTAGCATCTGGAGTTGAGCCATTTGTTCGCAGGGGTTGATGGAGTTGAGAACTTTCCTGAGGGAAGGGAGGGCTCACAGCTGGCCAGACCTGGTGTGGACTCTGGAGAAGGGCATTGGTTCCTGGGAAGAACAGGGGCCCGGGAAGGAAGGGAGATGGGACAGGGGTGCTAGGGAGCTCACTGTATGCTCCTCTGAGGCTCACAGCCCTGGGAGGGAGATGTCCTTCCAGATAGGCCTGGGAAGCTAGGGTGGTGGCCCTAGGACTGGCTAGCAAGGGTGCTGCAGGCTGATTCTGTGTCCTGCTTTTGGGATCTGGCCTGAGAAGTCTTTAAAGTCCTTGCTAGGGGTATGGAGTCACCCTGGGGAGGGGATCTAGGCTGAGGAAGAGTGAATGTACTTGGGGTTGGGACTGTTTCATTCCAACTAAGCTCCCTTCTGCTGTTCCCTTCAAGCTGTGTTCAGGCATTCGCTGGCCCTGCAGGACTGAGGGTGGTGGTACCACTAGTGGGGGCCTCTGGGATGGGACGTGATCTCAGGCAGTTTGAGGCCTGTGGCTGTGTGGAGTTAACAGGAGCATAGGACCCTGTGGCCAACATGGCTGGGTAGCTGGGCCTCCAGAAGCTCACCTTGAAGAAGAAGGGGACTACACCTGGGTAGGTGGCACCTGCCACCGCTGCACCAGGAGACCTTCCCTCCATGGTCACCTCTGAGGACCTGGGAGAGGGTCTATGAAAGGTTTTCCTCACCAAAGCAACCCCAAGATCACCTTTGAACCATCAGTGTTGTTCTTCAAAGCGTTCATGAGAGGAGTCTGCAGAGCCACTTTAGCAAGGCCACTGCCACCTGAAAACGTTTCTGGGACCCTCCTCTGGCAATGCCAAGCAGAGTTTTCAAGTTACCCAAGAGAGCAAGTTTTATTACTTTTGTAGAACTCACCTTGTTTTTCCCCAGAAAGCATTGTCTCTGGTTTGATACCCAATCTGATCCAAGATATTTTGCTCTGCCCTCAAAGGGCAAAGCTTTGGGCCCACTGAAGAAAACTGAATGTGCCTCTGACAATTCCCAAAGATGAGTTTCCAAGAGGATGGAGAGCAGCAGGAGCACATCAGAGTAAGCACAGGTTTCCCAAGGGGAGTTCTTAGTTAAGACAGTGGCAGTGTGGGCAAAGGACCTATCCAGTTAAGACATGGTCACAGGGCAGATATCTACCTGACCATGTCCACATCAGACACACCAAAATGACCAAATCTTGATGCCAGGCCACTGACTGGAACTTCCCCCATCCCAGACATGGCTGGGAAGATCAGCCTCACACCACTGACCACCTCAGTACCAATGGACCAAATTCCCAAAATGAGGTCTGTCAAAATTTGGCAGGGGACACATCTGACCCCGCAACATTCCCACAATCAGTTCTGACTACAAAAGTTGCTGTGCAGAGAAGGTACATAACACGGGTTTGCTGAATGGGATGGAGTCTCTAAAAGATGAAAGGTTTTTAATATGTTGATCTCAAATGCATTTTGTAACAGCCTAAAGTTAACTCTCTTCCTAACATGGCAAGTGAAAGGGAAGAACATAAAAGGCCCATCCTCTAAACCGACTGGAAGGCCCTACAGGGGTCTCTGCAGTCTCCTGATCACACCTTGCTGTCACTCATGTATCAGTGTTCAAGTCCCAGCTCTGCCATTTACTGGCTACCCTTACTAGTGGTCACCTGGCCACTGGGAGACAGATTGCTCTTGGTAAACAAAGGTGAGAATTCCTCCCACCTTCCCAGGGCATGGCTGGCAGTGTGAAAGTACACATGGAATGCACCTAGAACAGCCCCTGGAGGGCACAGCATGCTTAATAAAGGGTAGCTGGTGCAGAATAAAATAAAGGGGCCATCTTCCACTGGGGAGCTTCAAACTGGGTCCCCCAGACCCCTCGATTTATAGTGGGGAAAGGGAAAGGGAAGCCAAGCAAGGAAAGTGCTGGGGGCCCTTGCCTGAGTCTTCACCAGAACAATTCTTCTCTTGTCTGTTTTATATCTAGAGCTGCACCTAATATTGAATTTGAGAATATGCCTTAGCTCCTATAAAGTATTCAAAAATCCCAGCAGCTGGTAATGCCTAGCACTCCTTCTGGCATGTGTCCTGACATGTGTCTAGGACCCAGGAGGGCCTCCCCTGAACTGGATCTCTTTCTGTCCTGTCCTTCCTTGTTCTCTCTGTCTTCCCCGCAGCTCCTACACCTTCCCCCCTGTCCCGGGGCTGCCGGAGGCCCACCTGGTGAAGCGGACCTCGCAGATGGTACACATGTATGGCTTCTCCCCGGTGTGGGTCCTCATGTGCCGTGGCAGCTTCCCGGCCCCCATGATAACCTTGTGGCAGATGGGGCACTGCTGGGAGGCCTTGGGCTTCAGCTTGCGCTCCTCCACCAGTGGCCAGGGCGGGAAGAGGCCCCCCAGGTGGGTGGCACTCAGGAAGTTGAGATAGGCACCGTAGTCATTCTCCGCCTTGATGGGGCCCAGTGGCCCCCCGGGAAGGTCAGGGAACATGTCCTTGAAGAAGTCATTAGGGAAGGGTGGTGGTGGCGGTGGAGGCAGCTCCTCCTTCTCCTCCTCCTTGATCTTCCGATTCTTGATGACCAGATCCAGTGGCCCATTGTCCATGGGCTGCTCGGGCAGCTGGGCGAAGGCACTGAAGTCCCCTGGCCAGAGGTGGGGGAAGAAGTCTGGGGCGAATGGAGATAAGGAGGGCCTCCTGTCGGGGAGGGTGGCTTTGGGGTACAGGTTCTCCCTCAGCAGAGATTCAATAGAGAAGTCCCGGATCACCCCCAGGTGGCCAGGGCTGCCGGCCTGGAAGGAGTCAGGGAAGTCCCCGGGCGTGTCTGAATAGGCCTTCTCCGTGAGATGGTCCGTTTTGGAAGGGCTTTGGTGGCAGTTGATGTCCTGGGGGTCAGGCAAGTTTTCTTGGTCAGCAAAATCCTCTGTGTCATCATCATCTTCTTCCTCTTCCTCCTCCTCTTCCTCCTCTTCATCCTCCTCGTCATCATCATCTTCATCGTCGTCATCATCCTCCTTGTCGTCCTCTTCCCCTCCATTCCCCCCAGGCTCCATGATCTCCAGGCACACGTTCACGATGCACTGGATCTCCAGCATCCTGGCGGCATTGAGGATATGCTTGACATTGGAGGCAGTGATGGTGAGCGTGGAGGTGTAGGCGAACTCCAGGATGGCAGCTAGAGCCTCGGGCTGCACAAAGTCAATTTCGTAGACGTACGGCTGGCTCGCTAGGGTGCCAGCTGTGAAGAGCTTCTTGAAGTATTTGCTGCAGGCAGCCAGGACAGAGCGGTGGGTGCGGTACTCCTGCTCCTGCACCACCAGGAGCACATCGCAGAGCAGGCCATCGTGCCGCTGCTCGTTGAGGCTGCACAGGACCTCGCTGCTGTGGTTGGGGAAGGGAATGCCAATGAGCTCATCAATGCCATTGGCCATGTTCTCAGCCAGAGCCCTGTAGGGACACACACAGAGAGGAAGACTGGAGTTAAAGACCAGGGTCCCGGAAGGGGACTCTGGGCTGCCATGGCCAGACTGGGAGTGGGGGAAGGGGGCTGGCTCACCCATACTACAACATGCTGCTTCTTGTCTTAGCCTTTGGTTAAGACACCACCCCTCCCCCACTAGAATGGTTCCCCTTCCTCTCAGCTTTTCCAAATCTCACTAGCAACTCAGCGCCCAGCCCCAAAGCTAGGGCTTTTCATTATAACCAGGGGCTCTTTTCTCTGGACTGCTAGGACCCATGGAGTTATGCTTCTTGTTGGCCAGCTGGTGTAGACTGCCTAGCAGAGGCATGGAGGATTCTTGAGGCCAGATTGCACTGAATCCCACTTAGCTGGTATGTCATCGTGGAACCCCACAATGTATAGCCCCATGAAGCTCAAAAGCTCCATGTGCCCACCACTTCCTCACACATGTCAAGGATCAAGGATCATTAGAGGCTTAAGGACCCAAGGACCAAAGGAGGGGTATTCTCTCAGGGCTCAGGACTCCTGCTAAGAAAATGCTTTGGTTTATTTCACAAATCCGTTAATAGACTAACATTTTGCATTGGCTACTAGGCAGTTGAAAGCCAACTTTTTGGCCCATTTTTAGCAAGTGAATGGGGGACCTCCAGCACATGTTTTCCTCCTAATCTTACTGTTGGCTTCATCTCTGTTTCCTTTCACTTGCCATCAATTCTTGATCTTTTTTTCTTTTCTACCCTGATATCCTATACATGCAATTCTGTGAGTTATTTCACATATAAATAAAAATTCATGTGCATTGTTAGTTTATCAGGGCAGTATTCTGTTACTCTCCCTGAGCGGAGATGCTTGTCTGAGACACTCTTCATTATATATATTCTACCCATACTGTGGCCTTGGGAGCCAGCAGGGAAGAACAATATAGAGCAGAGGCTCATTGGGCAGTCCCCTCCCTTCAGGGAGAAGTCAAAACTTGAACCTAAAAGTATTTTCCTTAGGAAGAACTCACAGCCCAAGTTAGCATCTTCAACCTGGCACTCTATTTTCTAATCAGAGCACAAAGGGTTCTTCCACTCATCAGCAGTAAAAAGGAACAAACGTGGCCCCTGGATAAATCCTAGTCAAAGGCTGGCTCTCACCCTGGTGTGGTTATAGTGGGGAGGAAATGAAAAGAAAAGCAAAACCCGAAAGCCCCAAGCCTGGTGAGAAGGACTCTGGGGATCCCCACCCATTTATCTCCTCAGTGCCTCCTCCCTGGGAAGGCAGGTGTGAGGGGTGAGGTGGGTAGGGAGACAGGAGTGCCAGGCCCATAACATCTACCCTGAGTGCAGCCTGGGGGCAGCAGGGAGTGGTGGGACATGCAGGGTGCTGGGTGCTACCCCCACCCCTTCTCCATCATGGAGCGGCCTAGGCCAGGCAGGCTGGCCTCCCCCGAGCAATCCTACCCTCGCAGATCCTCAGATCATTTCCCAGAACTGAGGCCTTGCTGCTTTCTGCCTTCTCATCTTTAAAAAGGGCCAGGGACTCATTCCTCGGGTTTCTCTCTGTATGAGGCACTGTCCCAGGATCTGGGGATATAGCAGAGAGCAAAGCAGAAAGATCCCTGCTCTAATGGAGCTCACAGGCACCTAGTAAGCGTGATGGCAAAATATTGCAAGGTTCACCGAGGAGGACCTAAAGATGCTCAATAAGCGATCTTATTTGAAAAGATGTTCAACATCATTAGCCATTAAGGAAATGCAAATTAAAGCCTCAGTGAGATATCACCATACACCTATCAGAACGGTTAAAATAATAAATAGTGACACCACCAAATGCTGGCGAGGATGTAGAGAAACTGGATCACACATAAACACTGCTCATGGAAAACTAAAAATGGGTGCTACCATTCTGGAAAACAAGTTTGGCAGTTCCTTAAAAATACTAAATGCACTCAGTAGCCCCCTGCTAACAGGGCCTCATTTGACCTTGAAAAGTCTGGGAATAGAACCCCTCTAGAGGGTTTTCCCATTTTAAAACTCTGGTTCCAGCTTGGCCCTGAGCACTCCATGGGAAAAGAAGTCCCATATTCCCACTGACGGGCTCAAGGGTCAATCACATGGTGTGATGATAAGTAATATGAAATTAATAGCCAGTCTCACTTTTTCAAAAAATGTGGTTTTTTTGGATATAAAAATTGTTTTATTATTTCATTTTTTAAGTTTTCTATAGAAATACCATTACTTTTCCCTAAGACTTGAATAGATCTGTCAAAAGGCTAACAAATTTTCCAAATACACATACTTATCAGGCTAATTTTTCTTTAGCTCAAAAATTATAGCATAATTGCTTTAAATGTTTTCCCTTTTCTTTTTTATTAATATAGAAATACATTGATTTTGTCATTGCTGCTTTCTTCTTTTTCTCTGTGAGGTTGTGTTGTATGTCTTCTATATGCTTTTAGGAAGTTTTAATTAAAACAAACAGAAAAAAGGAAATAAAAACTAAATACACAATTTAGCAATTGCACTCTTGAGCACTGATCCCAGAGAGATGAAGACTTATGGTCACACAAAAAGCGGTAAATGAATGTCTATAGCAGCTTTATTCACATCAGCCAAAAACGGAAAACAACTCATATGTCCTTCGAAGGGCACTGCCGTATGATGGAATACAACGCAGCAATAAAAAGGAAGGAACGATCAATCCATGCAATAACCTAGATGAACCTGAATGAACAAAGCCTGTCTCAGTAAGTTACAGCCTGGATGATGCCATTTGTATAACATTTCTGTGATGATAAAAAGCACAGAATAGATTAGCGGTTGGCAGGGGTTAAGAAGGAGGCTAGGTCCAAATGCTGTGGCACCAGCCTCGGTCTCTCTTGGATCCCTTGCTCTGGGGAAGCCAGCCACCAGGGTGTGAGGACACGCGGGCAGCCTGGAAGGGATCTGTGGTGAGGAACTTGGGTCCCCAGCACCAGCCCTGCAAGTGAGCCGCCTTGAAAGGGGATCCCCCAGCCCCATAGACATCCTGACTATGCCCTCATGAGAGATGCACGACTGTCTCGTTATGCTGCTCCCCAATGCGTGACCCATGGAAACTGTGAGATAGTAGCTGTTTATTATTTGATTTAAACTGCTAACCTACAGAGTCATTTGCTATGCAGCAATAGATAACACGTGCAGGGAGGGACAGGCCTCATTACATTGATATGATTGATTTATTTTATTTCTCATGACAATTCTCTGTCAGGTGATAGTTAAATGCCCATTTAACAAAATCAGTATATTATGACAACTTCTTGACAGATGAAAGTAAATGTACTGAGGAAATGACACCTTTTTCTAATTCACACAAAGCCACCAGCTGGGTAGCAGGGGTTCTGCCCCTCAGAGGGGCCTCCTCTTCTGAAAACACTGTAATTGAAATGACCCTCAGAGTGCTGGGGAGACTCCAGGAAATTAGTTCTTTATGGAGAGTCAGGTTTTCCTGCTTGCTAAGGACTTATGCCTTAAAAGACAAAACCTCTTTAAAGTCTTGTTCAGGGCAAATTCCCACTCGCTTCTTAAACTTTTTCCTGCCTCCTCAAACAGAGGAGATGGAACCCATGGGCCCATGCGCCAGGAGTGGGTCTCCCTTTGCAGCAACCACAGTTCCAAGCTCATGGAGGATAGGAGCATGGTTGTTCTCCCAGATCTCCCACTGTCCCATGCTTTGGGAGCCACATCTGCTTGGGATTCCCAATTGGGAAACCACAGCTGGGGACTTCGGGAGGCCCCTCCGCTTCTCTGGGCTTTGGTTCCCTCCTCATCGAAAGGGGAGGTGGTACCACCCATGTCACCAGAGGGCTGGGAGAAATCTGACCACGCGCGTCCTGGCTGCGAGGTGCTGGAAGTGTGAGATGGACCCGGCCGTGCGCATGTGGCATCGGGCCCAGGTGACCCGGGCTGGTCTGCCTGGCTGTGACGCCTCGTTTTACAGCCTTTGTTCCATTCCTGGAGGAGCCGATGTCACCCTGCTGGCAGCTCGGGGGTGTTTTCAGAGGTAGGAGACTACTTGGGGATGAGGGGTGGACAGGAGGCAGGGGCCACCATTGCTGGTTCATTGTCTCTTGGGGAAGAAGTGCCCCCAGTGCCCCTTTCTTCCCTTCTGAGCGCTTCCCTGGGGACCCTAAGGTTCCCATGCCCTGGTGGGACTGCAGACAGCAGTGTCCCAAAGCGGATGCCACGCACCCCTCCCATCCTGCTCGGGCCCTCCACCCCCCAAAGCTAGGGCAGTTCTGTCTCCAAGAATAACATACTCAGGAAAAAAATTAAACATACAAATTTAAAACAAAACAAACTCTCAATAACTGGTAGAGGCTTGATGTAGAATATGACCCTCTGGTAGGGAGGGGATAGAAAAAAATGAATGTATTAGTTGTGTCAGCTTGGCCACAGCCCTACATTATCTGCCAGATAAAATACTTTCACTTAAAGGGGGAAAGAGGAGCTGATGAGCTCAGAAGTGGAGGAGAGAGGGGGAAAGGGCCGAACACAGGGGATGGAGACCGTCTTGGGGGGGCTGTTATTCCTAGGCACGTGAAGCCAACCTTTGCCTCCCCTGAGCCTCTTCACCCTCATGGCAGGTTCTCAGACCCAGGTAGGGCCAGCAGCCCTGTCTGACAAAGGCAGCACGTCCCATCCCTGGACCTCGGTTTATTAATCTGTAAAATAAGAACCTCTACCCACACTGCCTGTGTGCCCCTCTCTTCCTACCTGGAGACCAGGTCCCACCCTGTGGTGAGGGTACTTCAAAGAGGAAGAGAGAAGCACAGAGGAGGAGATTTGAGGGGTGACCAGGGCTTCAGACCCTCAGAAATGCATGGTGGAAACCTGGCTCTGGAAGTACTCTGATTCGAGTCCTGAGGGTAGCTTGGATGTCTGTATTTATTTCTATCTTATTCTAATAACCAACCCAAGCAAACGAGCCAGCACCTTCGATGACAACCAAAACTGTCTAACCCTTATCAAGTGCCTGTGATGTCAGCCATTGCCCCTTTAATTCTTCCTCAACCAACAAAGCTCTGAAAGGCAGGTATTTTTAGTGTCACCTTCAATTTAGAGATGAGGAGCCAGGTACGGGGAGGTTAAGTGACTAGCCCAATGCCACACAGCCAGCAAGTATCTGAGCCAGGATTCAAACCCACTGCATTTGGTGCCAAACCTCCTCTTTGCTCCCCATTTGCCACCCTGCCTCCTAAAAAGTCCAATGCAGGGGGATGGGGTTGAATCCACCCGGGAAGGTGGACTCTACTCTAGAGTGAGCCATAGCCCCATGGAGCCAGGCCTGAGGAACGTGCCCCGGGCGGCTGAGATGCACGCACGCCAGGTGGCTAAGGTGAGAGGGGCTCAGCACTGAGTGAATGAGAGGCCTGGACAGAGTAGGAACAGGCCCATGTGGGCTGGGGGAGGGCTTTTGGAAGGAGGGGTCTTATCTGAGCTGTGAAGGCTACCGAGGACTCTGCAGTCGAAGGAGTGGAAGGGGTTCCTGGGTGAGGGAAACAGGATGAACTAAGGTGCTGGTACTTAGTTGGTGCTCAACAAATGTTAGCCATTCTCAACTCCAGAAGGACACACCTTTGATAGGTGTCTTGGCAGAGGGAGGTGGACCATTCTGGAAACAATTTGCCTTCCACACAGTTTTATAGAGACTCACATGATTTAAGCACCTCTCCCGAAGAACCCTTTTGAGAACAGTCCTTAGAAGCTCATAGGGCCGTCTCTGGCATTTGGAGGCATCATAATCTTCCAAGATCCTTTCATACCTCCTGTTGCATGTGCTCCTAACCCAATGACACAGGCAAGGCTGGTAAAAAACATCTGTCCATTTACAGATGTAGACAATAAGGCTTAGAGAAGAGACTGTGCTGAGCTCAAGTTAAAACTAGGGTGTGGATTCCCCAGCCTTGCCGTCAGCCAGACCACAGTGCGCCGAGGGGCAGGACTGGCTAGGGGGGCACCCACGTTTTAGGCTTCGTGGTTTTACTAGGATGTGAAATGCAAGTGTAGGCGAATCATATATGCTTGTGGCCCTGCATTTGCTTATGTGGAAAACAGGGAAGTGAGTGCATAGATCTCGTACAGTGGCATAGGAATGGAATGGGGCTCTGCAAAGCACCAGGCACACCTGGGTTATCTGTAGTTCAATTTCCTCAGGAGATTACAGTCTGTTTCTTACATGTCTGTCTTATGCCCAGGATACCATAAAGCAGGAACATGGTAAACGCTCAAAAACCTTTGTTGAATGAGTGAGATCAGTTCTGATAAACAATGAGGAGAGCCTGGAAGTCACAAAAGGCTGGTGAGATGGCCCTAGCCCTCTGCCTCAGGATGTCTGTACAGATGCCTGTCATTCATAAGGCACCTATATTAATTCATTACATTCTTACAGCGGGACTTAGCCCCATTTGATCGATGATAAAACTGAGGATCAGAGAGGCTAAGTGAACTGCCCCAAGGTACACAGCTAGAAAACAGGAGGGCAGGGACTTGGCTTCTGCTTCAGGTCTCATCTCCCTCCTGCCCTCCATGGCTGCTCAGGTGGTGTGATTTTGGGGACAGTAATATTTCTGTGATCCACAAGTCCAGCATCTCCCTGAATCCCTGCTCATCTTAGCAATTCTGGGGCTTAGAATAATGCTTCCATCTGCCAAATCCCCAGGGCAGGCTCACCCCAGTCAGTGGACTACCACTGCTAAGAGGAGCTGGCCTTCATTGGTCTTGTCCCCAGCTCTTTTCTTGCCCAGGCCTTGGGCTTCAAAGTCACCTAGAGGAATTAGTGGCAGTTGAATTTTCTTTCCAGACCTGGGAATGAGGCTGGGCAGTGGCTACCTACGCTGCCCTTCAGCAGGTTGTTGCTTCCTGCGGTTTGGGCAGGCACTTACACCCATAAGGGGGTGGGAGGCCCGAGTACGACAGAGAGCTGGGGACATGACCTAAGTGGCTGGGCAGCCCCAGATCTCTGCTGGGCACACCCCACCAGGCTTTGGCAGTTCCCCAAGCAGGGTGGCCACACCCCTTGGCCCTAGAGTGCCCTGGGGCCTTGGCTGCCCCAAGGCTGGGGCCAGCCATGTAGGCAGAGGCTGGGCAGGGCCACTTCAGCTTCCAGCTGGAGCCCCACCAGCCCTGAGCACCCAGCCAGAGCACCCACCCCTGGGTGAAGCTGGCCTTACCTGCTCTGCCACTCTGCTGGGACATGACTGGGGCCCACAGACTCCAGTAAACTGGTTAAAGCCAGGCTGCACACAGGCCTTTGGGTCCAGGGCTTGGAGCTGGTTGGTTTCTGTGCAATGTGCTGAGAGCTTCTGTCCCCTGCCAAAGCCCATGGCCTTCTCAGATGTTCCAGAAGATGCAGCTCACCCCCTCAGAAGGCCCCAGCCCCACATTACGCACTGCAGTCTCCTGCTCCCTGCAGTCTCCTGCTCCCCGCAGTGCTCTGCCCCTCTCCCCGGTGCCCTAGGCAGGGACAGGGCACTCCTGAATTCTAACCTTAACCTGACAGATTTTCCCTGTGTTCCTCCATCTGGGGGCCTGAGTTTTCTCCCTGATTTGTTATTCTCTGTTCAAGCCCTTGGGTGAACAAGGCCACGTGCTTGCTGACCTCTGTTCAGAAAAGCTTGTTCACACCCACTTTTCCCCATACACCTTCCTAGAATTCCCCAGTGGCATGCACATACAGAAGGAATTATTTTGCACATTTTGCTGATGAGAAACTTCACTGATGTTGTGAATTGACTTGTGCCAGGTCATGGAACAAGGTTAGAACAGGGGCCTCAGACATCCAGACCAGTGGCCCCAGCTCTGTCCACTGCACCCACTGTATCCCTCAGGCCCCTTCCACAGCTCTGAGAAGGGATGAACTATGCACCAAGGGCAGCCTTGAAGGGCACCTAAGAGGGCAGCCCTGGGGTGGGGGATGGGTAAGGAGTGTGCAAGGATCACAGCTGCCTCCTCTCACCTAGAGGGAGTCCTTAATCTCTGCAGCTCCTGCCAGTGTCTAGGCAAACCCTGATGGATGTGCCGGGGTCACTGCTCCATCCTCTCAACCAAGGGCTGGCTCTGAGCCTTTAGTTTTCAAGGCACTTTCACTCCTTGGGAGCAGAAAAGGCCTGTCTGGTACCCATTTCACAGATGAGGAAACTGAAGTGAAGTGAGGTTAAGTGACTTGCTGAAGGTCACAAAACAGTGTGGGGAAATGGCTGGTGGAGAACTTCCCGCAAGGCTTTCCTACTGCACGGTGCACCCCCGTGGGGAGGGTGCCCCCCTGCTGCCACCAGAGCCCTGGCCACACTCACGTTTAGGTCTCTAGGGGTAGGCAGAGGACACGCACCCCTCAGGTGGCTGTTCTTTAGTTATTCACCCTTTATTGAAAATGTCAGGGGGACACTTGTTCTCTATTGAGAAAAATTGCACACCTCTTATGTTCAAAATAAAGGATTTACTACTTGTGTTTATTATGGGCAATTTCCCCAGCCAAAAAACTCCTTGGGAGGCTTATTAAACCACTGAATATTTAGATAAAATAAATCCCTTCTCTCCCATAAACTACACGAGGCCACATGTACTGAGTCTCAGGGTGCCAGCTGCCTCTGGCTGTCTCGACAGGAGGTGCCCATGCTCTGGCCTTCGGGTGTTCCCTGTGGCTTGTCACAAACATACTGGAAGGGGATGGAGTTGGGAGACACATCAGCCCACGAGGAATGCTATTTCTTTTTATATTTTTAGCATTTCTGCCCAGAGGGGCTGCCTCCTTCAGAGGAGTGGTATGGTTTAGATTCTGCCGATGGACACCTGGGTTAAGTGGCGACATTTTCTGACCCTTCTCGAGAACATTTTCCAGAAGGTACCACCGCAGCTGCCTCTGATGCTCTCTGCCTGCACACCACCTTTTCTGCATGCCAAGTGCTCCCAGTGCCACGGACGGGGCTGGGGAAGGCAGAGCCCATTCGGCTGAGCCAGAGGGGTTTACACTGGGTGGAAAAGAAAAGAGACACCAGGGGTGGGGACCCCAGCTGGAACAGGGAAAGGTGAGTTCTTGGGTGGGGGGCAATAAGGAATAAGGGCTAAGAAATGCCCAGGTGAGCGGTTAGCAGAAGGGGGGCTAAAGACCCTTTAGGAAAGGAAGTAGAATTAAAAGCCCAGTTCTGTTCCACACCTTAGTCTCAGTGTGGCTTTGGACCAGCCCACCTCCTTTTCTGAGCTTTAGTTTCTTCATTTATACAAGACCAGGAGGCCAGGAAGGGCCTGTGCTGCCCCAGATGGTTCTGTGGAGTCTTCCAACTAATCCACTTAGTTCGGCTCCAGGGTTGGATTCCAAGGTCATGAACAGGTCAATTAGTGATGTCTCGGGGCTGGGGCATCTGACTATGGATTTCCTGTGACACTGACTCCTTTCTCCTGCTCTCCCCATGTGTCCCAGGGGTGCTTCAGCGTTATGCAAGAAAATAAATGTGAACACACTTTGGGCTTCCAGAGGCAAGGGCTGCAAGTGACTTCTCCATAATGTACAGGAATTCAGCACAGAAAGACAACCCTTATGGGTCCTGTGTATGGGTGTGGGGGGGGGCAGGAGGCAGAAAGGGACACAGATTATCATAACATGCTCTGTGTTAGATGCTTGACAGAGACCCACGTGCCGGAGGAAGAGGAATTACTTCTGAGACTCCTTTAACCAATACTGACTGAGTAAAACCAGAGATGCACTGAGGCCAGCCAATGTCCTGTGTATTTTACACGAATTCTCTTGGTTAATTCTCTCAACCCCCCCATGCCGTAGCTACCATTATCATCATGACTCTATTTTTTCACATACGAAAACTGAGGTAGAGCTGGGACAAGGCTCCCTAAACAGTCTGCAGTGCTGCCTCTCAGCTGCCGTGGCATTTCCTCATTTTGCTAAGTGCTGGAGAAACAGGGATGAAACAGATGGAGTTCCTGGGCCTCGGGAACTCACAGAGGATGGGAGACAGAGACAAGGAAAGTCGTACAGATGGTACTAATGCCAGCCCAGAGGTGTGGGAAGGGTGCACTGAGACCAGAGGGCAGAGCCTGATGTCAGGGGCTGTGCGGGCATCAGCGAGGGGCTCCACAGGGAAGCAATGCTCAGGCTGAGCTCTGAGGTCCCTGACACGGGATGCTGGGGGCAGAGGCAGGGGGACACTCCAGACAAATGCACCCAAGAAAGGCACAGAGGCTTGCTGGGGCATGGCATGGCTAGGCAGGAATAACAGGTCATCGGGGGTGTTGGGTTGACAGGTAGTTTGGTGAATTCAGAGGCGGGCAAGCCACGGGGTCACAGCAGGGCTGGCAGCAGGCCACCACAGAGGGGTTCCTGGGGGATGGGCGGGAGAGCGAGGCGGGGGACCAGGGACCTCACAGACTGGGTGGAGGCATTTGGACTCTATTTATGAAGCCACGGGAAGGAAGTCAGGGAAAGGTCTGGGCTGGAGAGGAATCTGCTAGGCGCTTACATTTCAGGATGTGTCAGCAAAGGCAATCCTGGAGCGGGCGCGGGAGGGCAGCTGGAATCCAGCAAGGAGATGGCATCCTCTGACCCGTGAAGCCGCGCCCCATTATTCACAGCGACTCCCCTGCCCTTCTCCCTGACCCAGGCCTCCTGGGGGGATCCGGAGGGGAGATGCGCTGGTGGGGATGGGAGCTGTGGCAGGGAGGAGGCAGAATCACACTGCAAGGCCTCATCCCAGGTGTAAAATGTCCTGGTTATGCCTTTGCCCTCCAAAACCGCTTCTGCCTTCCCCCTGTGTCTGCCTCCATTCGGAGACAAGGCCCGGGTCAGTGGCCCTGCCTGATGGCTTCAAGGATCCTAGGCCTTGTCTGTGTTTTCCGAAGGAAGTGAAACCTCAGCTATCCCTCATAACTTGCACTTTCTTCTAAGCAAACACCCTCTACTACGAGAACCACCTGGTGTTTGACTGAGGAAGAACAAACTGGAAGCTTGCAATTTGCAGGCTTAATTGCATAGTTACATATAATATTATTATATAGAACTTTTATTGCACAGAGAAGTCCAAGTATTTCCTTTTCCTATTTATGCTCCAGCTCAGTTTCTTCTCTGCTATAATTTCCCCCACTGCAGGAACTGACGGCTGTTTGATTCCAGGAGCTCTTTCTTTGGATGTGAGATGTGAAACTCACTTGTCATGCGTGGTTTACTCACAGAGTATCAGTAAAACAACAAATGTACTTGATGCCATGTGGGATTCAGAAAATGACCCCAAGCCGGCTTTTGAAGGACTTCCAGCTTCACTGAGCAGATAAGATGAAGCTACAGCAAAATATCAGAGAAAAATTCAAACCAATAAGGAATCTAGTGCGGGCTGGACCCTACAATCAGGGACAGGGGAGCCTGTGAATACTAGCTTGGCAAAGCTGGGCAGAATCCCAGATGCCACCAATGATGGAGAAACTGTATGATGGCACACAGCAAGCACCCCCTCCAGAGCCCACCCTGAAGTGCAGCCCTCCCTCGTATGCCTCATTTTCTCAGTGCAAATCTCAGGAGACAGGAGCCTTTCTCCCTTCTGCTGACATTTGTCCCTCCCCCAGAAGCCTAGCACTAAGGAGTGACTCATTCACAGCAGAGCGCCTCACTTTTCAGCATTGTATAGAGTAACTACCTCTCAACTGCCACCACTTGTCCATTTGCTTTGAGATCTTTAGTCCCCAAATGATCATAAATGACAGTGAAAATATTCTCAAGGCACAAGAATCTCTCTGCTACCAACTGCAGCCATTGTCGTGCTGTCCACTGATGGGCTAGAGTGGGCTCAGTAACTTCCCCGCACCTAAGTAAGGCAGGTTCCCCTCTGAAGTGTCAAGATCTTTGAATAAAGTTCAAAAGTCAGAGAAGAGATAACAAGAAAACATCATTATTTGCTGATGAGATGGCTGGATACTTTCCTATACAATCAAGACAAGTTCAAAAAATACGTTAGAGAAGCTCATTTACTTGGGAACAGAAATAGATATAACATCTAGGAATAAGCTAATAAGAAAAGTGCATATTTATAAAAAGAAAGATTTAAAATACCAGTGAAGTAATTTTTTTTTAATACTTAAATCAATGGAAAGATATATCCTGTTCTTGGATGGGGAACAAGATGCCAATTCTTTCTAAATAATTCATAAATGTAATTATCTCAATAAAACTATCTACCAGTATTTCTACTGAAATTAGATAAGATGATTCTAAAGCTCTTATAGGAAAATAAGCATTTAAGAATAGCCAAGATCAAGATGGCCATTGGAGCATGATATGGTATAAGATGCTCAAGGTGCTTTCCCCCCACACAGAATCTTTGAATAACTTGCAAAAACTGGCAGAGCCATTTTACTCAAAACTCTGGAAAACAGAGGTTGTTTGTTTTTGTTAGCTCTTGGCACTCAAGGAAGTATCTGTCGTATCACTATTTGGATACAAATTAAAGGACAGCAGTAAGGAGGCAATGGCTGAATCAAGAAAATACAGCTTTAGATATGGTAGGACAAGCACATGGCGCCCTCTCCCCCCCTTCCCAGTGCCGTGTGGAGCCAGCCTGTGCTGCTTGGCCCTGTGCCAGAGGGAGCAGAGTAACCCTTATGCAAATACTGGGGGTGCCTGTATGTTGATCAATCCGGTGGCAGTCTGAAATACTGAACCAGGAAACTCATCTCTGCCTCCCAGAACTGGCCCTGAGGCAGAAGCAGCTTGTGGACAGCTAAAGCAATATAAGAGGGCGGGCCATGGTGGCTCAGAAGGCAGAGTTCTTGCTTGCCATGCCAGAGACCCGGGTTCGATTCCCGGTGCCTGCCCATGCAAAAGAAAAAAAAAAAAAGAAAAAGAAAAAGTTAAAAAAAAAAAAAAAGCAATATAAGGAACACTTAAGTCAAAGGGCCTGGAACAAAGGATTACTTGCTTTAAGTCATACAAAAGAACACCGGGACGGGGAGAAAGTCTATTTCATAGGGAGTTGAGGGGGCATTGGAATTCCTGTAAACAGGAGATTTCCTAAGGCCAAAAGCAAGCACACAGGTTTAGAAAAGACAGAGAGAACCCAGTACTTCACATTCACCTTGGGCTGATCTTGACAGGAGTTCTAAGAAGCACACCAGTCAGTGCAGAGCCGATTTGCAAAGACTACAAAAGGTTTTTTTTGAGGTTGTTTGTTTTTGTTAGCTTCTGGCATCCAAGGAAATATCTGTCATATCACTATTTGGATACAGATAGAAGGAATAGACAGTTCAGGGACTAAATCCCAGAGCTAACACTTTAAAATATTAAAACATAGTGTGCAACAAAAGATTTCAAGACAAAGAAACAGGAAATGATGGTGCATCCAAAAGAACAAGATAAAAAGCCAGAAACCATTAATGAAGAATACTATGCTTTGGACACACCAGAAAAAGGCTAAAAAAAAAAAAATTGTTAGTATACTCTAGGAGATAAAGGAAAACACAGAGAACGAACTAAAGGATATCAGGAAAACAATGAATAAATAATATGAACATTTTGATAAAGAGATAGAAAATTTTAAATGAACCAAACAGAAATACTGGTATAGGAGATCACAATAACTGAAATGAAAATTCCCTAGAGGATTTCAACAACAGAGTGGAGCAGGTAGAAGAAAGAATCAGTGAACTCAAAGACAAGGTTAAGGTAATCATGTGGGTAATTACACATGCCAGTACTATGGTATTGCATTTTTTGGTATGTAACACCACTTTCTACCTTTTTGCAGGTTCTAAAATGCAAATGCATAAAGAGCAATGATAAATGTATGATTTTGGAATACAATGTATAAAGATAGAATTTATTATAAATGCAACAAAAATTTGGAGGGACAGAGGGTTATAGGAAGAGTATATGAGTGTGCAATTGAAGTTAAGTTGGAATCAAGTCAAAAGTGACTGTTTTGGATTTAGGATGTTGAAGTTTAGCCCCACAGTATTCATAAATAAAATATATGGAAAATAAGTACAAAAATAGAAGAGAAGAGATTCAAAATGGTGCAGTACAAAAATATCAAATGAATATGAAAGTAGGTATTAATGGTATAAGACTTACAAAGACCATGCAGCTAAGTGGCAGAAGCCCTGCATTATCAGTAGTTACTTTAAATGTAGATTCATTAAACCCTCCAGTCAAAAACAGAGAATGGCAAAATGGATCAAAAAGCATTAACCAACTATATACTGTTTATGAGAGACTCACCTTAAATTAAAAAACACAAATTGGTTGAAAGTGAAATGGTGGAAATAGTAACAAAAATGGAGGTAGCTACACTAATATCAACTTTAAGTCAAAATAGGTTTTAAGTAAAAAACAGGAGGGACAAAGAAGGTCATGTATAGTGATAGAGGAGACAACTCAACAAGAAGACATAATAATTATAAATATATCTGTACCTAACACCGGAGCCTCAAAATATACAAAGCAAATATTGACAGATTTGAAGGAAGAACTAGATGGTTCTACATTAATAGTAGGAGATTTAAGTACACCACTTTCAATAATGGATAGAACATCAGGACAGAAGATCAATAAGTAAATAGAAGATGCCAACAACAATGTAAATCAGTTAGACTTAACAGATATATATATCTGTTATAAATTATATTTATATAATACAATATCTATTATATACATATAACACTTCATCCAACATTCTTCTCTAGTGCACATAGATCATTTCCCAGGATAGACTTTGTCACAAAATAAGTCTCAATAAATTAAAAATACTGGAATCATACAATGTATTTTCTCCGACCACAATGGAATGAAACTAGAAATTAATACAGAAGGAACACTGGAAAATTCACAAAATGTGAAATTAAACAATGTATTCTTAAGCAACCAATGGGTCAAAGAAGAAATCACAAGGGAAATGGGAAGATATCTCGAGGATATTTGAGTGAAAACAAAAACACAATGTACCAAAATATATGGGATGCAGCAATGGCACTGCAGAGAGAGAAATGTATGGCTCAATGCTTACATTTAAAAAAAGAAGAAAGATCTCAAACCAGAGCCTAACCTTAGAATTGGAAGGAGAGCAAAATAAACCCAAAGCAAGCAGAAGGAAGGAAATTACAAGGGTTAGGGCAGGAATACATGAAAACAGAGAATAAAAAAACGATAGAGAATAATTAGGCTTAAGAGTTACTTCCAGAGAACCTCTTTTTTTTTTTTTTGCTCAGATGTGCCTCTCTCTAACTGAACCCTGAAAGTAAATTCATTACCCTCCCCCTAGGTGGGGCATGGCTCCCAGGGATGAGCTTGGCTCTGGCACTGTGGGATCAACAATGCCTTCCTGAACAAAAGGGTGGGTGGGAGAAATACAACAAAATTAAGGTATCAGTGGCTAAGAGAGTTTAAACAGAGTCAAGAGGCTATTCTGGAGGCTACTCTTAATGTAAGCTTCAGCTAGATATTGCTAACTGCTACAGTTTGCCAAACCCCAACCAAAATCATTCCTGTTAACCCTAAAGATCACCCAGTGTTCTATCTGAGATTCTACGAAAGCTTTGCACATCAAGTTACTTTTCAGAAACCTAAAACCTTCAGATGATTCCTATCACAGATAAATCCTGAAACCCAGAGGTGCCAGTCTCTCCAAGAACATCAACTAGTTCCATACCTGTATTCTATATTGTTGACACCCCTTTCCAACTTGAAAAAAGATAGAATGGACTCAAATACCCCTAAAGATTAGGAGAAAGATCAAATGAGAAGGAGGAGTTATAACAGTAGTTAGGATTTAACAAATGAGTATTACTACTGAATAATTATATTGGTATTTCTTTTTAATCTCCAGGTTTTGGAGCAGTTAGAAGGAAAAACCTGAAATTGTGGAACTGTAACTCATACCAAACTTTGAAATCTGTTCTATAACTACTTGTTAAAATATACTTTGAAATTTAATGCTTTTTTGTATATATGTTATATTTCACAATAAAAAATATTTAAAAAAACAATAGAGAATCAATGAAACAAAAAGTTAGTTCTTTGAAAAGATCAATAAAAAAAATCAACAAACCATTACACAGACTGACAAAGAAAAAAAGAGAGAGGGCACAAATAACTAAAATCAGAAATGAAAGGAAGGACATTACTATCGATCCCATGAGAAGAAAATATGATTGTAAGAGGATACTTTGAACAACTTACACTGACAAATTAGATACCTTAGATGAAATGGACAAATTCCTACATAACACAAACTATCTACACTGACTCAAGAAGAAATAGAAGATCTCAACACACCAATAACAAGTGAAAGGATTGAATCAGTAGTCAAAAACCTCCAAAGAAAAGCCCAGAACCAGATGGCTTCACTAGTGAATTTTATCAAACATTCCAAGAAGAATTAGGGGAGGGAACACTCCCTAACTCATACTTTGAGGCCAACACCACCCTACTACCCAAGCCAGATAAAGAAATCACAAGAAAAGAAAATTACAGACCAATATCCCTTACAAATACAAATGCAAAAATCCTCAACAAGATACTAGCAAACTGAATTGAAGAGTGCATTAAAAGAACTACACACCATAATCAAGCGGTATTTATCCCTGGTTTACAAGGGTGATTCAACATAAGAAAATCAGTTAAGGTAAAACACCACAATAATAGAATGAAAGAGAAAAACAAACAAACAAACAAAACAAACCACAAAACCACACAATCATCTCAAGTGACAAAGAAAAGACATTTGACAAAATCCAACACCCCTTATTGATGAAACATGTGGAAAACTAGGAATGGAAGGAACCTTCCTCAACATGATAAAAGGCATACATGGAAAATCCATACCTAATATTATATTCAGTGGTGAAAGACTGAATGCTTTCCCTCTATTATAAGAAACAATTCAAGGATGCTCACTGTTATTCAACACAGTACTGGAAATTCTAGCCAAAGCAATTAAGTAAGAAAAAGAAAGAAAAGACATCCAAGTTGAAAGGAAGAAGTAAAACTTTCCCTATTTGCAGATGGTATGAGCCTGAATACAGAAAATCCTGAAAATCCATAAGAAATTTCCTAGAGCTAACAAAATGAATTCAGCATGTAATGGGATACAAAAGATTAACACACAAAACCTAGGTGTCATCCTATATACTAATAATGAACAATCTGAAGAGGAAATCATGCAAAAATTCCATTTATAGTAGCAATGAAAAGAATCAAACATCTAGAAATAAATTTAACCAAGGATTTAAAGGACATGCAGAGATATTACAAAACGTTGCTAAAAGTAACCAAAGAAGACCTAAATAAATGGAAGAACATTCTGTGTTCATGGATTGGAAGAATAAATCTTGTTAGGATTCTACCCAAAGAGATTTTCAGATTCAACATAATCCCAATCAAAATTCCAACAACTTTTTTGCATAAATAGAAAAGCCAATCATCAAATTTACATGGAAGGATAAAGGATCCTGAATATCCAAAAACATCTGGAAAAAGAAGAATGAAGTTGGAGGGCTCATAGAAACAAATTTAAAAAATTTATTATAGAGCTACAGTAATCAAAACACCATGGTGCTGGCCCAAGGATAGACAGATAGACCAGTGGAATCAATTGAAAGTTCAGAAATAAATCCTCACATCTATGGCCAATTGATGTTTAGAAAGGGTGCCAAGTCACTCAATCAGGAAAGAATAGTCTCCTTAACAAACTGTCATGAAAATTGGATATCCACATGCAAAAACTAAAGGTGGACTCCTACCTCACACCATATACAAAAACTAACTCAAAATGGATCAAAGTCCTAAATGTAAAAATCAGAAGAAGAAAGTAAAGGAAAGAATCCTCAGGTACTTGAGTTGGGTAATGGTTTCTTAGATTTACATGAAAATCATGAAGAACAAAAGAAAAAATAGGTAATTGGGTCTTAAACAAATTTTAAAACTTTGGTGCTTCAGTGGAAAAAACCTTACAGAATGGGAGAAAATATTTGGGAACCATATATCTGATAAGGGTAGAATATCCAGAATATATAAAGAAATGCTAAAACCCAAGAACAAAAAACCAGACAACCCAATTTTTAAAATGGGCAACAGACCTGCATAGACATTTTCTTCAAAGATATACAAATGGCCAAAATACACATGAAAAGATGCTCAGTCATTAGCTATCAGGGAACTGCAAATCAAAACCACCCTGAGATACTATTTCATACCCCCTAGAATGGCTACTATTAAAAAAATGAAGAATAACAAGCGTTGGAGATGACGTTGAGAAATAAGAACACTTGTTCATTGTTAGTGGGAATGTAAAATATTGCAGCTGCTTGGAAGACAATTTGGTGGTTCCTCAGAAAGTTAAGTCCAGGATTACCATATGATCTGGCAATCCCACTTCTTAGTATATATTCCAAAGAACTGAAAGCAGGGATTCAAACAGATATGTGCACACCAGTGTTCACAGTGACCCTATTTACAATTGCTAAAATATGGAAATGACTGGTGTGTCTATCAACGATGAATAGATAAACAAAATGTGTTATATACATACAATGGAATATTATTTAGCCCTAAAAAGGAATGAAGTTTTTCTACATGGAACATGGATGAACTCTGAGACGTTATGTTGAGTAAAATAAGTCAAACAGAAAGGACGAAAATTGTATGATCACACTGATATGAAATAATTAGAATCAGCAAATCCATACAGTCAGAAATTAAAATACAGATTACAAGGGTCCAGAGTGGAAGTAGGGAAAGGGGAGTTAATGCTAAATTGGTGCTTTTGTTTAGGATGATGGAAAAGTTTTGGTAATGGATGGTGGAGATGGTAGCACAACACTATGAGTGTAATTAATGCCTCTGAAATAAACATTTGAATGTCGGTAAAAGGGGAAATTTTAGGTTGTATTAATGCTAGTAGAATAAAAATTTAAAAACAGCATAGGACAGTACAACACAAACAGTGAACCCTAACGTTAACCATGGACTATACTTTATGCAATTACAATGAAATTCTTTTGTCAATTGTAACATGGTGCCACACTAATGCAAAGTGTTAATAGTTAGGGTGTGACATGGGAACTCTGCATTTTCTGCATGATTTTTCTTTAAATTTAAAACCTCTATGCAAAAAATATTTTTAAAAGAAGAATAGACAAGAAATTTTTGAACAAGATGAGTAATGGGATTGGAAGAAACAGCCCTACCAGATATGAAAACACATTATAAAGCCACAAAAACAAAATGTTTGTTACTGTATCATGATCAGAGAGATATTCAACAGAATGCCACCAGCAATCCATCAATAGGCTCACATTAATTAATTAATTAATTAATGTATTAATTTAGCATATAATAAAGGTGGGATTTCAATTTTTATCTTGGAATGGATTATTAAATAAATAGATTTGGGCAATTAGCTAATCACGAAGGAAACAAAGCAAAATAAAACGGGGACTCTTTTCTCACTCCTTATACCCAAATAAAAAACAAAGATTAAAAAAAAAAAGAATCATGAAAGTATCTGATGATTATTTTATATTCTCAAAGGGGAAATACTTTTCTAAGTAAGGCAGAAATCTCAGAAGCAATAAAATAAAGATTGATAAATTTGACTGAATAATGATTTACAAATTTATATAAATCAAAAATTCCATAACGAAATCAAGAGAGAAATAAACTGGGAAACATATGCAAAACATGACAAAAGGCTAATTTCCTCATACAGATGTGCTTATATTAACAAATCAGCAAGACATAGAGCCTACTAGAAAAACTGGTAAAAAGCATGGACAGGGAGATCAGAGAAAAAGAAAGATTAATAGCTTTTAAGTACGCGAAACATGCTCAACATCACTCAGCACTAAAGACATAAAAATTAAATAATTAAATCTTGATTTTCAAATTCTCTTTTTAACAAACTCCCAAATCTTCTTTGGAATCCGTGTAATGTCTGAACACCACTGGTTTGTTTTGGGGCCTTTTGGCTACTCTGTCTCAGTTTTTCTTTCTATACAATGGAGTTAATGACACTAGGCTGTCTGGTTCACGATAGCCGTGAGGATCAAATGGGAATGTAAACAAGAACAGGCGTTGGCCAGCACGAGGCATTGCAGGCCACAGCCACAGTCCAGCAAGTGTCCAGCATGCAGTGACTTTCTTGTGGCTATCAAGGCAGGCTGTGTATAGGGGCAAGGTTCTCTAGTGCAAGATCTCATGAGCTCAGCCTTCAGAGGCTCTTAGTCCACCCCTTATATGCCAATTTAGGTTCCCAGGAATAGAAGGAGCCATGATACTATTGTGACATCATCTGAATTCCAAGAATCCTAGGAAGATCTGGTCACAAATGCTGATGGTCATGATAATCATAACAAAAGACCTTAGTGCTTTAACAGCCTGATTCACATGTTAATTCACTCATCTCTCCCATTTTACAGAAGTGACGGCTGAGTGCTGAAGGGGTGATGAGAACTACTCAAGGTACCTACACAACCAGCCTCCCCACCTGGACCCTGCTACTTCTTTAATACAGGACTTTCAATGACTTCCTTTAGGGGATCCCACTGTCTTGGTCTGCCCATCATGGCCTGCCAGAGTCTGTTCTTATTTCCAGTGCTTTCTGACTGGGACTCTCACTTTCTGGCTGGTCGCTGTACTGTCCTGCAAGCACACCGGTCCATTTCAGCCTCTTGTGATTGTTCCTTTAAACTGTTTATACCTCTTGTTGTCCAGACTCTTTAAGTCACTGGTTAAATCTCATTTCTTCCCTGGCACCTTTCCTTCCAAACCAAGGCAACTTTTCACTCTAGGGTAGTTAGTCTCCAGAATGGCCCACTTTGATCCTCACCCCCTGGGATTCATGCCCTAGGTAATTCTTCCCTCTCTGCATACAGGGAAGCGGTGGCTGGGACTTCCAAAGCTGGGTTATAAAAGACACTGCCAGTTCTGCTTTGCTTTCTCTTGGAACTCCTGCCATGGGGGAAACCAGTCTCCGTGTCATGAGGACACTTACGCAGCCTATAGAGAGGTCCAGATGGGGAGGGACTGAAGCCTTCCACCAACAACCAGCCCCAGCTTGTTGGCTATGTGAGTGAACCATCACGGCAGCAGGTCCTTCTGCCCCAATTGAGTCTTCAGGTGACTGCATCCCCAGTACACATTCTGACTGCAGTCTCATGAGAAACCCCAACGAGAACCCTCCAGCTAAGCTGCATCTAAATTGTTGAATCCACTGAGAGGATAATGAATGTTATTGTTCTTGCAAGCTGTGTAAAATCTGGGGATATTCTGTCACCCAGCCACAGATAATTAATGCACACTCCTCTCCACTTCTCCAGGAGTTGGACCCCACCCCTTGGCCCTTGCCCATATATTGTCTTAATTAGCTCTTTGTAGTTTGTCTCCCGACATGACAGTAAGCACCTGTCATTTATATTTCAGCTACATGTATTGTCATGCCTTGGGTGGGGCTCGGAAGAGGGGGGAGATCCACAGTGCTCTGCTGGTACACTATTTGTGTAGAGCAGCCCAATGGACAACTGAAAGGCTGGAGCACACGCAAGCACACAAAGGGTACCCCCTTGGCTGGTACCCTCATGAGAATGGAAACAGCTCACACACAGAACGCCTGTAAACCCACTGCCTACGAACTACAACTCCCCTTCACACTGGAGTGTCTGCGTGTGAGCATGTCCAAATGTTACACCATGTGTTAGATTTATAACCCATTTCCAGAGGGTCTCATAAAGGGAGGGAGGGAGTAGAGAACCTGGAAAGGGCTGTTACTTTTCATTTACCACACTAAATGTTACTCATGATTTATTTGCTTGTTCCACACCCTTTCCAAAAATATTTCTTTCAAAGTCAGAGTGACGTGCTCTTGCTTAGCTTTTCTGATACTCTGAATAGATGGTACACTAAATGCTCAAGAACAATTTAGGAGCTTGAGAATCACAAAGAAAAATATTGCAAAGGGAGCTGCTGCCGCTCCTTTTAAAACAGCCCCCACCCCGGTCCCTCACAGAGCCTGCTGGCCCTGTCCCCAGAGACTCACCCCAGGTGGTTTTCCCCTAAGGCAACTTGAGGTGGGAGGACACGACCCCTCCTCCACTGTCTCGCTCCTCCCCTCTCTTTCCCAGGCCAGCAGGCTTATTTTCAAGATTAATTTTAAAAAGTTGAAAGGAGGAGGGAGAGCAGGAGAGTCACATTGCAAAATGGTGTCTGAACAGAGGCAGTGGCACCATCTTTTTTTTTTTTTTTGACCGGGAGGGTGGAGGTGACCAAAGATACAATTATAATGCAGCCCATCCTCTCCCACGAAACCCATTTTAACCAGTATGTAATAAAGCTCCAGCTTCTCCACCCTCTGATTTGGGTCAAATGAGATGAATTTTTAGCTTTTCTAGGGAGCCAGTGCCAGCGTTGGAAGCCGAGGGGAGAAGAAGAGAAGGAACAAACAAATATGCTCCAGATCTTTAAAGAAAGGAAAAGGAGGGAGTGGACTGAGCCAGGACTGGGAAGACCCACCCTTTACTTCTTCCAACCTCCTCTTTGTTTCCAAAGTAGTCTTCCAGGGTGTAAACCTTGGCCATGACCATGGCTCTCCTATTCCCTTGCTCCCAGCATCAAGGAACTCAGCGGCCAAGACTTGCTGTTGCTGTCTCTGCACTATCTTTCACACCTCCCCCCAACTCTCCATTCCTTCCTTGTTGGGAAGCAAATCAGCTCTCCCTCCAGGTTCCCAGAGCACACAAACGCCCACTCCACTATACTCCCCTGCCTTCTTTCTCTCCTGCTTCCTGCTGCTCTGCCTTGACCTTCCAGCTGGAAGTGTTCCCAGTAACCCCAACTCCCACACCCTGGCCTTACCTATTCTGTTTCCAAGCTCCTCTCCTCTCCCCACCTTTACTGGCTAACTCTTGCTCATCCTTGAGATATGGTCCACGTGCCATTTCCTCCAGGAAGCCTTCCTGCATTAGGCGCCTGTCCTCCATGTTTCCATCCTTTCTTCTCTTCTGGTCCTTGCCACATAGGGATGTAACTAGACTGTGAGCTCCTGAGGTGGGGGCTATGTTTTACTCAACTCATATCTTTATGTGTCTTTAGTGCCTGGCCCAAAGGAACTGAATGAAAGAACAAATGCACATATATTAATTAGGAGACCTTGATGTATAAGGGAAGTAGCAGGACACAAGATACCCATACTGAAATGTATATACTTCTCCATATCCTGTCTGTCGAGCCAGACTAGAAGGCAGAGGTCACATCCCAGATGTAGTTATGTAAACATGCCCATTGCTCTGTGGGCTCATGGTCACCCCACTGGGGTGAGAGGGACTTCCAGGAATAGAGACAGGAACAGAGAGACATACGCCGTACAACCCCAGCTACTTGAAAGGTGGTGAACAGCAGCTGTGCGGTGCTGGATGGGGGTGGGATTGGGCCAGAGGCAGAGACAGGAAGAACAGGGACCTGTTCTGGCCTTTATGTTCCAAGGAATTTACCAGGCAGCAAGGGATGAGGAACAGGCAATTTACAAAGCCATGGACCCATGGATCTACATTGCAATTGTAAAGGGAACAGCACGTACCCAGATGGAAGTTCAGCAGAGAGAGGGCTAATGAGGAAGTTTCCTAAAGCAGCTGACAGCAGGGTTGCATGAAGGTTGGATTATTTAAATGATTCCCTCAGGAAATGTCATTCTTTCCTTCCCTAAACATTCACTTCAACATTCTCCAAGGTCTGACCACTGTGGAGCTTCCACCTGTGCTCGTCCTTCCCTATCTTTGAGTCTCCTCCTAAGAACACCAAGAATCTTGAATCACTCATTAAGCCCCTTAGGCAGTTAGAGACTTGGGCAGACGGTCTTCAGGCCATCAGCTCCATCAGTGTCCTGAACACAGAATTTTCTACACATACAAGTACGGCTGGGAACCCTGTCTGCAAATACCTGGAAGCTCCTAGAATGTCAGTCTGTAAGGGACTTTTCAGAGCTGAGGATACAGAGGCCTGGAGAGAGGAAATGACTTGGCCCCCTTGTTGTGGCCCTCGAGGTCAGGGCCAGGAGGCCCGTGTGGCATGGGGAACCACAGCGCCTGCCCTGGACCATGCCTACCTCCCACGGCTTGTCTCACCCCTGTAAGTGGAGGCCCAGACAATGGTGAGTGGGAAGAAATCTGTGACTCTGAGAATGAGTACTCCAAAAAGGACAAAACCATACCACGCTTACCCTCCAAGTTGTCCTCCTTCCTTTCCACCACCCAAAGCCAAAGGTGGACATAGGGTGACCAATTTGTCTTGGTTTGCCTGGGACTTTCTCAATTGAAACACTAAGGGTCCCTTGTGTCAAGAATCTGTCCCTGTTCCAGGCAAACCGGGAAGGTGGTCACCCTAGACTACTTCCACCTTCATGCATACACCACCCACTGCAGCTGCTTTCAACACCCATGTGACCCCGGCTTCACTAGGCAAACAGCACAGGTCTCTTTGCCCCCGCCCACACCCTTAAGGGCCTGCCCTGCACCATTTAATGCCAGAGAAGAGAAATAGTGTTGTTGCTGGAGATTGCTCAACCAGGCACCTTTCTGCCCACCTGTGAGGGGGCAGCCCTCTGCCTCCAGACGCCCAGAGGGTGACAGGGCAGGGAAGGGCAGAGTCGGGGAGACAGAATGTGATGGAGATATAAAGAAGGGAGGGGGTGGAAGTGAATGAAATTGAAACAGGGAAAAGAGGGAGAAAGGAAGGTAGGGACGTTGGAGAGGAAAGAGAGGCAATACTGTGGGTATCCAAATAAGGGAATGGCCAATTGTCGTGGCCATCTGTGGTCCAGGCAAAGCTCTGACAAATGCTCACTGGGCAGAGATGTGCTTCAGAGTTTGATGAGGTTATGGGGACTGCCTGGTTTAACACTCTCCTTGTAAAGAGGAGAAAACTGGGGCCTACACAAGTAGAAGGTTAGGGCCTCCAGAGGAGAGATCATGTCAAACTCTTTTTGCACCCAGCCCAGATCTTTCCTGGTATCTTGTGCCTGGCAGCTTCTTAGATGTTCATTACTCAGGACAGTGACAATAGTGATATTGATCTCTGGCAGTCCAACCTTCGTGAGCAGGTCTTTCTGAGTCAACGTCAACATGAAGTTGGATAATTATCTTGGAAATTTGAGCAACATGATCACGAAGAACGGGAAGGTGGCCCCAATTCACTGGGGAACAAAAGCCAGGTTGGCCCCACCTGTGGGCGGCTGCTCGATGGGTTAATTGGAAGGCACCTCACGAAGCTTTCCCCACTCCAACATACACCTCTTCCACAATCTGGTATGATGCCACTTGGCTTACTATTCCGACCACTGAGAATTCCTACCAGGAGAGATTTTAACAAGGAACTCTGCTGGTGGAACCCACCAAAGCCATTTCCCCCCTGCACTCATTGTTCAAGGAAGATGGGACAAGCCCCGAGCAATACGTGTGAGCTCCTCACATCAACAGCTTGTCTCCTGGGAGCCCCAGGAACACAGTGCTGCAGACACAGGACCTCCAGGCCACTTGCTGTGTGCAGTGAAGGAAGGGAAAGAGAGGTGTGGGGAACAGGGAGAAGGAGGTGGTCAGGCAGGGGAGGCTAAGGTGGACTCTAAGGTGAAGCTTAGCAACTCTGCCCTAGAGACAGCTGGTCCACAGGGCCCCTCAGAACACTGGATCCTTGGGGTGCTATGAAGCATCTTCTTGATTAGGGAGAGGCCTCCATTGGGAAAGCCATGGTGGGGGGCAGGACCCTAGCTTCCACCAGGGAAGAGGGAGGTCCTTCTACTCCCTACCTTCTATAGCTAGATCATGGGCACATCCCCCAGGGCCAGCCAGCTGGACACTTCTGTCAGGATTGAATCATGCAGGAGTGACGGCTGGCAGGAGCAGTTCAAGTTCAAGTGCCACTGAACTTTGAATGACACAACTATGTTTGGGATACTTGAAAACCAGAGCCCTGTTGGAGATTCACAATGCATATCTCACACACACACAAACACACACACACACACACACACACCTCTGAGAAGGCCCACAGTAAAGAAACCTGTTTAACTTTATTGAACTCTGCATTTCCTGGACTTTGTTTAATCTTTTTGCATTGGCTAATACCTTTTAATATCCTGCAGAACTGGTGTGACAAGAACACCTGCAGGGAACACTGGTATGAAGCTATGATTTCTAAACCCTTTCAGACATGGAACTCAGAGAAAGGCATAGAGAAGTAATATTTTCTTGGCACACAGGTGTATGAGGTTGCAGCTGCACAGGAAGTTGCTGGTCCATTCAGTTGACTGGAAGGCTGAAAGGATCAGTATCTGAGCACAAGCCACTGGCTAAGAAAGTCTGGACTAGAAGACTTCCTAAATCTGGACTAGAGGACTTCCCGACTCTGGACTAGAGGACTAAACTTCTGCCCTGGCTCTGGCTGGACCCAGTCTCCCTGAGGTCACACAAGTTACTATGGCTGAACCTGGATCTCTCAACACTTTACCTGCCTGGGGCCTCTTCTACTGAACAACACAGCTTCCTATTAGGGTGCTTGGAAAAATGGTCCTATACAAAGATGCCTGTCTTCTGTCTTCAGAGACAAGGAAGGCAGGATGGGGCAGCTCATTTTCCAATTCATCCCTATCCCTGGAGATAGCTCAGGGTCAGGACTTGCTAGATCTTTCCTCTGCTCCCTACTCTCTCCCAATCGGTCCCCGGATCCAGCCACAGCAGGCTGCATATGGAAGTGTCCTGGGTCAGGCAGCCCTGCCTTTGGAGGTTTCTCTATCACCTGCTGGTTAGGCCTAACCTTCAGCTCCCATGCCATGTGCCACCTGAGGTCTCCTAAACCTTGAGGGCATCCAGAGGTCTGGTCCAGTGTCCATTTCAGCTCCACTAGCCCTGGTTTGCGGTTCCACTAACCCTGTCTCTGGAGTCCCCTCGTCTGCCCACAGCCCAACCTATCCAAAATGTTTGGATCGCAGTCTCTGCCCAACATCACACGGGTATTTCAGAGGGTTTGCACACCCCTTTCATGTAGATGCTGCCAAGTCCTCGGGGCTTGTGGGGTGAAGTGCTATTGACAGGATCAACCACTGTAACCATAACTTTGATTTAAAGCAAAATCTATTTTACAAGCCACTTTAATGCAGAGCAAGTGGTGAGTGTGCAGAGACCATATCTGCAAATGATGGCAAGTGTGTACACCCAAGCATAAATGAAGGAGCTCCAAAATTATAGATACCAGTAGGGACCAGATGTAAATCCAGGGAGTCGGCAACCACTGAGAGGTCACCGGACTCTCCCCTCTAAGCAGAGTCAGAGTCAATCTATAGCTTCACGTTCCCAGTTCCCAAGATCTTCAAGAGTGGGTCTGCAGTTGGGGAAGAAGGCAGGGCATGGTCTCACGTTTGTAGAAAGGCACTTCACTTAGAGCTCCAGCTATGCTGATGTTTGGAGCTTCCCCCAGAAGCTGGGAGTCTTGGGTTTAAGACCCAGCTCTGGATGTGAAAGCAATCTGGCTGTGACATCTGTCACCCCACTGATCACTGGGGTCAGTTTGGCTGATCTGGTTGACTAGGCGGGTGTCCCCTTTCTCCCTCACCACTCCATTTGCGTCCCTCCCGAAGCCGCACACTCTGTGGAAGAGGATGACCTTCCCTGCTAGAGGAGGACTGTTCTTAGGTTAAGGGCAAACGAGTAGCTGCACTGCCCTGCTAGAACCTCCAAACAAGCTCTCCAGACCCTGCTCTATTTCCTATCAGGATGTGTGTGCCCTTGGAAGGCTGGTTAACCTGAGCCACAGCCTTCTTCTGTAAACGAAGGCGGTGAATCTTACCTTTCAGGTCCCTTTATGGTTTTTATTTTAGAATGTCTGTATCTAGGACAAGTAAAACAGCAATCCAGGAACTAGCTGTGGGACCCTGGGCAAGTTGCTTTACTTCAGTTCTTTTACTGTAAAAGGGGGTGGTTGGACTAAGTCAGTCATGCCACCTTAGCCCTGTGGTTCTCAAGCCAGGCTTCACATGAGAAGCACTTCAGGAGCTTTTAAAAAAATAGCAGAGTTCAGACCCCACCCCAGAACAACCGAATCAGACTAGGGATGGGGCCTGGGTACCATATGACCCAGCAATGCCACTCCTAGGTATATATCCCAAATAATGAAAACAGGATTCAAACACACCCTTGTACATAGATGTTCATAGCAGGATTATTCACAATAGTCAAAAGGTGGAAACAACCCAAGTATTCATCAACAGATGAATGGATGAACAAACTGTGGTACACATGCACAATGGAGTATCACTCAGCCACAAAAGGAATAAAGGTCTGATAACATGCTACAACATGGATGAACCTTGAAAGCATTTCGCTAAGTTAAATAAGCCAGACACAAAAAGACAACTATTATAGGATTCTATTTGTATGAAATATCTAGAATAGGTAAATTCAAAGAGACAAAAAAAGTAGATTAGAAATACCCAGGGGCAGTGGGGAGATGGGGAAGGGGAGTTATTACTCCCTGATGGGTACAGAATTTCTGTTTGGGGGATGAAAAAGTATTTGCTAATGGATGTGGTGATGGCAGCCCAACACTGTAAGTATAATCAGTGCACTGGCCACAGAGTTGCACACTTGAAAGCGGTTAAAGTGACAAATATTATGTCACACAGACGTTAACCACAATAAAATTAAAAACAAAAAACTCCCGAGGGCCTTCTCATGTGCAGCCAAGGCTGAGTAAGTACTAGAATCACTTTGGAGCTTATTAAAAATGCATATTCCCTGGGCCCCACACAAGACCTACAAATCAGAACCTTTGGGGATGGGCCCCTGGCATCTTGAGGTTTAATAAGCTTCCCAGCACTTTTGTCAGTTGCTCACTAAAATTTGAGAGCTATGAGCAGGGATTACCTCTCAAGGTCTCTTTAGCTTTGATAATCTTTGGTTCTGGGATCTGAGATTTGGGGGTGGAACAAATTGCTTCCTTCTAGGAGGAGGCCCAGGACATGACAGTGGGTGAAGGCAGGCAGGGTGCTACCATTTGGGAAAGGGAGGGAATCTGCACCCTCCACAAAGGCAGCCTCCACCCAGCCAGGCGGTGGCCTGTGCTCCTGGAGTGCACGTGCATGGTGCCACCCACCTTTGCATCCCCGGCCCCCAAGCGGGGCAGGGCAGGGCCCAGAGTAGGTGCGCATACATTTTTGTTGATTGACTGAATAAATGAGCACATTGTCCCTAGTCATCCAGGTTCATCCCTGCCCAAGCATTTTTGTGAGTGGCATGCCTCCTCCTTTTTCAATTCCCCTCTGCCCCAATCTGGAAAGCCCCCTCCCTTCCTCACTGCCTTGGCTCCCAGCCATTCTCCAAAGTCCAACTTATACCCCTTTCCTTTGGAAGGGCGTCTCTCAGTCTTCTCTTCGCCACCACTGCCTCTCATCACTGCATCTGCTTGGACTTACAGTGGATCTGCCCAGCACCTCACAGTGGACCCGAAGGAGCACCCCACAGTGGATCCACAGAGTGTCCCCACGGTGGATCTCCTGTTACTATTTCCCATGCCATCCTCCCAGGTCTACCCAGGGCTGGGCACACCGCAGGATGCAGTGAAATCTCATGGCACAAGCTGAAGTAATCCTTGCTTTGTGGTCAATAAGAGGCCCCAAGAAAGTAAGTCGGGCCACTTGAACCTCTCCCAGCACCCTCTTATTTGGAGCCTCTATTTATTTGCATTATCTTGAACACCGTCCCTGCCAATTCCAGGGCTGGCTGATGCTTTTAACCATTAGACTACAGGGCCTCCCCCATTGAACAGGAGTGGAGCAAAATAAAGGTGTCTACAAGATCCGGAGGGCACAGCAGGGGATTCAGAGGTCCTATTAATGAATATAAATGAAGATTTGACAGTCTCTGCAAAACTCTGGGTTACTTGCAATTTTGAATGAAGAAGCATGGAAGCTCCTCGGAGGCTGTGTCATATAAAAGGGTGTTTGACTCTAGGAATCAGATAAACATGGTTTCAAGTCCAGCTGTCTGAGACTGGGGACATTTGCTTCTCAGAATTTCAAGCCCCTATCTGGAAAATGGAGTAAGAATACCCAAACCAAGCATTAAGGACTAAGTGAGCTGACACTCTGAGGTCCATGGTCAGAGACAGGCCATAACAGGGGCTCTGGAGACAGCCGCTCTCACCTGATCCCCCGGCCTTCCTCCCTTCTCCCCAGCCTTTCACTGTACCTGTCGGCCAGGCTTGCCCCTGGCGTCCAGCTCCCGCTCACCTCTCACAGGCTGCTCTGCCGTGGGCCCCCACCCCCCACCGTGTCCATTTCCAAAGGCTGCCCACTTCCGGGGACTCAACAGACCTACGAGGTGAGCAGGTGAAGCCTTCTAGAAGCTCCACGTGCTTGCAGCAGGCAAACGAGCCAACAACGAAATGCGAATGGGAGCATTTCACCCTCGGTGGGAAGTCTGTGGTGGAGATATTTTTAGGAAGGGAGAAGGAGGGAGGTATTTTTAGGATGGGCACTCTTCCCGCTACTCCTCCAACCCCACCTCATGGGTAATGGCCTTCCCCACGGGTCGGGAGGAAAGGGGGCATCTAGGGCCTTGCCGGGTGGATAAGGCAGAGGGATGAGGAAGCTGCTCTAGGCGCCGTCCTGGGCAGGGACCCCAGGTGCTGACCCCACCAGACGGTCACCCCCGCCCCTCTCGCCCCTCCTGGAGCTGCCTGGAGCTCCCCCCTCCTCTCCTCTCTGCCACAGCCACTCTCCCTTCCTGATGACCTGAAAGGGAAGTTTATAAGAGGAAAAGGAATGAAAAGGATCCGACCTAACAGCCCATACTGGGCGGGGGAGCTTCCTGACAGGAAATGCTGTGGAAAAAGGGCCCAGTTTGGCCACGGAAAGCTGGTTTGGCTCAGAACTGGCCAGAGTGGACAGGAGGCCCACGGCAGCTGCACATCACAATTAAACTCGGCTTCTCTGAGCCCACTTTCTTTCTTGTCCCCTCTAAGAAGGCAGACACTATAATAATCTGCATACCACAGAGGGGGAAGGTACCATTTTTTTTTTAATCCAGGAAAAAAACCAACACCCTAATTTCGGTCTCAGAGACATCAAGGGCTACTGGTTCAGCACGGCAAATGAGGAGCAGATGGGGACCCTGCGCGGAGCCAGGCTGAGCAGTCACTGCCACCGGCCGGCCAGCCTGAGTCACCCAGGAGGGCGGGCAGGGGGTGGGCAGGGGTGGTTATCTTTGTTCTTGGGCTTGGGTGTGGGGAGCAGGAAATCATATGAACAGAAGAGTCCTCGGGGCTGGGACAGGGCAGGGTCGCAGGCAGGTCCTGGCAGGCTCCCTGCAGGCTGCTTTTCTGGGCCTAAGAATTAAAACAGGCCCTGACCGTGCACAGGGCCAAGGCCGCTCCTCCCTACGCCTCTCCCTCTTCCTCCCTTGCCCTCCCCGCTCCTCCCCACCCTGTGGCCAGCCAGCTGCTCCCCACCCCTGTCTCACACCCCCTTTTATTACGAGTCGGGCTGGCCTGTAGCTCAGAACATGGCAGCATTGGGCGTCAGCGCCATGGTCCCACACCCCACTCCACCCCTTTCTCAGTCCCCCTCTTTTCTCTCTTCGCTAGAATTTAGTCCCTGATGGAAGTATAATTCCTTAGGGCTGGACCTGCAGTAGGTGCTTCAGCCCTCATGGAGGCCTCTTCTAAGATCACCCCCTGAATGGCGGACATGCCCGAGACAGTGCTTCTTCTGCCACATGATGCTGCCCCTGGCATGTGAGCTCTCTGGAAGCAGGCCCTCCTCAGCCCTGGCTGCCCTCTAGCCCTGCAGCAGCAGCCTTGGCATATAGTACGGGCTCAATAAGGGTCTGGCAGAGGGAACTCTCTGAGTGGGACACCATGCACCAAGGCTGGAGCAGTGGCATCCTTCTTGTGTTGAGAGGAAGGTTTTAATGCTGCCCTCTGGTCTCTTAAAGATAGACCTGGCCTGGGACAGAGGGCTTTCTTTTCCCAGGCCCCACAAACTTCCACATGATAGAAGGGACAGAAAAATAAGGACCTCCTTTCAAAGAACCAAAGCACTTTTTTGTTTGTTTGTTTTTGTTTTAGCTAGAAGTTTTCTTAGAGCTCTGCAGCTGGGGAAATAGAGAGAGGGAAAATGGTATGATTAGGGACACTTGGTTTGTCACAGAAATTGGGACCCAGTTCTCCCAGTGAGGGTCCAAAGTCCTTTCCATTTAATAACTGGTTCACAGTTATTAATATACTGGAGTCCTTTTAAAAAATTCTCAAATTGTCCTTGGCCCTTTGACCCCTCTAGACAATTAAAGTCACATCTTTATCAGCATAGAAAGTCATCTCTAGAAGTGCCCAGAGGAAAGAGAAGTGCTGGAAGAAGAGAAAAGAAAGAAGTGTTGTATCATTTTTCAAGTATACGGACCTCTTTTTCACACACTGTGTCTCCCACAGGTATTCTCATTAAGAAACACACAGGTAGGCATAGTCAGTGTGTGTGCTGCCATAGATTTCTCTGCTAAACATTCTACTCAAAAGGCTTTTGGTTTCTACCTGGTCATTCTTTTCCCTTCCAGCTGCCCAGCTTGTTCTGTGGGAGGCAGAGGAAACACGGGGGGCCCTCCAGTTTCAGCTGCAGCTCCTCCCATTCTTGACAGTGAGTGCTGGAAGATATGAGGAGGGGCATCTTGCATGGTGTCTGCATACAAGGGGGAAAGGGAGACAGAAGTGGCTCCCAGACTGGTTCTGGGACAGATAGCAGCCAGCCGGGAGAGAAAGCACAGGCTGGAGCCTCCAGTGGAGCGGTGTGATGCCTGGAGTTCCAGGAAGCCCGAGAGTGGACGCTGTTCCCTACTGTGGGCTTGGCTGAGGCCATCAGCTCAGTGACTGTGCAGTTCTGGGTTAACTTATTCCACCTCCCACATGTCCACTCCCAGGACGGGCTCCCAGTGCTCAGCCTACAGCTTCAGGGAGAATAAGAACCCTCAGGCCTCCTTTCGGGTTGGGGAGGGGGTGGGTAAATCCTCTCTGCTTTTCCCAGGGTCAATTTTCTCCTCCTGGCAACTGAACAGGAGAGTGTTCAGTCCAAGCGGCCCCACCTGCTCAGTCTGCTAATCCCCCAGCACCTGCAGAAATCAGAAACAGCAACTCCCTGCCTTCCCCGCTCCTGCTCTCACAGGAGACCCCAGCTCTCCTCTCCAGACTGAACCTATATTCCATCCACATGCATCTAAGAGCTTGCCATAGCACTGTGGGCACAGAAATGCTGGCTCCTCTGCCCCCCTCCCCCTCCTCCACCCCCTTCCTACCCAGTCCTGGAAAGAACTCATCCAGTGCTTACTGAGTACCTTCTGTGGTTCAGACCCTGTGCTAGGTGCTGGCAGAGCAAAAAGTCAGCATCTTCCCTGTCCTCAAGGAGGGGGGTGGAGGGACAGGACCCTACCTCATAAGCTGCTCCTAAGTCCCAGGTGCTTTGTGAGGGGCTTTGCTCCCGTGACCTAATTTAATTTTAATTTTCACAACAGTCCGCGAGGTCAGCTAAGAAGACTCTTAATTTTATTTCATGACAAGACTGAGGCTTGCAGAGTGAGGGAAGGAATTTACAATATAGTAACTGCAACAGGTTCTTTACAGGTAATCATAATGTGCAATGTGGGAAGGGCTTGAGAAAGTAAAACACACAGTGCTGGGGGGCGGGGGGTGAATCCATTGGGGGTGGCAACCACAGTTTTTCACTGTGGCTATGTCTGGGACCCTGGCCCATAGCCTCCCTGCCTCCCAAGCACCCTGCCAGCTGCCGAGAAACTGGTCGCTCAGGAAATCCTGGTTGCCCAAGTGAATGAGTTCCTGGGCAGAGCGGACACAAGAAGCCCAAGGGCAGGAGCTCATTCAAGTTCCTGAAAGATGTGAGTCCTCTCTATCCACAGAGCTTCTGGGACAGCTACTAGGAAGGTTCTGCAGGAAACCCCCTAGACCTGCAGGTCAGAGCCAGAGGTCACAAAAGGCACTGCTTCCGAACATGAAAAGGTGTTCAACATCACTAGCTATGAGGGAAATGCAAACCAAAACCACAATGAGAAACTATTCACACCCACTAGAATGGCTACTATTAAAAAAGCCCAGAAAATTACGGGTGTTGGAGAGGATATGGAGAAACAGGAACACTAATTCATTGCTGGTGGGAATGCAAAAGGGAGGAGCAGCTAGGGAAGATAGTTGGGCAGTTCCTCAGAAAGTAGAAAATGACCATGTGACCCAGCAATCCAACTTCTAGGTTATACCAAAAGAACTGAAAGCAGGGATTTGAACAGGTATTTGCACACTGATGTTCACAGTGGCATTATTCACAGTTGCCAAAATGTGGAAGCACCTTAAATTTCCATCAATTGATGAAAGGGTAAAAAATGTGGCATATCCATACAATGAAATACTATTCAGCCATAAATAGGAATGAAGTTCTGATACATGCAAAAACATGGATGAACCTTGAACACATTATGTTGAGTGAAATAATCCAAACATAAAAAGACAAAAATGGTATAATCTCATGTTTCTTACATGAAACAATTAGAATATGCAAACTCACAGAGTCAGATATTAAAATACAGGTACCAAGGGCTGGGGTGGGTGTGGGGAATGGGGAATTATCGCTAACTGGTACAGAGTTTCTGGTTGGAATGACAGAAAAGTTTTGGTAATGGATGGTGAGTGTAATTAACACCACTGAATTGTATACTTGAAAATGGTTAAATGACTAATTCTAGAATAAAAATAATTGAAAAAAAACAAGCACAACACAAATTGTGAATCCTAATGTAAACTGTGGACTATAATTTACCATATAATTATAATTATATTTATCACTTGTAACAAAGATACCACAGTAATGCAAAATGTTTATAATTGATAAAACTGTATGTGTTGGAGCGCATATGGAAACTCTGTATTTTCTGTTTGATTTTTCTGTAAACTTACAACTACTCAATAAAAAAAAAAAAGAAAAAAAAATGCACTGCCCCCCTAAGAACTTATAGGTCCCCAGATGCACCCTGTCTACATACCCCCATCCAGATCTTTGACTATACTCACTTTTTCAATTAATCAATTAAATCAAGAAGCAAACTTCAACTAAGTGCTAGCCTTGCTTTACCACCTTTTCATAACACCCTGGGTGTGTCTGTTAGCCTCAAAGAGAGCAGCAAGTTCCTTTCTGAAAGCAGACGTAATGTGAACAGGATGGAAAGAAGTTTATGATATATTCTTAAGGGGGAAAAAAAAGAGCATTTTCTCCTCTACTGTTTTTTCTTATTATAAAAGCAACACACAGGTTTATTCCTGAAAAAAAAAATCAGAAAACAGGAAAGGGAAAGGAAGAACCTAAAAACCACTATCCATCCTAGCTACTGTAGGGACATGCCCCACTCAGAGCCTGAAAATCTGTATTTTTAGGCATTTAGGTATTTAAAAAATGAAATTAAACACTATAAACTGTTTTTCACCTAATTTTTCCCCCAGTTAACAAGATTCTTAGCTTCTTTCCACCTGCCTTCTTGGCTAGAGGGAGTCACGTATTCCTAGGGTTTCATGGAGAGATGGTAAAGCCAGGTCAGTGCTTGGTTGATGCTTCCACCTTGACTTAATTGAATTAATTGAAATAGTATTCAAAAATAAAAGGAGAGCAGCATATGGAAGTACAATGGCAGCTACCTTGAAAAGCTTTGTGTCTAGAACAAGTATTTGAAGAATTCCCCCGTATCTGGGTGTCTAGCACCCACCTCCTCTGAATGGGGAGACTCTCCTGCATACAGGAGAACTCCCAGGAAGCAGCGGAGAGTGAGTAGATGGGGAGTCCCTGTCACCTAGGACTCCACGAGATTTGTGCCCCAATCACCAGAGTGCCAATTTGCCAAAGGCTGTGGTCCCCAAATACAGAGTTAAAGAAGAAACTGCTAAGTAGGCAAGTGAGACAATCGAGGTGGTCATCGTTCAGGCCCACGTGATGGTAAATGTTTGGGCCTGAACTATTCAGGTGACTGAATTAACCAGATAACTCGCAATAGAACAATGGCGTCTAATGCTCCTACAGCATGGCAAGAACAATTCAAGCACTTTTGAATGTTCCAGAGGGCTCCTGGGCAGGGGCCCGTGAATATGTCAATGCAGGAAATCTGTTCCCAATTCTCTTCTGAGAGTGGGGCTGACGGGAGGGTTAGGTGGGGGTGGTATGTGAAAATATTCCAATGGCGATTCTAACGTGACATGCTCAATGCATTCACACTCCAAACTCCTTAATGTTCGTGGGGAATCCCTGCCACAAATGCACAAAACAGGAATGAGGGTGGATGTATGGAGCATGGCCTGCTGACTCACTGAGCCAGCACCTAGTATAGGGCCTGGCATGGAATAGCTGCTTAGGACAAGTTTGTCAAATGAAGAATGGGCAGAGAGCGGCAGTGAGAAGGTCCTATTGGGGTACACCTAAAGGATACCCGAGGTTAGCTGCCGTCAGCAGAAGGTGCTGAAATGAGAATCAGGGGAGCTGAACCTCCAAGGGTGGAAAAGCTAACCGTGGCAGCAGCAATGAGCCTTCAGCACTGTTCCAGCTCTTTCCACAGCCTGTGTCAGGCCATCCTTACCATTCAGGTCTGGTCTTATGGCCACCTCTCAGCAGGTAGGGCTGGGACTTGGGCCCCGCACAAGGCCTGCTGTCTCCCCGCCTGCTGGGAAAGGACACTAGGGGATTCCATGGGTTGTGGTAAATGTAGCCCAAGACCAGCTGAACACTAGGCTGCAGGACACCCAGTGTTCTCACACCTGGGTGGCAGAAAGAGCCATGGAAATATTGTTCATTATAGCCATTGTGACACCCAGGAAGTATGGCACGGAGACCCAAGCACTACTTAGGCTGTGGTTATTAGGAATTATAGAGTTTTTAGAGCTGGCATGAAAGTAAAGGTTAATGATTTCCATTTACAGATAGAAAAATTGAGGTCTGGGTAGATTCTATGCCCTGCTGGGGGTCACACAGTGTGCCAAGATATGGAGAGTGGCTAGAGCTGAGACATCAGTGGTTTCTTTCAGTTTGACCACACGCAAGTCTTTATCAAGGGTCTCATGGCGCCCAGCATGCTCTAAACAGGCACTGCATAACTATTTGCTGAGTGAATGAAAAAAAGAAAACATGTATCCCCAGCTTTTAAGCACAACCCATTCGGAAAAGGGAGATGCCCACTATCCCATCCCGGGAGTCTGAAGAAGCTTGCAAAACAAGTCTACAAAGGTCAGTGTGAATGAGCCTGGAGCCCACCTCCCCGGGTGAAGATGAACTCAGCCAGAACGGGACCAGGGGTGATCGTCACTCTGTTTCCTAGCCTGTCCCTTTGTGGCCACCTCAGCTTCTCCTCACCACCTTCCCAACGAGAGGCAAAGCTGGCTGGGCCAGGAAGGAAGCACCCAGCCCTCACAGTGGCACTGCCCTTACTCTGGGCTCAGGAGGCGTGGGCTCGGGCCCACCTGACTAGCCGGCTGTGCCATGGCACTTGTGGTGCCAAGCTGTCCCATTTTCTGGGGCAGGATGAGGCTGTAGGTGGCTCTGGGAAAAATGACTGTGGTTCCACCTCCAGGAGGATCAAGCAAGGAGCCTTGACTGGCACAAAGCCTTGTCTGTGGATCAGTGGACGAGTGGCCATGGATGAGGGGGCCCAGGCAAGCTCCTCCCTCGCCCTCCTCCTCCTTGGAGAGCAGGGCAGGTCTGTCAGCAGGACTGTCGAAACTCATGTCAGCCAAACAATGAGGCAATCCTAACGACACCACTACCCCTCCAGGACTGGGGAGGAGATGCTCCCACACAGAGCAAGGCCCACTGACGTTACTGTGGTTCCTTTGGAACCCATCTGGGGTTGACGTGACATCTCCACATCTCCAGGAGCCGAGAAGGACAAGGACTTCTGGGCCTGCGTGCTGTCAGTCTCACTGCTTCAGGTACCTTGATGGCCACTGTCCCGATCCTGGACCTGACAAGTGCCAGAGACAGATGTGTACCTTGGACAGACACATACTGGAGTCCTTGAGTGGCACCCATCGACAGTGCCTGTGGGTGTCTGCCCCTACCCTTTCATTTCATTCCTTTTTACATCTCTCAGAGGGCCCCAGCCTGAGTCAATATATTTCAAGTATGAACACTCTCATTAAGGCGAAGCTGAGTGAGCCACAAATAGAATTCTAATTAATGCATGTGGCAGGAAGGAGCATGGGCTTGGAGTGTGCAGTTCACAGGTTTCCTTCCACTCCCCATTCTATCCCTGCCTGGCTTTGAACTGCCCTCAGCAGTGATCTCCACACACATGTGCCTCCACCCAGGTACGTGGCATCCAGAGTGTGGCTTACGTGACACTAGTGGACAGCGCTGTCCTGGCAAACTGCCCGCTCCACAGGCTGCCGTGGACTCGGCCAGTCCCTGTCAAGGCTGCACACAGCTGAGAGCCGCCAAAGAACCAGTGCTCCGGAGGCCGGCATAACCCGAGGGCCTGCTTCTCCTCCGGGGCCTGGCTGCCCCCCTCCCCACCGTCTCTCCTTTGTCTATTGGCCTCTGCCACTCGAGAGAGCCTGGGTGAACCTACATGGTCCTCTCTGCCTCTTTACCCATTTGGAATTTATGCAGTCCTTCCTCCATTCATTTTGCATTCTTCTCATCAAGAATATTTAAAATCTCCTGTAAGCCAAGCACACAGCTCTACCTGGAGAAGCCCACAGCTGAGAGGGTCAGACAGCCACATGCCAAATACATGTGGCTGTCTTCAGGGTTACATTGGCCAGGACAAAGAAATGTGCAGGAAACAGTGGGAGCACCAGCAAGGAATGGGCGAGCCCTCTGGGGCAAGGTTGAAAAGAGGAGTGGAACCAACTTAGAGGAATTGGCCCTTGAGCTGGCCCCAGGGGAACAGAGCACAAAGGGCCTGAGAGAGGTCCTGGATGGACAGCTGGCATATTTGAAGACCAGAACTGCAGGTAAGGAGTCACACCCCACCCCCATCCCCTCTGCATCTCACTGTCTCCCAGCCCAGGCAGTTCCCCACCCATGACGGTTTGCTCCTGTGTATCTCTACAGTATCCATGGCCTGAGTCCCACCTCTGGCATTTTATTACCTGTTGCTGCTGATTTGCCCCAGCTAGACCCTAGCCTGGGACCCGGTGAGGCCCTGCACCGCCTCTATTCCTCATTTCCCAGTGCCTTCCAGAACTGAGCATAGAACTGGTATAGGGTAGGCACTCCCAAATGCTCAGGGCTCATTCGTTCATTTTAGTGACAGTTGCCAGGGACACAGTACTCCCAGTACCCTGTGCAACCACCACGCAGGAAGCATCAGACAGCATCAGAGAGAGCAGCCAAATCCTTCGTCCTCCCAGGAGCCCTCTGCAAGACAGAGGGAGCTTCTCCAGGCAAATTCCTTGAAATGTACGGACAGCCAGAGCAAAAATCATCGTCTTTGCTGTTGCAAATCTTCAAGGAGGGGAGTAGAAACCTCACCTGCAATAAAAATGAGGCCTCAGGAGCCAGTTCTTAGTCCCAAACCAACTAAAACAGCTAAACTTCTGGGGAGATTAGCACGGGCCCAGCCCTGCAAGGGGCCCCACAGCCACTCAGCTCCGGGGATGAGTCCTCACCTCGGACCCAGGTTCTCATTCTGCTGCTGGCCGTATCCTCAGGCTGGGCCCACTGAGGATGGGCACTGGGGGAAGGAAGGCCCTGCTGGGGGTGTTGTGAGGAAATCACTTAGAATGAGCGAAACCACAGCCACTGAACAGCCCCTACACTGCATCCGCTCCATAGGCTCCTTCAGGCTTGTTCGTCAGTCATGACATGAACAGTCGAACAGGTATTGTCGAATGCCCTACCAAAGTGAGTCAATCTGATTCAGTTTGGTAAATGTTTTGAGCTTCTACTATGTGCGGAAGATTCTAGACCTACACTGTCCAGTATGTCAGCCACTAGTCACATATGGCTACTGAGCACATGAAATGCAGCTAGTAAAATTGAGATGAGCTGAAAGTACAAAATATACTCAATTTTGAAGATTTAATGAAAAAAGTGCTAAATATCACATAATTTTCATATAAATTACATGTTGAAATGATAATATTTTGGACTAACTGGGTTAAATAAAGAATGTTACTTAGATTAAGCTCACCTATTTTCTTTCATTTTTAAAAAATGTGGCTACTAAAAAATCTTAAAACTGCATAGGTGGCTTACATTATATATCTATTGAGCAGTGCTGGTCTATGTGCTAGGAGATGCTAGGGGAAGGAAATTGATCCTCACCCTTCAAGCATCACAATGACTGGGCACCCCTCTGAGGTCCCTAGGCCATTCTGAGTGAGCTGAAATTCAAGCAATTTACATAAAGCATTTGTTTGCCATACAATTATGCACCATCCCTTTGCACCATTTGCTTAGAGAAGATTCCAACACACTGAACCTTATAATGGGACAACGGAGTATGAAGACATTTCGGGTACATGTGGCATCTGACCCATCATTTTTCTGCACAGGTGAGACCACCTTTATCAAAGCAGGTAAAATGCTTTGATAATAGTCTCCAGGTATGATCAAATTGTTAGTCAGGTTGGGATTTTCTCAATTCAACTATGTTATTGGCAATCATATTCCTTATCTCTAGGGACCTAAGATGGAACAGATCTGTCACTCAGGCTCTTGACAGAGAACTAGCAAACTCAAAGAAATGCCCGGAACCTGGCTGGGAAGTGAAGAGATTTGTGCAAACCGTCTCACCTCCTTGCCTTTCCTCCAGGATATTTGCTTGTGATGAGGTATTGGTTAGGGGTGTTGTATTACGTGGCTGGGTATTTGGACAGGAAGGGAAAGTAAAGGCAAATGGTATGCTCTGGGTACATTCCATGTGATGGGCATGGGTTTTATGCAATCTCATTTATTTTTACAACAACCTTACCAGGTGAATACTGGCCCATTTTATAGACAAGGAAACTGAGGCTCAGAGGGTTAAGTGGCTTGCCTGAAGCCTAATGCAGGTTCTTAGGCTGCAGAGCCACAAAAGTGCTTTGAACTACCCCCTCAGAAGGGACCTGTTGTGGGAAACTTTGCTGGGGGAAGAGGCCTGGCCTAGAAATTGGGTCATGTGTTCTGGATTTGAATTTCATGAGTTGCGTGACCTTTGGCAAGTGGCTATTCCTCCTGGAACTTCAATTTTCTTAAAATGGAAATGCAGTTATTGGTAGACAAGACCAGAGTTCTTCAAACCTTTTCAACTGTAACATTTCACTTTATGACCAGGATATAAATCTCTCTCTGTGTATGCAACTTAAATAAAAATTTTATTGACTAATACTTACTGGGACTAAATATGATGAGCATTGATATTTTCTGTTCTTTTTTTCATTCTTTTAAGGGTTGACCTACTAAATAGATTAAATGACTCATTAAAAGGTTGCCACCTACAGTTTGAAACACACTGTCCTAAATGATTGATTTCCAAGCGTCTCTCCAGAATTAATGTCTGGGGGCCTGTTACTGATGCCAAACTAAAATAAAAATCAGAGAGCTCCTGAGTCAAGATCAATTTTACTTCGTCCTCTCTCTTGAATTCCTATTGCCCCATCCCCACAGCTCCTCATGAGTCCGAGGAAAGCAGTCATAGCCCATCCTCTCCACCACAACGCACGCGGGAATCCGGGAGGGCCTCGAGGGGCCTGTCACTTTAGTTTTTGCCTTGGGTCACCTGAACAGATTTTCGTTTCTGTAAGCTGTTTGCTGAACATGGAAATCTCTCTATTACAACTAAATGCTTCTCTGTAATGGAATTCATTGTAACGGGGCTTTACTTCAACTCCCAATCTAGTAGTAGAATAATTTCCAGAGCACTGAAGAGGAGGAAATTGAAGACGTTCCCCCTGATTTGAAACAGCGCCTGTGTCAGGAAATCCCTTTGTTCCTTTTGATTGTGAGGTTATAAAGAGCTCTACTATGTGCAGTATTATAGCGACCCATATAAGAAACGGAATTTTCCCTCTGATCTTGTCCCTGAGGAAAGGAACGGCTTCAGGGGGCATGAGGTGGGAGGCGGTGTGTCCAGTCACACACCTCGGACCGCGGTGGCGGAGGCTGACCCCTCAGCACAGTGGCAAGGGCCTCTCCATCCTTCCTGCCGAGGGCCTGCGGGGTTCCGACCTGCCAGGACGCTGGGATCCTGCTGTGAGCATGAGGCCTCCTCTGCACCCATGTCCTCGTCCCTTACTCCTGGGTGGGTTTCCCACTGTGCTGAGGTGGGGCATGGGGGAGCCCCACAGGGGGCATGGCCCCACCCCCCCAGAGCAGCTAGGGAGGGAAGGAGAAAGTGTGGGGGAAGGCTGGAGCCCGGCTGAGGCCTCACCCTGGGCAGGGGAAGGGAGCTGGCATCTGGAAAGCAGAGGTCCAGGGATAAGCAAGGAATGAGGTTATGTCAAAGGAGCAAATGATGGGCCATCCCCCCACCCAACCCTTTGCTCCCCCTGTGGCCTTGGGTAGGTAAATGCTTGGTTATTTCACTTGCCATTTTAGGAGCTGTTCCAGCTTTTGCCTTGGGTTAACTCCTAGCAATGGTGGCAGGTGGCCAGCCCTCCCTCACTGTTCCTCGAGGAAAACTCCACTTCATTGGGGTACTCAGCACACGCCACTCACACCTGGGGACCACAGTGCACCCTTGAGCATGGATGAGTAAATGTCTCAGGCCTCATGATACTGCTGCCCAGCCCTGGGTCTCAAGGTTTGCGCTCACACAGAGCCAGACACCAACCGGTTAGAATGCACTTCCCACAGATGTCTGGCCTGCTCTGAGCCCCTCACACACACTTCTTGGCCTCCTCAGAGCCTAGCAGGAGTCTTACATGCAACGAGGCCTTAAAGTTTGTTGAGTTTGAAGCGCCTGTCAGGGCAAAGGCAGATGTGACGGCTGCCTGTATGGGGTTTGGTATCCGGGAGCCAGGAAGGGCCTCATGTCTCCCTAATCCTTTTCTACTGTCCCCCCCTTTCCCCCCAAGCCTCCTTAGCTGGCTGGTGCCTATAATTCCACAAACCTTCACTCCTTTGGGTTAAGCCGAACCTGAACTTTAGCCCAAATTAAAGCGCCCAACCCTGGGAGTGGTGTCATTAAAATCCTATCAGTCATTTACATCTTAGAATGGATGAGTTCATTCAAATCAACTCGGCTGAACTCAAGGGCCTACACCTTGCTTGGAGGCCCTCTAATGGGCCTCGTAGGGGAAGAAAAGGGGAGAAGGCAGAGTCCTTGCCCTCAAGGGGCTACAGCCTGGGCCCCTGTTCTTTCCTGAGAGCAGGTTTTAGGGGTAGAGGTGGAAGTGAGCTGTAGCCCCGAGGCTGAGGATGAAGAGGGCAAGGACCTACATCCCCACTCAAGCGTGTTTAGTTTGTGGTATATTGTCCGAAGGGGCCCAATTCCTCTCCTGAACAAAATTTTCCTCACCAAAGAAGTTTGCTACTGGCTAATAGTAGACATGAACTTATACTGCTTGAGCAAATATGAACTGACAATAAGTAGAGGACATAAAAATGCACTCTCTAGACCAGAGCTTATTTGAGCTCAGCTATTCATTAGCTGTACGACTCTGAGCAAGTGAATGAACTTCTCCATACCTCGGTTTTCTCATCTGTCAAATGGGGATAATAATAATATCAGCCTCCTGGGGTGTTGTGAGGATTAAATGGGTTGATAATATGAGTACATAGTGTCTGGTTGGTAGAAAATACTCCATATACATTAGCTATTATTATATAAAAATATCTTGAGGGGAAAACTGAGTGTTGGCCATGTAGAACCGGACGTGCAGCTTGCTATAGAGAGTGGTGGTTACAGAAATACTCTGGGACTCTCTACAGATGTCTGGGTTCTTCAGACATCCCTCCCTGCCCTGGCCTGGGGCCCTGGCTCCTACTCTAGGCCCTTCTCCAGGAAACCATGCTGCTGCCCTGGCTATGCCTGGGCCATCTCAGCCAGAGGTGGCTGTGTCCACTAGGCTACCAGGCCTTGGTGAGGCTCTGTGAGGGACCCACAGGAAAGGAGCCCAGGTCACTGAGGGGTTAGCGCTTGTTCTGGATGATCCTCTGGTTATCCCAGGGCAAGGCACAGGCAGTGGTGCCACCCCCCCCCCGGTCTACTCTGAACATTGCTGCCAGATTCATTTCCTTGTTGCACAGCATCACTCTCTTGCTCAATCACCTCTGAAAGGTCTCTCCATGGCATGAGGAACAATTCTCTAACCTGCCATTCATTTTGCTCCTAACTGCTTCCTTAGCTTTCCCCCATTTTCCAGATAAGAAAACTGACAGTTGGATTGTACAAATAGCTAGTGGTAGAGCTTGGAGCTAACCCTGAGTCTCCCAGTGCTGGCTCCCCAGCCTCTGCAACTCCCTATCCTGTGTCCACTGTGCGGCCAGGTCTTGGGAAGGCACCGTGAGGGATCCACAGGAAAGAAGGGCATCTGGGCATCTGAATTCTATGGCCAAAGCAAGAAGTGAAAAAGCTTCGCTGTTTTCAGGAGACAAGGAGAACAATGGATTTCTTGAAATGATAAATCCTCCAAGTCAAAAAGTTGATTACAGTACTACCTAAATACTGCTGGCTAAATATGCAGGACTTACAGACACCCCTTCAGGATGTGTGTGCATTCAAAATAGGCTATCTTTTTGTTCTTTTTACTCTCCTGCTTCTCAGATTTGGTTCAAAGATGATCATATTTCTTATTTCTTCCCGAATTGCTTTTACCTTTTTCTCCCCTAGTCTATTTTATTCTTTCATTTTTACTGTTTAATGTTACCATTCACTTTTCAAAAGGATTAAAAGCGGGCAGGTTTTCTTAAATATGTGTGATCAGCATTAGCATTGTCATCATCAAGGTTTTATTCTGACATCCAACTTCAATCAAATATTTATTAATCAGCTGCCACGACTGGGACACAGTAAGGATAGAGAAGAGAGAAGTGGCTGCACTAAACGCCTAAAGTTTTGGTGTGTGCCCTCATTCAGTGTCACAGTTTAACAAAACAAATACCCCTAAAAATAAGCAATTATCCCATCTACCCAGTGACTCTGGGCTCCACCAGCTGAATGATATGGTTGTTAATTTCGCCCTAAAAGAGCTCAAAGGAGGGACGCATTGCTCTGAGTTTGGGCTGTCAGAGAAACAGAGTCTTGAAGGATGGACAATGTTTTGCAATGGATGTGTTAATGAGAGAAGAGGCTGGGAAGATATTCTATCAGAATAAAAAAAAACATGAACAAAAGAACAAAGAAAAGAATACAGAAGATGTGCTTGGTGTAGCAAGTGGTTCCATTTTGATTGGTGCGATGGATTGACAGGAGGAAATTCTGGGTGTGAACTTGGCAGTGGATAGGATGTCAAATTAGGAAGCTTCTTGAAGGTCAGGCTGAGGCATTTTACCTTAATCTGGTGGGCAGTGGAGAGCTACTGAAAATTTTTGAATGAAAGAGAGCTCATCTGATGTGGTGGGTATACAATGCTGGGTTTATGGCCACTGGCTCCCCCAGGTGATTCTGATGAACACTAAAGCGGTGCTTCTCACACTGCACTGTGCACACCTGGGGCGCTCCTTAAACTGTGGATTCTGATCCTGGAGAGGTCTGGGGTGGGGCCTGAGACTCTGCATTTCTAATCAGCTTCCAGGGGATTCTGATGCTGCCGGTTTAAGGGCCACATTTTGAGTAGCAAGGCAATAAAGTTTTGTTCTAAACCGAAATAATTATTCTCCACCCTGGGAAGCTTTTTCAGAAAAATACTTACACTGAGCTCTCAGTCTAGCCTAATTAATTTGACTCTCGGAGGGTGGGTCCAAGCCTGTGTGTTTTAAAAGCTCCCCAAGTGAATCTAAAGAGCAGCCATTGTTGCAATCCACTATCCTGTAACCCTAAGCGAAGGTTCTTTCTTCCCAAGGCTGTCAAGGATAGTCCTATAATTCAGAATGGGTGCAGCATGTGAGTATAGTCAGTGAGCAAAGCAATGATGTGGGCAGCCCTAAGCCCTTCCTGCTCCTGGCCCACAGCCGGCACTCAGGAAGGTTCACATGGCGTGGGATCCCAGATGGCAAGTAACAGGAAAACACCCATGTTCAGAAACAGCATGCACTTTTTCCTATGAGCCCCCAGATTTTCTCAGGTCATAAAAGGGGAAGGCAAGAAAGCAGCATATTCCAAGCCAGTCATCTGTGCCACTTACTGGTATTGACATATGAACCACGAGTGCCCAGGACAGGGGGTGAAGGAGGACACCAGGAAATCTACCAGATGTCTGCTTGGAAATCAAAGGTAGCTTTCTTTTTGGTGTTTGGCTACTCTGTCTAATCCTGGGGTTCGAATAACTGTCAGAGGAAATTCTTGCCCAGGGAGTTAAGACATTTGCAATGACACTTGCAGAGGTCTAGGTGCTGGTTCTGCGTTTACCAGAACAATCACTTCCCCAGAGTACTGCTGAACTGGCTTTATGGACAAGTCAGGCATGAGCCAAGTCTTCTTTCTGCTAATTCTCTCTCCTTAAGGCCGCTAGCTGACCTGAGCATGCTCGGTGGAGGCATCAAGGAAGAGAGAAAAGAGAGAAGTTGATGGTGGAAGATGAGTGATGGAGATGAGAGCGAGGGAAGAGATTGAGAATACAAATGCTTTTTTTTTTCCACGTAGGCCTATCTCTCCAGCCTTCACTCCCCATGGTCTCCTACCAAAGCCTTCGCTTCCAAAAAGGTTGGCCAACCAGTCCACCTGGCTGCAGGATGGGTTTTTTTTTTCCCACTTCCTTCTTGTGCTCAGTCATCCCAGACCTGACAGGTGCTCTCCTCACTTCTCTGTCTGAATCAGCTCCATCAACCTTCTTGAACTACCAGCATCCCCAAGCCTTTTTATATGACTCCAGCCTACAGTGCTCTCCCCTCTCTGAACTCCTGCAGCAGCTGCTGTCGTGGGGAGTCAGGTACCCTTCATACATCTTCTGTTTGAAGCAGTGCTATCCAATAGAAATATATGGCAAGGCACATAGGCAATTTTAAGTACTCTAGTAGCCATATTAAAAAAAAGTAAATAGAAACAGATGAAATTAACTTTTTTTTTTTTTACATGGGCAGGCACTGGGAATTGAACCCAGGTCCTCTTGCATGGCAGGTGAGCATTTTGCCTGCTGAGCCACCGTGGCCCGCCTGAAATTAATTTTAATGACAAATTTTAGTTCAATGTACTCCAAATATTTTAGTTTTAACATGTAATCAGTAATGAGATATGTTACATACATACATATATATATATATTACTGTCTTTGAAATCTGATGTGTTTTATACTCATGGCACATCTCCATTTGGAGTAGCCACATTTCAAGGGCTCAATGCCACAAGCAGCTCATGGCTATCACATTGGACAGCCATAGGCTGTAAGCACTTGGAATCATTTATTGGAGCTCTTTGACACAGTGGACATTAGGGCTGCAGGAGATCTTGGGTCTAGGGCCTGTTCTGCTGGTAAGGAATCAGCCTTGCTGACTTGCTCTAGATCAAGTGACTAAAGGGTCTAGCTATGCCAGAGTTCTCATTTTCTCAGAAGACACTAAAGATCTTTTCCAGGTGCTGTATCACCCCAGACTGTGTAGTCTCCTCTGTGCATGAAGACACTGCCTCCCTCACCCATTGTACCTTCTTGTAAAGGTGTTGATTGATCAGTGCCCAGCCATACGTTCAGAAGCTGAACAAAGACCTCTGTCTATCCCTCTTCACCGAGTCCGGTGCTCTGAGTGTTCACACTTCGGCCAGTGCCTCCCTCCACTCCCCTAGGACCTCTAGTCCTAGGCCAACTGTGAAAGAGAAGGGCTCAGGAGGAAGGAACCTTGACAAACAAGCAGGGTGTGGATGTGGCCTGTTAATTATCAGTCATATAATTCCTGGCAACAGAAGTCATCCTGGGAATCATTAATGTACTGGTATTGCAATAATGAGGGAACCATCAATCCAAACAGCCCCAAGGACTTGTTTCTCCACAGTGGGTCTCCACCCCCAGCGATGGAACCCCAGCTGAAATGACAGGAGCACCACCTTCACTTACTTCACTCCCTGGGTTAGTCAGCCTTAATCCTCTGGAATACTGACTAGGATCCACCACACTCTGAACCCTGGAGGCTATCAGGCCCCTCTCTGATACACCTGCAACTGCACCTATCAGCAGAGCTGTGTGCCTAGCAGGGAGCAGTTGTGCTGTGCCTAGACCTGTTTACACCAGTTGCACTTGTTATTGCTATTGCACAATTTAATTAAATGTAAAAAACTGATGAAATAGAAGTACAAAAAGAAAGCTGACATTTTCATTGAAAAGCAGTTGGTAGATTCAATAAAGTTAATCACTAAAAAATGCTGTTGAATTAGGCATGTATGAGACAATAATATATTGGAATGCAGACTAGAAATCTAGAAGGATTTTACAATCAAACATGCTCTGCATGTGTCTTTACGTTCTTATACCATTTTAATAAATCCATTCTAGAAACCACAGGAGCTGCCTTTTGGGGATGGCTTATGCAAGAAAACAATGGGAACCCCCAACTTCGAGACCCATATGTAATCAAAGACCTTGTCCCCTCTCAAAGGAATGCTGAAGAGATATACATTTATATATTCTGAATTAAAATAAGATATTTAAGGTGTTCATTTACTTTTTTTTTCTTCTTTTTTTTCTTTTTCATGGGCAGGCACTGGGAATTGAACCTGGGTCTCTGGCACAGCAGGCAAGAACTCTGCCTGCTGAGCCACTATGGCTCGCCCGGTGTTCATTTACTTTTGATTCCTGATCTCTGCTTAACTAATTTTTAAAAATATTTTTATTGAGAAATCTTCACACACAAACAATCCATACATGGTATACAATCAATGCTTCACAATTTCCTCACACAGTTGTGTATTCACTACCATGATCATTTTTAGAGCACTCATACATCCCATAACCTTTACCCCTCCCTCTCATTGACCAGTGGTATTTCAATCTACCCAATTTTTTACCGTTTATCCCCCCCATTAATTATTTAATTTTTATTCTATTTTTTTACTCATCTGTCTATTCCCTGGATAAAAGGAGCAACCTTTGTGAAAACAAGGTTTTCACAATCATGTGGACACATTGTAAAAGCTATATGGTTTGTACTGGTTTGAAGCGATTATGTACCCCAGAAAAGCCATGTCCTTTAATCCTCATTCAATATTGCTGGGTGGGATCTTTTCTTATTGTTTCCATGGAGTTGTGACCCATCCAATTAGACAGTTTCCATGGAGATCTGTCTCCACCCATTCAAGGTGGGGTTGTTTAGTGGAGCCCTTAAGAGGGAACCATTTTGGAAAAAGCTCAGAGTCAACAAAGCTGAGAGAGCTCACACAGCCAGAGATCTCTGGAGATGCAGAAGGAGAACAGCCCCGGGGAATCCTTAAGAAACAAGAAGCCAGGAGAGGAAGCTAGCAGAAGTCGCCATGTGCTTTTCCAGCTGACAGAGGTGTTCTGGACCCACTGGCCTTTCTTGAATCAAGGTATCTTTCCTGGATGCCTTAGTTTGGACATTTTCATGGCCTTAGAATGGTCAACTTGCAACTTGATAAATTCCCCCTTTTTAAAAGCCGCTTCATTTCTGGTATATTACATTTCGGCAGCTTATAAACTAAAACATCATTATACAATTGTCTTTAAGTATCAAGGCTACTAGAACACAGCTCAACAGTTTTAGGTACTTCCCTCCAGCCACTCCAATACACCATAAACTAAAAAGGGATATGTATATAATTCATAAGAATAACCTCTAGGATAACCTCTCGACCTTGTTCAAAATCTCTCAGCCACTGCAACTTTATTTTTTCTCATTTCTCTCTTCCCCCTTTCTCAATCCCATGATGCTAGGTTCTGGTTCATCCCAGGAGTTCTGTCCCACGTTGTCTAACTGATATTTTTGATTAACTAATTAATTATAGGTTCTGATCAAGTAGATAAATGTTGACTGGGTCAAATTCTTACTGGGCCGTGCTCACTGGGGAAAGCCTCTGAAATATCTGGTATCCACTGGACACTGAGGTTGAAAGTGTACAAGAGTTTTACATTTTAACAGGGACCTTGTTTTGGTCAGGGCCCAGTTGGTTCTAGGTAATTGCAACAGAGAGAATTTAATGTGGGGAACTCATATGAAGGAACTCACGATGAACAACAGCAGGAAGCTGCTACCACCCTTAAGGCTGAAAGACATGGAGGAAGAGATAGTGTTAAGAGAGCCCTAAAGCTGGGGCTTTTCTACCAGTGCCAGAACCATAGTGGGGCATGCCTGAGGGCAGGGTGGGAGGATGGAGCTGGAGCCACAGTCGTGGTGGAGAAGCCCCCTGATTTTGTGGGGGGTACCTGGTTTCTCCCTTCTTCCCTTCTGCCAATGCCTCCCCTTAGCCAAACCTACTCCAAAGCCCATTGGCAAGAGAGCAGGACAACACAGCTGGCACGGATCAGCCCCAGCATACTGGGCAGAGCAGGGAGATATACATCTGAGGGCAAACAGGTCCAGACCTCCTGTAGTCCAAAAAGTCTCCACTGACTGACCTAGAAAGTGGAATTTAAGACATTTTTAAAGTTGACCAAGGGCAAATGAGTATTTGGGTTCCAGAGCAAGGAGAGGCTGCCCTTCTGGAGTCCTGCAGTTATGCTGCATAAGTGATCTCCCATTCTAAGGCTGCCCTTAAGGGCAGCTTTGAGGAACAACAAGGGCAGAGATTCATCTGGATGTAAACACAGGAGTTTACAGAGGAAGGGTGACAAACTGCTTAGGGGAGTCAGAAAATCTTCATTAGGAGACAATGCCGGGCTGTGCCACGGAGCTTAACAGATCTCTTGTTTATTATAGCAGAAATCCAAAGGGTGGCTAATTTAAAGGGCCACTGTGCTCTATTCTGGTCACTGTCCAACTGCTGTCCCGAAGTCAGGCGCTCTGAGTCTGATGGACGACTTGATCATGCTGCCTGGCTAATGACATCATCTGGGTAGGCCCGCTCATTTTTCCCTCATGTGCAGCCATTTTGGTGACCGCCGAGATTAGGCAGTCAATGTTTGAGGTGGTGGCATGTCATAGTGGTAGCCTTTGACTAGCATCTCAGAGAGCTTGATTCTGGCCACCACCAGCTGTGAGTCTTCGGGAACGACCTCTCTGGGCCTCGAGGTCCTTGTCTGCAAAATGAAGGAGTTGAGCTGGCATGACACATTTCAGGGTTGTCACTGTGAACATTAGTTTTCACACAGGCTTTTAAGTGGAGGTGAAGGAAGAAAGGGAGATTGTGCAGAAGGCAGGGGAGTCCAGGCAGAACTTGGAAGTGATTTTTTTAAAAAAAATCCCTGAGTTGAAGATGTCCCCCCCCTTATCATGTGCTTTTCCCCCTAAAAGCAGAATTCTCCGAAATAAATCCTAGTTAATTGAGAGTTCTGGTTACTTGGGATGCACTTAATAAAGGTTTTACTGCTTTTTCAATTGCAGTGAGTTATACAGTGGTTTGCATATGCAGTTACTTTTTAAGTGACTTCTGTTCCCTGACCTCATATCTGTTTCATTAAAATTGAACACTTTGAAATGAAAAAGGGAGCATGGAGCGGAATGGTTCCACCTGGATACAGCTCTGGAGAAACAGCAGTCAAGGTGATGAAAAGCAGCATCCAACCAAGCCCATACTTCAGCTGACCTGCCTGAGAGGCAGTGATTGTATTTTCAACTGCACTTCACAGTGCTTTTCAACCTGGCCAGGCATTTCTAGGTTATTCTTCTCACTCTGGGACAGATGAATTTGGTGTAAAAATCTCCCACAATTCTTGTAACAACTATAATTTAACTCTGGCTGGCTAAGCAATGTAACGGATTATCTCAATCCTCCCAAAATGCTGTGCAACAGAACTCAGGCACATTCTTGGGTGTGAATAAAAATAATGAGCCCTTTAATTCCCATGGTCATGTTGAGGCAGTTCCATTGTAAGCAGCGTTGTTGCCATTTTATAGAGAGGTGGAGAAGAAGTCTGAAAAAGGAAAGCCATTTATAGACTGGCACTCTCCTTACAAACTACAGGTCTGGTGGCCAAAGCCAGAGAGGACAAGCTGCCCAAGGTCCATCCCAGCAGAGATGCTCAATAAACAGCCATTGCAGGAATGAATGAATGAATATCGAGATTTCTTCCTGCAGCCCAAAGCTGAGGTACAGATGGTTGTCTCCTACCCTTGCGTCCCCCTGAGTAGCCAGATGGGGAAAATCCAATGGATTGCAAGCTGACAAACAGCTGGTAACCTCTTATGCAGAACCTGGCAACGTACAGAAAGTCATATTTTAATCAGAGCAGGCAGCAATCAGGGCAGCTTACAGCAATCACCCAACATCTCCTGATGCTGCCCTTTCCCTGGAAACTTCTGTCACTATCCTACAGTACCTACAGTCTGTCTTTACTGGAGACATGGGTCTCATGCTGGTCCCATAAATGCCCTCCCATTCCTTTTATGGAAGTTTCCTTTAGTTCAGACAGGTAAACAAGGTTGCATTCTTTTAGCAGGAAAGAATAAAAGAAGAAAGTGCCAACTGGGAACAACTGATTGGAAAAGGCAAAAAAACCCCCACAAAAAAAAAGAAGGCATTTTGATTTTTGAAGAAAGTGTGTGAGAAAAAGCACGAGAGAAAGAGAGAGAAGCTGGATCACATGCCTGATCCCTTGAAGACATGTCACAAGCTGAGCTGTGACTTTTATGAAAGCTCTGAAAGTCTAAGGGCACAATTCTCTGACTGCAAATGCACTTTATGGACAGGCTTCGTAGAGAGAAAGGAAATGGGCTCCCAATGACATCAGGGTGGCCACAGATTGCTTCCTGTGCTCCAGCATGACTTTCTCCTTATTTTTTTCTTTTCTTTTAAAATAATTATCAGGATAGATGTGACAGTGCTTGATAGGGAGATGATACAGAGGGAGGACAGGGAGCTGGATAATGAGTGGAGGAAGTGGGCCATCTGCTCTACTCAGAGCCACTATTGGGGGTCGAAGGGCATTGCTCTTCATCGGGGGATGGGTCAGTGGGGAAGGGACAATTAATGAGGTGCTTCCATCTGAAGTCTAAAGTCTGAAAAATATAATGAATGGAACTTACAACTAAAATTGTCCCATCCTGTGTGGGATTTGAGAGGATTTTTGAGAGGAGAGAGTAAGGAGATGTGATGAACCAACTCAACTCAACCAGCATGCACCAGTGATCTTCTTTTCAGTAGTTACCAAAGTCTCTCTTGGGTCTGAGTCTTTTTCCCCTATTAGACCACAAGTTCCTGAAGGGAAGTCTGAGTTTTCTGTATTTCATCATTAGACAACCCTATTATCACTATGGTCACCATGACTGCTAATGAGGTGCGGCCAGCCAATGCACAGGACAAAGAGAAAGAAGCTCCCGTTCGGAGGGTCTGTCCAGCCCTGATAACCCTCTTGCCCTGAAAGCTGACTTCTCTCTCTCCTTATGGTAGCTGTCCTTATTCAGGAGCACTACCCACTGACAAGAGTTGATGCAATCAAAGGGATAAGGACTTCAGCTAGGCTAGTCCAGACTTTCTCTACCCATGGCTGGACCTAATGGCCATAGAAATATGGATCTTTTATGACAGGATCATCTTTCATCATGAGTGTGGAAAGTCAGAGAGACCTTATCTGCAGAGAGGAAAGGATTGATCAGTTGTGTAAAGAGAAGCTAAGATGAGAAGCACAAGTGACCCCAGAAAGATAAGTGAACACTGGGGTGACAGTAGGCTTTTCTGGTCCTAGTTGCTCATAAATTCTGACTGTAATGAACTTCCTGCTTTTAAGACTCATGGCATACCTCTGTATCCTTATAATACATATTTGCAATTTAGGCTAGCCTGAGTTGGTTTTCCTTATTTGTGGCCAAAGTGTTCTAACTAATATAATATGCATGTCACCACCCTGCCTTCCTCAGCAGGCATCACTAATCAATGGCAACGGTCTTGCTACTAAGCCTCAGAATCTTCCTGGCAACCACTACCAATTGAGCCAGCTTAGTAGACAAGAAGAAAAAAATCAGTTGGCCAACCCAAAGTCTATAATGGGCTTGAGTAAAAAAGAGTACAGTAGGAAACCATGGAGGGAGTGATTCATTCTGACTGGGCCTTCTGAGCATGAACTTGAACAATGGGTGGGATTTCATCAGGCAGAGATGAATAGGATGCATGTTGGGTGTAAAGAACCACAAGAACAGCCTTTGTGGGTCAAGTCTCTGTATAGTAGATGGACCCAATACTCATTTTAGTGTCTTCCCAATCACATCTTATCAGGTTGACTCCAGGTCTTAATAAACCCTTTTTGTAACTGTTGTTTTCAAGGCTCTAGAAAAATCCACTTAAAAGATGGAATACCTGGCCATGGTGACTCAGCAGGCAGAGTTCTTACCTGCCATGCTGGAGACCCGGGTTTGATTTCCAGTGCCTGCCTGTGTAAAAAAAAAAAAGATGGAATACCAACCAGAGCCAAAAGTTGGCCTTGGCCAGGGCTGGGATGCTTGTTTTTCACTATTCATGGCTCCCGGTGGGATCTGGGGAAGAGTCAAATGACCCAGAGGTCTTGGTTTCGGGCCTGGCTTTGTCACCAGTGCATCCCCTCTAGTGAATATTGCTGTGCTTTGATGTCCCATTCCACCCATTCCACCATTTTTAATTACAGCTCCTGATTTCCTTTTGTGGATCCCTGGCTCCTGCCCTGGTCCATGTGGCATGGGAAGGATTCCATATCTGGTTCCAGGATGAAGCATGTGACCAGGCATACACTAATCGTGAGTTCTATTCTCTGGCTATAGGGATTGGTTCAGGGCTGGACATGTAACTTAAGATAGCCAATCAAGCTCAATCAGAGCTAATTCTAAAGCTTGGTCTTAAGCAACCAGCAAGGTGTTATTTTTTTCTTACTGGACTTGAACTTGAAAGGCTGTGAGGCTGTGCCTGCTGCTCCATCTTGCCACCTGAGAATGCAGAGCCAGGAAACAGAAACCTGAGTCTTGAGTTAGTGAGCCAGATACAGCCGCATCCAAAGCTGACCCTCCCCATAGATCATTGCATTACATAAACCAATGCATATTCTGTTTTGCTTAAGCCAGCTTGAGTTGGGTTTTCTCTCAAAAAGCCCTAACTACTACATTATGCCTCAGTTATCTCATTAATAAAGTGGGATAACAAAAGTTGGCCATTGCATTGGACTGTTGCTAAGAATAACTGAAGGACTATAAAATGCTTTGTGAATTATCAAACGCGTCCTAGTGGTGAATAACACCATTCTGATAAGTGGTTTTAGGAAGGGGCACAGAGTGTTCGCCAAAGAAAAGTAAATGTGAGGCATATTGTTTTATCTTTCATGCAATCTCTCCCAGTGCAATGCCTGACACGGAATAGACTATAAATAAAGTCTATGTGTCAAAAGAACACACATCCAATGCCTTTACATGGCCCTGCTGGGGTTCTTCCATCTCTCCCTACTAGGTGAAGCCAGCCCAAGGAGGTCTTGTGCTGCAGATGGCATTTAGGTGGGCTTCCATCCACTCTCACTTTGGTGCTAGATGAAAATTTGCAACCTCCCAGCCATCCCCACCCCCTCAATGCACACATGCACACCTTTGAAAAACTGCAGGCCCACCTGCTCTACTAGTGACTGAGGAGAGGTTGCAGGATGACATATAGCTGAGGGACTGGCACACTGGACGTTGTGATTCTTGAAAATGAACGCTGGGGTGGGGCTAGGGGAGTTTAGGCAGCCCAGGCAGGTTCTGGTCACCTCCCCTGATAAGGCTCTCACCCTTCCATTCCCATCCATGGGACAGGAACAATCGTTCCCCTAACAGCCTCAGTTGTCCCAATGTCATTCAACACCTAAGACATCCTAATAAAAGGCGGGAAGTGCTCCCACCAGCTGCCTTTCCAAACACAACTCACTTTGAAATTATTTGCACTCCTTTAACCTGCCAAGTCGTAGGTACATCCCAAGATGCCTGAGCCCAGAGCACTCCTCTGCCTGGGTAGAAGTGCCAGAAGTGCTGCCCCGCTTTCTCTGGCAACAGCAAACTCTTCACGTGGTGCTTTCCTGCGCTGTTCCTCCAGCAACACCCACTCTCAGCCTGGACATTTGGTTTGAGGGAGTTGGGTGCATCTGCCTGGTTTTTCTCATCGAGCCGCTCCCTCTTCCACTTTTCCTCTAGCATCAGCAGATTAGAATCGGAAATAATTTACGTGGAAGTAGGTGATTCTCCAGTTCGCTCTGCGCGCTTGACGATTAACTAAATAAACTGCTTGGGGTCACTTGGAGTAACAATTCACAGGCTTCGCTGTGACAAGCAAAGCTAAACCCCAAGGCGTGCGGGACCCCCACCCCCACTCTGGGCAGGAGGAAGTTGGTCTGCAGGAGGGAAATTCTAGGCATCTTATTATTCACCCGCTCCCTTTCCAGTTCTGACCTTAAGAGTACTCTTAACCTTCCTCCTCCAGCTTGCTAATGGGGAAATAAATCTTGGGAGAGTATCTTAAATTCTTTTTTATCACAGACTGTATCACCGAGATAATAAGACCAGCCTTCAGAGTAACCATTAAGCCACAGAAGGTGTGGTCATCATTTATGATTTTTTTATCCTTAATTGCTAGACAGACACTTTAAGTGGGAAGTCTGTCTAATGAGCCCAGTCATTAAAACATCAAAAACTGTTATCTGGGGTTTCTATTTTAGTTAGACGTTACATTATTTTAATAAGGGGGCTGCATTTCTTGTCGCAGGGTTTGGTGATGGAGGCTGAGGCAACCCCCTGGGGGGTGGGGGAAGGGGAGGCAGTCTTGCCTTTGGAAAACAAGGTCGCAAATCAAGCCTGAGCCCCCAGAACGAATGGGATGCAGATGAGAATGTCTGGGAACCTGAGCGGCGGGAGGCGCGCCTTGTGGTGGTGGCCTGGAACCGCCATCTCAGCCCATGGCCGGGCCGAGTAGGACGCGGGCTTCTCTGACCTCATTTTGCATCAGTGTGGGGCTTTGTGCTTTGTTGCCCTTCTTTTTGCACCTCGTCGTCCCCTCCTGGACTCTGCCCTGGCTGCCTGGGGAAAGAGCAATTCTTGAGCCTCCAGCCTATTCCCTGCCGCTTCTTCTGACCTTCTGAGCCAATCTTCCTTTCTCCTTCCTCTGGTCCCAGAGCTGGAAATATCCATATAGCACTTGATATCCTCAGATCTATTTTTTATGTTTATGTTTGTTATTTTTTATTGCTCTAGACCAATACGGTCCAATAGAAAGAGAACGTGAATCACAAATGTGAGCCACACAGGTCATTTAAAATTTTCTAGCAGCCAATTAAAAAAAGTAAAAAAGATACAGGTAAATTTAATTTTGGCAATATATTGTACTTAACCCAATATAACCAAAGTATTATAATTGCAACATGTAATCAATATTTAAAAAATGATTGGTGAGATAGTTTACGTTCTTTTTTCACATAAATCCTTACACATACAGCACATCTCAATTGAGACTAGCCACATTTCAAGTGCTCAAAGGCTTATGTGGCTAGTGGCTTTGAAACTGGACAGCACAGGTTTAGGCTTTGATTTTCCAAGTAGCTTACCTTACTGGCACTTACTCTGTGTCAACGATTGCTCTAAGTAGTTTGTATACTAATTTACTTAATACTAGAAACAAACACATGAATGTGGTACTATTATCCCCATTTTACAGATGAGGAAAGTGAGGTAGAGAGCAGTTTGAAGGCACACAGCTTGTAAGTGCCTACCACCCAGACTGGGACACAGTATAGATATGAGCTCATCATATATTTGATGCCTAAGCATCCATCCTCTTGCTCATTCTAAATTTGGCTGAGTCCTATATGACCTGGAAAATATGCTGACAAATCCCCCACCAAGCCACCCATCTGGGGGCAGCTGATTCTCTATACTCCCCAACCACGCACCTCCCGTGACTGACATTCCTGGCCATGGAAGCCCCTGGGAGCCACATGTCTGGGCAAGTGTCTAATACCAGGAGATTCTCCTCAAGCAGGAAGCTTGGCAATGAGTAGTTTTTATTTTGAAAAAAAAAATCAAGAGGTTAGCCTTAAAAAAAAAGAAAAATAAAAAACTTCTGACACTGACAACTTCTGACATTGAAAATATCATTCCGAAATCAATTGTCAAACACTAGGAGAGCAAAAGGTAACAAAAGAAAACTAGAATGGCAGTTATTGTTGCCTCATCATCAAAATGATCAGCATTACTAGTAAAAATACAAGGCGCTCCAGCCCAGCAGGGCTCAGGATTACTACCTACTGAAAGGATTAACTAACCTAGTCTTCTTGGAGAAAGAAGACTGGGCTTGATAGGCTAGGAAAGAGTAATCCATGGTAACTATTTTCCCTCAGGCACACACTCACAACTGGTTATCAAAACCAGGAAAAGAGAAGGAGGCTGACGTAAGTGGACAGCATTGCATCAAAGGAGAGCAAGGTACCAGGTGGAGAATGAAGGCAGGAGGGGGAGAAGTTGAGGGCCCCTGGCTACATACATTTATCTCACACGGCAACTGTCAGCCACCCTCCCTAGGTCTGCACATTATACATATAGAGGAGGCAAGTGGAGAAGAGATGGCATCCTTTCAAAAAGAGGGTCATAATTCACAGCACTATAGTTTGGTTTTAAATGCTATCAGAAATCTAATCTGATTAAATTTATAAAGAGAGGCAGGAAAGGCAAATATAAAACATGGAAGACCTTGTTGTATGTAAATACAGTAGGAAAGAATATGGATGTCCTAGTGGATCACAGACCAGCCCAAGATTTACAAAAGTCAGACGAGCACACGCTAAGAAAGAGAAATGAGAGGACGTTTTCTGGGCATGGTTATAATGGTGGTTACCCCATTATATAAAGATTTGGAGAAAAGTGATAAGGACAACATTAGCGACCAAGGCCTCTGGCAGAGTTGAAAATATCATGGATCACTGAGTTGGGAGAAGAGAAGGCAGCGGGACAAGTCACTGTGGCCTGCCAGGATTCAGAGCGTGCTGGCCACCAGCAGCAGGAAGACCCCAACACAGAAGGGAGTCACACAGACAGGGGTTTGAACCAGCTCGAGCAAGTGCCTTGTTTGGGCAATTTCTTTACTCTTCAGAGCACTGCTTCCTTCTTGGGCAAACTGATAAAAATATGTGTAAGGTAGAGTTACCATAACACCCAGCAATTCACATCTAAGTATATGCTTAAGAAAAACAAAACATGTCTACACAAAAATCTGTACAAGAACATTCAAAGTAGCATTATTCATAAACACCCAAAAGTGGAAACAACCCAAATATCCATCAGCTGATGAATGGATACATAAAATGTGGCATATCCATGCAATGAAATATTGTTTGTCGATAAAAAGGAATGAATTACTGATCATACTACAATGTGAACGAATTTTGAAAACATTATACAAAGTGAAAGAAGGCAGTCACAAATGACCACGTATCGTATGATTCCACTTATAGGATAGGAAAATGTGCAGAATAGGGAAATCTATAGAAAATAGGTTAGTGGTTGCCGGGGGCTGTGGGGATTTGGGAAGTGATAGCTAATGAGTTGAGAGCGGTTTCTTTTAGAGTGATGAAAGTGTTCTCAAATGGAATTTGGGGGTGGTTTGCATGACTGTAAATATACTAAAAACAATTCAATGGAATTGTACAATTTTAATAAGTGAATTGTATGCTATGTGAATTATATCTCAATAAAGCTCAGATATATATAATCCAGCCAGTAGCTGGCATATAGCAGGCATATAGAAGGTACTTGGTAATTGTTAGTGGTAATGCAAGATACTGTTGGTCTCATTATTATTTGCTCTGAGGATGCAAGAAAAGCAAACAGCTTGGGGACCTAAGCTTCCTCCTGGTCAGTCGCTTCCAGCAGGCAGCAAGCTTCAGGTTTCCCTGGGAAGTCTATTCCCGGCGCAGACAAGGAGGGGTACAAAGAACAGAAGTGGGCCGAGTCAGGTGTGGGTGTGTTGTGCAACGCCCAGGAACACCTGCAGTGCCTCCCAGGCCCCAGGCAGGCAGGCCCTGAAGCACAGGGCGGCTGGGTGTGGGCCTTACAAATCGGCACTGACCTCTGCTAAAGCCAAACTCCCAAAGTGCTTACCATGGCTGGAAACACAGTGATAAATGTCTCTACGGCTCTGTAGAAGGTAGTTCACTCCCATAGGGTAAAACCGTGTCCAGAGTGTTCGCAGAGGCTGTGCGCCCCCACCCCTTTCCTTTCTGCCCCCTCCTTGGGAGACAAGCCTCTCCTTTAGACTCCAGGTCTGCTGGGATAGCATGGGAAGAGTCTGGAATGGGATTTGGGATGTGGGCAACCACAGTTCCTTTAAAGAAAAGAAGTGACTGCGGCCCAGCGGAAGGCAGAGCTGGGGGCTGTTCATCTTCGTGATCCCATACGTGGTATCTCCTACAGTCTGAACTGAATTGGACTCTCTGAAATCTCCTTATGAAGCCAGGAGCTTGGTAAAGAGTCTCAAAGTTTCTCAGCGAGAGTACTACTGCATCTCAAGTGCAGCAATTTTGGGCCTGGTGGGTCTGTGCAGAGTGTTGCTGGACATTTAGCATCCAAGGCCTTGGCCCCCCTAATGCCCGTGCAGCCCCATGGTGTGACAGCTCCAAACAAGCCCCTACTCACACTTTCTAAATGCCACCTGAGGAAGTATTGCTCCTAGGAGTGGGGGGCAGTGGTATCACCCCAGTTCCTTTGAGCCCTAATCCATGGAATGCAGGTAAAATTTTAAGAACCAAATCTATAGAAAAACGATAAAAAGAAAAAAAAACCCCTGATTTGCAAAAATGTGCTGAAGATTTCCATGGTGTTAAGTACTCCCACCAAAGCCAATTTCAACGATGGCTATGTAGAACTGGTTTGCAAAATTCCTAAAATTTACCAACGAACTATTGTGCTCACAAACTGGTCTGAGCTGCTCCAGCCAGCTGCCACTTGCATCTTGAGTCTTACTGTACAACTCTAAATGTTAATTCAAAAGGTGTACTGAAATGAGAATTCAAGTGGAATATGCTTTCTATGGCCCTGTATTTTAGAAGCAAATAATAATGATACTACTAATAAAAACCCGGATGACATTGTGTGACCTGAACCTCACTACAAGAAAATGAGGCTGGAAGGCAATGCCACCGTGCTCCTACCAGAGGGATGAAGGGCAGGGGCTGGGGCAGCACAAAGTGACTGACTGCTCCTGGGACTCCGCCCTGCCATGGGTGGCCGGGCAGGCACCACGCCATGGGGGGGGCTGAATGATTCTAGCACCCGCCTTTCCTGCCTTGCCTTTATCTACCTTCAGCATTAGTCCTCTCCTTTTCTCAGCATCTCCCCGCCAGGCCCCTTTAGAAGGCACCAGAACAGCTTCCCACCCCCAGGTGGGAAACACTTGTGCCTCCTCCCCAGGGAACTTGCATTTCCAAAGGGGCTTGACCTAAAGAGTCCTGGTCATGTGCAGAAGCTGGCAAAGCCCAGCAAGGTCAGTGTGGCAAAGAGACTCAGCTGGAATAAGAAACAGGGGCTGAAGTCTGTTCTAATGGGGGAAGGTTAAGGAAGGGAGATGAGAAGACGACAGAACAAACAAGAAACTATAAACCCTAAATGGGAAATTTATTGAAAAATATTCCCCAGGTGGAGGGGGTGGGGGTTCGAGAAGGGCCAGGAGGAAGAGCTTGCCAAGGGCGGGAGAAATTTGGGGTGCTGGATATGTTCACTATTCTGTCGATGCCGATGGTTTCTGGGCTGTCTCCATGTGTCCAAACCTCTCAAACTGCACTTTAAACACAGTTTATTGTACGTCAATTATAACTCAATACAGCTATTAAAAATTTCCCCCAGGTAAACTGGAGAGATGGATAGTTTGGTGTGTTCACCCAGAGACCCACCAGCTCGGAACAAAACCATCTTGTCATTAGGAAGAATGAGGGAAGGGGTGGGAGGGCAGGTGGGTGGGGGGTGGGACCGCCCTGGCTTTCCACCTCCAAAGAGCAGGGATTGTGAGTGGGGGTGGGGGGAGTGCCCAGGGTGAGGCAAGGAGCGTGGGGTAGGAAATGGGCACATGAGGAGCATCAGACTGCCTAGAATTGTCTGTTTGCAAGGATCAAGTCATATCATTGGAATCAGAGCCTTGGCTGAACCGGGAAACCAGTAGACATTTAAATATCAGAATGCAAAGTTTAGCAAAGGGATGAGGACAGAGGGAGGAGGGCAGAGAGGTGGAGTATGTAGGGAGGGCCCTTATTGAGAGAGGAGGAGTGGAGGAGGGGTCAGGAAAGGGAGGAGAGGAGGTTGGGAGGGAGGGAGGGAGAAGCAGGGAGAGATTAGGTAGAGGGAGGGAGAAAGAGGAGAGGTGCGAGGAGGGCAGGAAGGGGGTGTGAGGAAGAAGGGTGGAGAAGGAGGGGAGGAGGGGTGGGAGGAGGGCTGAGAAGTGGGGAAAGGAAGAGAAGGAGAAGGCGGAGAGCTGAGAATCAACCAGGAAAAGGTACTAAGGCAGAAAGGCCAGAAGTTCACGCAGTGTGCTCCAGTGAGATTCCTGGAGGTCTCTAACAGTTCTGGGGCTGCCTCAAGGCAAAGGGGACTGGGAAGATGTTTCTGGAGATAAGGGCAGCTTGGGCGAATGCCATCTTGCCTGGAGGCAGCTGCTGGGCCAGGGAGAGCCTGCAGACTTCACAGCAAGGGTGGCAGGAGGCCCTGCTGAGCTGCCTAATGCAGGGATCTGCCTGAAAGGCACCCCCTTGTCCCTGCGGGGTCGTTTTCAAATAAGGACAGAATCTGGGGCCATCTTGGAGCTTGGACACTGAGATAGAGACTAGAATAACTCCATAGGTGCCCAGTGTAATAAAGGGCAAATTACTTAATGCCAGTACTACCTGCAATGGTTGAGCTGATTTCCTTATCAGCCCCAACCCCACTCAAAGGAGTGAGAGGTTACCCAGGGTTTGATTTAACCCAGCCAAATGGCACCTCTTCCTGACAAATGGCACCTGTTTGTCAGGACTTTCCCCAAAGTATTTATTTGTCAGGGCACCTGAAATTCCACCAATGATTAGTCATTCCTTTGAGTGGTATCTGAGGCTGGAGACTGATGTTATTTGCTTATGATAATTGGTGTCTGATTGCAGAGCCCATCATCTGAGGGGTACAGCTGGTTCCCATAGGGGTGAGGTGTTCAAGGAACAGGAGCACAGGCTGGCATGGAGGGACTGCAAAATCCCAGGGAAATAGGAAAGTGGGAAATATGGAACAGTCAGAAGGAGCTCTGCAGTGCAGAGATTTAAGGAGACTAGTCTGGTTAGGCAGGAAGCGGGACATACACACAAGGAGGAATGTTTTCCCCAGCCTAAGAACCTGGTGAACAGCAGATTCAGAGAAAGTCAGAGCTCGATGTATCTCAAGGCTCATCTACTCTAACATTCCCATTTTATATTTGAGGAAACTGAAGCTCAGAGTGGCACAGGAATTGTGCACAGCGAGTCAGCGGCAGCTGGACCTGACCCTAGGTTCCCTGACTCCCTGCCATGCTCACGTCTCTTCTTTAGACCAGGTATAATCACTCATAAGCATTAAGAAGTTTAAGGACCCTGAAGTACAGCAAGACGAGTGGGGTAGGTCAGCAGTGGCAAAATGCAGTAAGCATTCCCCAAGGGATGCCCAAGATGAACTCCCAGACTGACATGCCAGGGAGAGAGGGAGCATTTTGTTTTTCTAAGCCAGGTTTATGCAGCCTATCCTGTGTGATTCAAACGGCCTGGTTCAGACTGAGTTCTGTGGGAGGCCCTCCTGGGCTTGGGGCTTGGGTCTTGCTCCTTTCTCTGCCCTGCTCCATGTCCTGTCCCACCTTTTCATACCTTCAGTCGGTGGTGAACTTTCTCCTCCAGGTGAGATAAGTCACTTATTAGAGTTGCTGAACATACATGAAACTCTGTCTAAAAGAGGGGAGGACACGAGCTACAGATGGACAAAACCCTCAGGACAGCTTTTTCAGGGGTTTCTGGAGTGGAGGGAAAGGAGAGCGCATTCAGAGTGGGTCAGGAGTAGCCCCAGCAAGGGCCTTGGAGTGCTGCTGGGAGCCCAGGCCAGGGGGCTGCCACAGGCCTCGGGGAGGCCCAGGAGAAGGTAAGGAGGCCAGCACTGCGGCTCCCAAGTAGAGGGCCCCCCACCCAGCACAGCCCTCCCCACCCCTGGGTGGCAGTTCTGAACACCTGGAGGTTGTGCCCCCAAACAGCCTCTTTCTATATTTGGAAGGATCTGCTGGTGACTTTTGCCATTAAAAATGATGCTTATGAAAAGTTCATAATTTGATAACTTGGGAATACTTATGAAGCTGAGCGAAAACGCAGGATATAAAGCAGTATCATCATCAATGTACAGCAACAAACACGCACGTAAAACTGTGCCCGGGAAGATGAGTTGTCTGAGGCAGGGGCCTGGGATGGGGGATGGGAAACCAGGAAGTAGACAAGGGCGGTGGGTGTATATTTTCTAAATGTTCTATAATGAGCATATATTACTGTTATAGTGGACACAAATGTTATTAAAAAGAGAAATATACTATCTTTTTAAAAAAGAAAACAAGGAACTTTCTTATGCAGATGTGGTACTAACAAGTGACTCCACCACAGGCAGCCACCCTCTCCCCAAACACTTCTCTACCTTACCTCATCTCCCACCCCCACCCCCGACCCCTGACTCAGGGAACCCAGTTTCCTTCTGTCGCCCAGAGGCTCCTTAGGCCTAACAAGCAGCAAAGCTGTTCCTCAATGAAATGGTGGCTCTGAAGGGATGCAGCAATGGACCCGCAGGCTGGAAGGGTGGCCCCATCTTACAGACTAAGGAAACCGAGGCACAGAGAGGTGAAGTGAATTGACCGCAGGTTATAGGAAGGTAGTTAGTAGTAGAGACCAGGGATTCTTAATTTCGCGTGATGGTTTTTTCTATACTCGAGGCTCCTTTATCGAATTTAGCATCATCGTCCTTAACCTCATCACCCATGGGCATTTGTGTTGTCTTCTCCCAGGAATGGGGTGCAATTGTTTTTTATGTGTATTTTACATAGCTTTGGGTTGTCCTTGAGGTCCATCGCAGTCTGTGCCTCACTTGTCACAGGGTGGCACATTCTCATCAAGGATGCTCTGTGATTTCCGTAAGCACATGTGTAGGTACCGTCTGCGCTCTGGCCCTGCCCTGGCCCTGCACCTGATTTGAACAGCAGCGCTCTAAAAGCGTCTCCTTTGCTGATACCTCTTCTCCAGCCTGTGCTGCAATCTTGCAATTGTGCAAGAGGCACAATCTTTAGGGAGCTAATTACCTAATTAGTACATCTAGAGGAAGGCTTAAGTTATGAGGCTGATAATAAGGCAAAACCCATGAAACAATTGCGCTAGGCGGCTCCGTGCTGTCAAGCTTGCTGTCTGCGTCAAATTATTAATTACAACTCTTAATCACTCCTTTTCCCGTCAGAACCCCTGAGATTTAATTTGCTTCACCATTTTGCCTTCCTAGAATCCGCGGTCTTGGATGTCTTTCTTCTCCAGGGCAGTGGGAGAGAACTGCTAAATCTAGCCAAGCAGCTAGTCTTTCTGCCCAGACCTGAGAGCAACTGCAGCCCACCTGCCTGGCCGCTGAAGCTGGAATCCACCCCTGCCAGCCAGCCCTGTTCTGGGGAGGGTTTGAAAAGGAGTACCCAAAGAAGGGGGTCCAGGATGGGGAGGTGACCGGAAGCTTATCCTGGAGGGATGGTAAAGGGAAAACAACACGGAATAGCTGTTTTTAGGCATCTGTCGGGGTGTCATTTAGAAGAGAAAGTAGGCTTATTCTATTGCTCCAGCGGACGGAATGAGGGCCCATAAGTGCATTGTGTGGAGGTTCTGTTTGGGTTTGATATAATAATCTTCTAATAATTAAAGCCGGGCCAGAGACAGAATGCACTGTCGGGAGCAAACCAACCTTGGGGTGCTGGACACCTTCCGGCAGCTGCGAGGTCACCAGCTGTCCAGGGATATCCCTTTTCCGCATCCCCTTTCCACCCTAAACCGACTGTGGGTTTCTGTGTCCGTCTGCCTCCCCGATCCGCGTCAGCTAGTGCTTCTGCCCAAGACTGTGCCTTCCGCATGCCCGTGTCCCCAGCCCTTCTCACAGCTCCAAGAACACTGCAGGTGCTCGATAAACGCATGTCGATTTGAGTCAGAATAAAAAACAAATCCAAATTTGACAAATTAGCCAAGTTTCACATTTATATAAAACGGAATATTTGGATTGTAGAAAATGTCAGCGGGGATTTTAACTTAGCTCTTATGCTCTAATTTTTTCCAAGGAATGGAATGAATTCATGTAATATTTGTGAAATTAACAATTACTTTTAAAATAATAAAAGCCAATATGAAACTTTAAAAGATTCCCTAGAGGGCATTTTTTTTCCTTTTCTAAATATTTGGTAACTCAAGATTAGCTATGACTGGGAACAAATCCGATTCTGCTGCAATTCTCCAGGGGAGGAAGGCAGAGGGGAGAAGAAGACAGGGGCCAGGAGCCCTGGGTGTGGGGGAGTAGGGGGTAGGGGGCGCCTCAGAAAGCTGTGGGGTGCAGGTTCTGCTTTAACCACACGTGATGAGGTGGCTGCAGAGGCAGCTTAGCCAAGGCAGCGGCCTGGATTCTGAGGCTTTCTTACAGACAAGCTCCCCATGTTCATTCATTTTTAAAGACCAATCTAGTCAAAATAGAAATTAAAAAACTATCTCCCTGTGTTAATAAATATATACATGTATATATACACACACAACATACATATACATACAATATATATACTTCTCAATGAAACAGAAGAAATTCAGGCATACTATGTAAAAAGGAAAAGAGAGAAACCACAAATATCCACTTTTTTGGCTGGCAAGTTAGCAGTAGATATCAAGGACCCTAAAATTATATACATTCTCTTTGAGCCAGCAATTCTACTTCTTATTGTTTATCCTATTAGTTAAGTATGTGCAATGGTTTTGCTGCATAATATTAATCGCAGTATTGCCATGTTGTGGAAAAAGTTTTTTGTGTCCAACAACAGCGGGAGATTGTACATTTATACAGTGAAATGACTGGCACACAATAAACTAATATAGATTGGTACTTTACTGACACGGAAATATGCTTTGTTGTGACATATACAGTGTGTTCAATTTGTTTAATAAAGCATATAGCCGTAGGAAAATGTCCAAAATAAATTTATAGTAATGACACTCAGTGGGAAGATTACAGTCATTTAATTTTCTTCCTCTTGTGTATTTGTATTTTGTTCAATGCATATATGTTGTTTTATAATAAAAAAGTTCTAAATTATATGTTCTTTTTCTAGGAAAAGATCATTATAGATCATCGAGAAAAAATGTGCAAAGGGTATGTACAATACATCCGTGTGTGTGCATGTGTGCACGCGTGTATACACTGAGAGAAAGTGAGGAAAATGTTAAGGATATGCAATAGAAGATGAAAGATGGCACTTCTCAGTAGTAAGGTTATGAATGTTTTCTCCTTCATTTTGTTTATCTAATTTTTTTCTTTATAAAATGAACATTTTAAAAATAAACCCTTTTAATTTAATAATTAAGTGGCCTCTCAGATGCTCGGTGGTTTGAGGATTCCACACTTTAGGGAAAGGTGACACAGTGCATCCATGCCAATAATGGTAGGAGACGTGTGTGAAACATCTAACTCTGAGTAACCACCATGGGAGGATGTGCCATATAAAACCAATCAGTGACTGTTTCTTGAGGAATCTTCGAGGTGTCCTTCCTGTTGTCCCATGAGTGGATAGTTTTTTCCTGGACAAGAGAGTGATAGAGGGGTGGTCCCTGAACCTGATGGCCAACAGACGTCTGGTAACACCAAGTGACTGCAGTGATCCCTTCCAAACCTGAGTTTTCTCAGCTGCTAGGGTGAGAGAATACTCCCTGATCTGTCTCTCTTCTTAGGGTGGTAGATGTGCAGAAAGCAAAACTTTCACAGACACAAGGGAGAACCATCACAGTTAGCTGCTGGGAAAGCCAAAGGAGAGGCAAGGAAAATAAGCTCAAAAAGGGATAATTGGAGCTAAATTTGTTTTGGAACCAGCTCTGAATGGAGCTCTTCCTTTGGAATTCTATCCACCAGGGCTGCTAGGGGACAAGGGGAGGGAAGAGGAGGTGCCCCCCTGGCCCAGACCCCTCACCCTCATCTGCAGCTATCTCCTGGCCTAGGGTGTGGTGATCTTCATTTGGTTCAAAGTCAAAGGGAAAGTCAAATACTTGCAGTATTTCTTACAGGGTCTCAGGAATGGAACATGTGCAAATGATGAACTCATCTTATCATCAATCCCAGCCCTCATCACAGATTCAGTCTCAATGAGCCCTTTATGTGTCTAGTATGTCCTCTCTGTCTGCCCAGTGGGGAAGGAGATGCTAAAGGTGTGTTGCTATTACCCACTGGGGAGCTCACGGTGCTGGGGGAACGGGTGATGAGAGCTCCCCACCCTGGGCATCTGGTCCGCCCATATACTTCCTCTGCTGCCGTGCACATCAGGCAGCATACCCGTCCTAGAGCCAGTCATTCTAATACAATCTGATTGCCTTGGCCCAGGACCCTGACACTCATAGTCCTTTCCACTCTTCATCCAGTCCCTTCTCTGTGTTCCCGGATCTTCTTCTCACTCCTGTCCAGGGTGGAGGAGTCCTGGGCACTCAGATTGCAGAGGCCTTCTTTAAGAGATGGCACAGCAAGCACTCTGAGACCCGGGCAGAGAGCCAGGGCCAAAACTGCAGTACAGCTGCTGTCCATCAGAGCCCCTTAAAGCGAGCTGGGATGGCAGGGCCACAAAGCGGTGTGGCCCTTCTCCTAGAGAGCATGCAGGCCATGAAAGAGTGAACACTCACCTGCCAATGGTTTCCCATGGGCCATGGCCTCTGATGTCATTCTGCCAGTGCTTGCATGTTCTTCTAGATTTGGTGCCTTGGAATTCCCTTCCACTGGGCCAAATGACCTTATCTGTCCTCCACTACCCTGCCAGGGGCTTCCTTTCAAATAGATGTAGCTGAGCAGCACTTTATTTTGCCCCAAACTCATTATCATCATGACACTCCCTAGGTGGAACATCTTCATTGCCTTCGTTTCCTCCTGAATTTAGTCATTTGTTCACTTACAAACACACAGTGAACTGTAAATCCTAGTTACTCTTGCAGACTCCGCTGGGGACACCAAGATAATGAAAACCTGACCCACATTGCTTAGGCTTTCATGAGAAGCCCTCCACTGTGGAGACCTACCTACATTTCTGGCATGATCCTGCCTCTCCCCTACACATGATCCTAATCCAGTCCATCTCTTCTATCCCATTTCTGAGAACACCTGAGCCCTACCATCTCGTGTGTTTGCTTCTGTCATTCATCATCTATTGTCACTGAAATTCTTCAAGGCCCTTTTCAAGTGGCACACCCCCTCTGGGAAGCCTTCCTGGTTAACCCTGCCAGGACCCTCTCCTCTGAGTATAGAATCTGGGATCTCTTTGACCATCTAGTTCTCTTCAGTCATGTTGTAAGTATAGGTGTGGGTTGCACAGAAGGACATTAAATTCCTCAAGGGCCAGGATCTCCACTTTCTAATTCTTTTCTAAATTCTACAGGCAACTTAGCATATGCCTGGGCACTTGAGGAAAGCTGAATATTATCTATGACCTGAGAAAGGGCTTCATTTTTACCTCTCTAAAGATATCAGCAAGGTGACTGCCTTTGAGATCAATCAGAGCTGTGACTCTAGGCAGCTGACTCTACTCATTCCCAGGACCTAACAGCATGGAAATCCACAGGTATTTTCAAGCATAAACAAGATATTCCAGAACATACCAGTGCCTCCATGGTCAAAAGTAAGTTTTCTTTATAAACCATGTGTTATTCTTTATCACTATCTGAAATTCTGATGCTTCGAGGCAAAGAGAATGTCTTAGAGGCAGGATTGATTAGAAGCCAGAGCCGAGGTCTGCAGATGGATGATGATAAAAGAGGGATGAATGAATGCTGCAGTGATAGACAAGAGAAGGTCCTTCCAGTCTTGGGTGGCTTTGGGCAGGTCATTTAACCTCTATATCCCCCAGTTTCTGGCTGTAACCAGAGCATGGATGTTAGAGTCAGACTTTATGAGTTCAAATCCTAGCTCAGCCACTTTCCTGCTGTGCGTCCTTATGTTAGTTACTGGACATCTCTGGGCCTCCTTGTCTCATCTGAAGAATGGACATAATAAACAGCCCCCCATCACCGGCTGGTTGTGAAGGTTCAGTGAGTTAATTACATGTACAGCACTTAGAACAGTGACCGGACCATGCTGTGCTCTAGGAGTGAGAGATGGTGCTCCTTGCTGGGTAACAGGGTCAAAACCACTCGCTCATTCCCCCTTGCAGACCACTGATTTCTGATTGAAGCCTTTCCAACACATGAGCTATCCAAGTGGAAGAAATCTTTAGTAAAGCGTACCAAACTGCTCTCCAGAAAGGGGGTACCAATTTCTATTCTTTCCAGACAAGATGGCTGGGAATATCCATTTCACTGCACTTTGCTTGTTGGCAGTGCCTACTTACATTTAAAAAAAAAACTTTGTAAAATTGATGGATGAAAAATGGGATCTTGGAGCCTTAACTTGAATTTTCTGATTAATAATGAGGCTCAACATTTTCTCATATGTGACCTGGTCATTTGCCATATGTCATCCTACATTTGTGAAATGTCAGTTCTTTTCCCCCTTTATCTCACCACTGAGTTGCATGCCTTTATCTTAAGGTTAATAGAAGCTCTTTTTATAGAGTTAAAATACTAGCTTTTCTGTCATATGCATTCTAAATACACATATTTATATTAACAGTAAAAGTTCACCAAGAGACCTAAAATATTTAGTGTCTGATTAGTCCTTCCTCTTCTAGCATTTTGTCCTAAGAAAATACTCAGCCTTTACAAGCTAGGATGTTTATTCCAGTATTATTTATATTAAGAAAAGTTAGAAACTACCCAAATGTATGGCTTCATGACATATTTTTGTGAGTAAACCATATACAGTCATTAAAACAAGAAATGCTCACTGATAAAATGTTGTGATAAAAGCAATATATTTAGCATATTCCTAATTTTATACAGTAAAAAACATACACACATGCTTAAAAAAAGGATGCAAGAAGATATACCAAAATAATAGTATTAAATTGGGTTACTTCTGAGTAATGGGATTACTGATGCTTTTTATTTCCTTTTGTACTTTTCTGATTTTCCAAATTTTCTATAGTATATGTATTATAGCTAAGAAAGTGTTTTGCTTTTTATCATGTAAATCTCTCAGAATTGGAGATACATCAGAATCACCTGTAGAGCTTGTTAAATCAACTTGTGATTCAGTAGGTCTGGGATGGGGCACAATATTTGTAGATCTCACAATTCCCAGGAGATACTGATGTTGCTGGTCCAGAGAACATACTTTGTGAACCGCTGCTCTATACTAAGGGTGAGTCTCCCATTGCCTTCTCTCCATCTAGGTTGACAAGATAAAGAACACTGGCACCTGGTGTTCTTAATCTGCAAAGATTGGTTAATTTTGCTTCTACCAGGTGAGAACAGAGCCAGACCATCGCTATAAGCTCAATGCAGGCAAGGGTTCTCATCACTCTGCCAACTGACATTCTTGGAAGTCCTACATTCCACTCATTCCTTCTGTGAAACCACCAGGCACCTCCCTTTCCTTCTCATTTCTCAACCAAGTGAACTTTGGGGAATGAGGGCATTTCTCATTTGTATTTTGCTCCTGCATTCTGAACAAATTTTCCTGTGTGAGAGGCTTGTCTTCCCAGGTAGGCCATGAACACATGGTAGACCCAGCCACCTTGCTCAGGCCCATCATAGGTGCCCAGCAAAAGTGTGTTGGTTTGACCTGGTTCTTCCTGTGCTCCAGGGAGCATAAGGAATTCGGAAGGCATGGTGGTGACTGGATGGGCAGAGTCCTACCCTCCTGAAGCCTGCATTTTAGTGGGGAAGACATACAAGAAACACACAGACATACACGCCCATAAATCATGATCTTACTGATAGTGATGAGTGCTCCGAAGAAAATGAAACAGAAATGGAACTGCAGAGGCTACTATAGTAGGAGGCTCAGAGACAGTCTTCTGAGTCTGAAGTGCATAGGTTCAAAATGAGGTCAAAGGGATAGGCAGGACAGATCTCAGCTCAGATTTTAGGTGAGCGCTTTTCAAACTGTAATGTGCAAACAGTCTGGGTCTACTGCATTGCCAACAAGCTCCTAGGTGGGGCCCATACTGCTGGTCCTGGGACCATATTCTGAGTAGTAAGGCCTTAGGCCAAAGGAAGGAGTTTGGAATCCAATCTAATTACAATGGGGAGCCATGGATGAGCTTGAAGCAGGGGAGGGACAGATCCCACATACGTTTCCAAACATGAATCTGGGGGAGAGAATGTGTGGGAGGGCTGGAGAGCAGGGAGCCAGGAGTTTAGGTGAGAGCTGAGAGCAGCTTGGCTCCTGGAGGCGGCAGTGGAGTGGAGGTGGGAAGTAGTGGTCAGATCCAGGATGTGTGTTAGAACCAGGGACAGGACAGGCTATGGGACTGGACACTGGGTGAGGAGGGGGAGGAGAAGGAGGGCAGCTGCTCACCTGCCAACCAGGAGCTAGGTCTATACAACCCAAACAAAGGGTGGGGCTATGCTGGGCCCCACCCTCCCCATCAACCCACCTAGAGATTCATTTAGAGACTACACTCCATGCCTCTTTTGACATCATACATGAATAATCTGAATTCCGGGCTCTCCCTGCCTTGTCTGCAGAGGATTCTGGGAAGGAACACAATGAGTTATGAGTTATCATACTTTAGCCTCTGGATCATATCCCCATAAAGGAAGGAACACAGCCTAGTAAAAGGAGAAGCATAGCTGTAGGGGGTGGGTGAACTTTGGGAGGCCCCAGGAAAGTATGTGGGCACCTCAGGAATCTCAGCCATGACTCTGGAGCTGGCATGGCCCTCCCAGAGCTGCTCCTTGGTCCCAGGTTGCTCCTAGTAGACGGCGGCTGTTTTTCCTGCCTGCTTCCTTTACTTCCTGCAGAGCTGTACCCATAAGCACTGTTCCCTGTCTTCAACCCTTGAAGACAGAGATTCAGGCCTTTAGTTGGGCAATGATCCAGGAGTGATGGGTGGAGGAGAAAGACGAGGTGGACCACCCATCTGGTGGTAAAAAAAATTACATAAGCAACCCTAAGGCATCCGTGTGTTTATATCTTCACCATTAGCTCACACCCCTCCACATCCCCAGTGTTAAATAGGCTGCCTTCCTGTTTCTCAGCCATGCCAGCTGCTCTGGCTCTGCATCTAAACCTTCTACAGCCACTCCATCCATCCTCTTTTCCTTTGTAGGGTTAACAATGCTCATTAAAAAAAAATATTTATTGTATCACAATCTTAAAGGGTAATTTAAAGAAAGTCCCCCCCCCCCCCCCACTTTAATACATCTATTTTGGTTTCTGAGTTCCCTCTGGGCCTGTATCCTGGTGCACTCCTATTTATGCCTACCTGCAGTAACAGTGCTATGTAGCATGTCTCCCCAGAGCACAAGCAGTTTTGGGCTTAGCTGTATGGAACTGACAGGCATTAATTTGCATGGAAGCTTTTGGACTGAATGAAAAAAAGCTTGGTGTGCAGGGCTAGGACAGGCAGGAGAGAGACCTACAGTGTGAGTCCCCACCTGGCTTGGGAGGGTGAGTCTGAAATAAGGGCTTGGGAGAGAAGCTGAGAGCTGTGGGGCACCTAGGCCCAGACGACAAAGGGGGATGCAGAGAGAGGACATAAGGGTGGCTCTGGTGTGCTAAAGACTCAGGGTGACCCTGGGGAGGAAGCAGCAGAGACACACTGGTGTGGAGGCTGGAGCATAAAAGCCTGAGCTGACCTGTGCTTGGGGCCCTGTGAGACTGATGTGGTCCCTGGAGACTTATGGCAATAATGGCAGGGCTTCTGCATGTGCTGGAGAGGAGGCACCAGGGTCCTGCGGCCAGGCCAGCCGAGCCTGGAGCCACTGTGATCTGGCTGTTGCCATTGCTGTGACTGAGACTGTACCAGAGGCTATGGAAACTGGGACCTATGTGGACCAACCACAGTGCCAGCACAGCACAAGTTTGGTTCCATTTTTTCTCCATTTAACATCACTTTATCCACCCACTTCCATATTGCTGTACAATGTCTAAATTTGTTCTTTTAATGGTATACAATATTCAATTGACTTGGTCCACAAGTGATACTACCACTTTCCTTTTTGTAGCACATTGTTATTAATTTTTAAATTCTATTTCCTCTCATGTGAAGATGTAGTGGTGGTTTTATCTTTATTTTATAGGCACACAGATGCTGGAGACTGGGGGTTGTGGAGGTTCCCCCACCCCCACCCTGTGCCATGTGGTCACAACTGATTCTACTAACAAGGCCCAGAGCAGTGGAGGCTGGGAGATCTGGGATTAGAGGGATTAAGCTGACTTAATATGTTACAACATGCTCTGGTGAAATATCTGAAATGCACAGCAAAGTCCAAGGGGAGGAGTGGGGGGAATAGCATAAGTGAGAGGTGAGAACCAGCTACTTCAGGCTTGGGGAGAGCCAGAGGTCAAATAAGAAAGAGTTCCCTGGCAGCCAGGTTTCAGGGTAGGGGAGCGTCCACAGCCCAGGATTCTCCCCAGTTGTACAAACAGTCCACCCCACAAGGATGAAAGGTGGCCCACACCTTGTGCCTGTGCGACACTGTGCAAGCATCATTGTGAGTGCTCAATAAACAAACGTATGAATGAGTGAATGAACAGAGAGATGGGAGGCCACTTATGCTATTCACACAGCCCACCTGTAGCCCCATCGCAAACCCCACTGCCAGGGAAGTTGGAACATTTCTTCCTGGACCCTGACTCCCTGCAGAAGACCCCAGGGGGCTGGGGGCGCTTGCCCCATTCAAGGAGCTGACACGCTGTGCTGTAGCATCTCATTCTGGCAGCTGTGAGGGCCTGGGTGACCTGTCCCCAGGCACAGACGTCCAGCAACCTGAGGCCCATAGTGTACCTCTACATGGGTCTCTTGCTGCTCTGTGATCTCCTATTATGTGCTCAGCTCCATGCTAGGGGCGGTGAGAGAGACAAGAGAGAGTAGTACAGGAGTAGAGGATACAGTTTAGGCCTATGGAGTTTACACACTAATGGGAGAGATGAGCCATAAACATGTTGCAGAGGGCACAGAGGGGCGCCGCCTAGCCCAGAGTCCCGGCAGGAAGGCTGGGATGGGGGACAGCTGCAGGGAGTGCAGTCAGCCCTTCCGGACTGTCTCAGCTGCAGAGAGCCACCTTGCCAGGTCTTATTTTCCAGGGTCCATCACATCCAATGACTGAGCCAGGCAGCAGTGAGGACATAAGGGGTTGGCTGTTTTGGCCCAATGTGGGACAAAGCTGAGAGGCTTTTTGGGCTGCAGAGGGCCCTGCAGGGTCAGCAGTAGTTGTGGGGCTGCACAATCGTGGCCTCTCCGTCATTCCTGCTCATTCCTGACACCTTTCGCTGGTGCTAATCCCAAAGGCACTCCCTGACCATATCCTGCACACCAATCTCTGGCCTCTAATCGGCTTCTGAGGTTGATACTGAATACAAGTATCTGAACAAAATTCAGGGTTAATTCTGTAATTCAAAGCCTATACACTGTAAGAATAGCAGATGTAGAAATAAGTGCTGCAAGATGTTTCCTTTAAATACAGTCTCCTTAGGGATTATGACGCACGTTTTTATTAATTAATTTGTAAAATACAAACACATGTATGTTACAGTCTGGTTTATTACTATGAAGAGTTGATTCTTTCATATTTAATGTATGATGCTCAGCCCTGGGGTCCCTCATAGAAAGGGAGTGATGTAGTCTGGGCACAGTGAGATGGCTTCTTTCCTGTAAGGCTGAGAGAGCCAAGGAAAATGCCAATTAAGGCAAAGCTGTCTATGAGGAATCATTTCAGTTGTCACGTTAACCCCATTACCTGGGGATTAGAGGCTAGGTACTGTCTCCCTAACTCTCCAGGCAAGCTGGGCCCCTTTAATTGGCATCAGTTACTTTGGGGCATGGTGACCTCTGCCCAGCACTGTTGAACTCTCCAGGGCTGATGAAAGAGCCCACCAAAGCCTGCAGTCCGAGACCCTTGGGCAAGCCTGGAGAGGGAGGGGGTGGGGCTGGGACCCCCATGTAAACCTGTCAGGAGCCACTACATGCTGGAATAGAATCAACGTGGCCAGGACAGAGCCAAATGAAATGTAACAGCCACCTTTGAGAACCAGGGTGTCCTATTGCTAATTATATTTTCTCATCTGTTTTTACTACAAAATTATTGTATATCATATCATTGGCTAAAATTAATCATTACTACAGATGAGCCAGCTGGGGGGCTGGGGCTGGGGGTGACTCTGCAGGCTGACCGTGCAGGCCCTGCCAGCAGGACCTATTCAGGGTCCCCTAACAGGCTGAGGACCACAAGGGTCCCTGGAGCACACGAGGCAGAGGACTTGAGGATGGTGGCGGGAGGCCCCAGGGCCTTGAGATTAAGGAGAGGAACAGAGGTGAAAGGACAGGGATCTCAGCCCTGCTGGGTGGGAGACCTGGGAATCCTCCTGGGATACAGGTTGGCATTTTTGGTTTGATGTCAAGTAAGTCCTCTCTGAGTCAGTTCTAGAGGGACTCCACTTCCTCTAGGAGCAAGGGTGGGTGAGAAAACAGAAAGCAAAGACAAATTTGGGGGATCTGAATAGATTTTAACATTAGTTGGGGAGAAAGCCCCTCACTGTACCCCACTTTCAATCCCTCTGCTCCAATAAGGAGCAGCAGTGGCCACAATAAGAACAGCTAGGGGAAATCTCGGACCAGTTGGAGGCAGGAGCAGTATTTGCCAAGCCAAGTCCCCAGCTGTTCTCAGTGGGGGCAGGAGAAATGCCACGGTTTCCAGCAGGACACTGGAGTCTCTGGGGAAGGGAGAGGCTCTCTGGAATTGGGACCTAGGGCTTTGTGGTATAGGAGCTCTGAATCAAAGACTGTTTTTATAACTACAGCTACTATGTGCTAAATATGTTACCTAGTTCATCTTTTTAAATTCTCTCTTCTCTAAAGGCAGGTATAATTTTCCTGGTGCACAGATGAATAACCCAAGGCTCAGAGGTTCCAAGCACGTCCACAGTGAACCAGCTGGAAGCGGATGAGCTGGGATGGGAACTCAGGTCGATGAGAACTCTTGCCCCATGAGAACTTCCTATTGTGGATCTTCTTTCCAAATAGGACTCTGGGCTAGATGTGTTCCAAGGAACAAGGTTTCCCCAGCCCCGGGAGGTGTGTCTCCTTACTGCTCAAAGATATCCATTTTTTGCACCCTTGGCCCCTCGCAGCCGGCCACCTTGCCAGGAGCCCCCTTAATAACAGGGTGCAGCTACAGCACTCTGTGCCTGGCAAACCACAACACAGAGGCAACTTGGTCTAGTATTCTTCTACCCTATTCCCCCAAGTCATAGAAGGCCGAGGACGGCTCGCAGGGGCGGCCTGTAGCAGCATAACAGCTGTGAGAGGTGGGCAAGCACCACGGCCAGAGCGTTCACCTTGGGAGCCAGGCAGACTTGGCTCCGTCTCCACTGAGGAAGAACTTCTGGACCCGAAGGCCCTTCTGAGACCCTGACAGTGCCAGTTTGCTTTGCATTTGACTGGCCCCATTGGACTGGGTGACATAGGGCTGCGGCCCTGCCTGTGCAGCCCGGGAGATGCCATCCAAGCTGATGTCTCTCTGGGTGTGTGTGGCCACACTGCAGTAGCCAGCCTGTATTCCAAGAATGTGGGACACCGTGCAACTCTTTTCCTAGTGTGCTTTGGGCAAGTGGTCCTGGAAGGGCTGCTGCCAAGAGCAGGGGAGCCAAAGTGCCAGCCTCAAGACCTCTGCAATGAGACCACAAGCACTGTGCAATCATACTTTTGGGCAGCTTTGCTGACGTGGCCAGGACTATCCTTTGGTGATACATAATTTTTATAACATTTTATCTCTTCAAAAGACACCATTTAAAGAGTTTACCTACTGATGTTTTCTATTTCCTTTATTGCCTCTCATGCTGATTCCTGCTCCCCCTCCCTGCCATGGTTACCTGCACTGAGCACTTGTGACAGGCCAGGCACTGACTGGTTCTCATATTCAGGTCTCACATCAACTGCAGCAGAGAGGTTAAGAAACTAGCCCAAGGCCACAGAGCCTGAATATGACTGAGCTGGGACCTGACACAGGCTGTGTGCTTAAAGGCCATGTCACACTGTCCCCCCTTCAGTCCCAGTTTAAAGCACTGCCATGGAGCCTCACCTGAGCCCCCAGCCCACACTTTTGCCCCTGTCTCTGGTCTCTGGGCAGCACGGTCTTTCCGTACCATTCAGCTGATGCAGTACTTGACTCTATAAATCTTGCTTCATTTCTGAGTTCTGATTCTTACTGGCTAACAGGGTGACAGGGGGCAGAGATTCGCATCTGGGCCCTTGTGGGGGACAGCACGGGCCTGACACACAAGAGCTGCTGCTTCTGTCTTGGTTGGTGAGGCCCTTTCTGTAGGAAAAAGGCATCGTGGCCATGTCTCCTTGTCACAGGGCCCTCGCCGCCCTGCGTGGCCCTGCTGCTGCTGGGAGCCTGTGGACTAGCGCTTCTCCTCCTGGGGCCCCATCAGTTCTCTCCTCAGCTCCCCCTAAAGAGGCTCCCTGGGCCTTTCTTCCCAGCTTGGCAGACACTCAGCCCCACTCCTGTGCCTCGGGCCTGGAAGAGTTCACCACCATGTTATTAGAAAGGCTTCCAAGAGCTGGAGGCCAGGTTCACTCAGAGGGTGCACTGCAGGCAGGCCAGGGAGGCAAAGTGCCGGGCAGCTGCCCCCTCAGGAGGGGACGGGGGCAGGGGAGGGAGAAGGGAGAAGGAGGCAGTGGGTTTGAGAATCCCACAGCTGTGTGCTGGCCAGAGGGGCCCACTCCCCAAGGCCTAAGTCTTCCTGAGAACCCCTCAAGTCCCATCTTCACATTCACTCCATTTGGTCCCCAATCTCTCTGGGGTCACACCCAGTGTCATCCTGAAGGAACCTGTGCTCTAGAGGGGAGGAAATCATTCTGGCCACCCCGAACCTCAACCTCTGGTCCTCTTAGTCAGAAGCCCCTGCTTCTCTCTCCATTGCACCCTAACAGACTGTCTTCTCCAAGGTGCCCAAGCCCCTCACAGGCCCTCACTCTGCTCCCTGACCTTCTTCTCAACACAGCCACCCACTCCGGGCCGATCCCGGGCTTCATCAGGGGTGGCCTGATAAAGCTCTAGGAAGTTCCTTCCCATCAGTGCCTGGCCCTGCACACAGCCCACTGCTACTGACTTTGTACTCCCCTCATGCCTGGAGTCCCACCGTTAGAAACACAGGCCAGGAAGTCTCCTTTTTCAAATGCCGTCACCCTGAGAAGAGGGGTGGCAGGGGTTGTGGGGGAGCCATCTTCAGGTGGATTCGTGGAAAGAAGTGGGTGTCTCCTAGTAGCTGGGTCCATCATCAGAACCAGGGGATGACGTGAGTTTTGAAGGGGTGCTTCAAGCTTGTGCTGGGTGATGCTGGGATACAGAATGGTTCCTGGATGGGCAGGCCCCATTGGGGTGGAGGAATTTGGCAGTTTGAAGTTACCAGGAAAAACATTTACTGTTAACGCCTGTTTTGCTGCCTTGAACAAAATGGCCAAAAAAAAAAAAAGTGATGAAAACTAGGGGTCAAAGGACACACTCAGAGCAGCTTCATAACTTCCCAGTGTTCCCACCACCTGGTTGGAACCCCAGAACATAAGCAGCTGATATCCCTAGGTGGGGCTGAGGACACACACACACACACACACACACACACAGACACACAATCCACACCCACATAAAATCCAAAGAAAAATATAGCAACGCCCAGCAATCTACCCCAAACATGTTCCTTTGAGAGCTGCCAACCGAGGAGGCCCTGCTGATCAGTCGGAGGCAGACCAAGCCCGTTTCCTTTTATTGCAACTTCTCCCTTCTAGAATGTCTCCTTCTCTGCAGGTCCAGGCCACAGAGACATTAATCCCTATTCAAATGAACCTTCAAGGTTCTTCCTTCATAAAAACAAAAACCAAAACCCTCCACTTCTCCCAACAGCCAGAGCAGCGGCTCCCGAGCCCCCAGCGAGCACATGCAGCGGGAAGGGAGGCGCGGGTGCAGCCCATCCAGGCTCGGCCTCCCGTCTCCTCGCCTGGCCTCTCTCTTGTTGGAAGGCAGAAATGCGACCCTTCCTTTCCCCCTCTGCCCCGCTGGCCCCTCCTTCCGACAGCTTTAATAAACAGCGGTTATTCCCATCCTCAGGGCGCAGCTGTCCTGTGAATTGTCCAGTCAGGGCGATGGGGGGGGGAGCCAAGGGCTGGCGCGGGAGAGCTCAGATCTCCAGGTCGGCCGGCCCTCCCTGCCCCTCCTCCGCCTGCTGGCTCCCTAGCAGGTGGGAGTTGAGGAGGAGGGCACGTCTCTGCCAGAGACCAGGGATGACAGAAGTATTGGCTGAGCAGCCTGCTGGGGGCAGCGCCCCAGTGGGGGAGGGGGAGGGGGAGGGGAGGGGAGGGGAGGAGCAGAGCTTGCAGATGGGGTTAGTGTGCCATGAATTCAGACCTCTCCAAAACCCTCTCTCTTCCAAATCAAGGCACCCTGAAATTACACCTCCAGAGATTAGTCGCAGGCTGCTTCTCTGTTAAAATGTGCTGGCACATTATTTGAGGACAGAAAGGGAATTTTAGTTATTTTGTAATCTAGTGAAGGTGTTTGGAAAGCGTTGGTTAGATGAAGGAATGAATGAGTTGAGTGTGTGAGTGAACGACACTCTGGGCTACTTCAAGACTACAAGTAGGAGGAGAGGAAAGCACTGGATATTCGAGGGGAAGATGAGCAGGTGTCAGTGAGGGGGGGAGGGAGAAGAAAGGGGTGCCAAGTCCAATTCTACTACACCACAGTTCTGCACATGGCTGGCCAGGGTGGCAATGGCAGATGACCCATTACCAAGTAACTATCATTTGCGTGATTCTTGCTAATTCCTCCCCCAAGAAGTTGGGACAATTGTCCTCTGAGAATGTGACACTCAGAACTGTCAAAACTGAACTGCGCAAGAGCTCTCTGAATTTTCTTTCAGCAATAGAAGCCCCCTTTGCAAATAAAGTTTCATGCAAAAACAGACACACACAGAACTACTTTCCTTGAATCAGCTCCGTGAATTCCCTGGGGAAACACTGCTCTGACTCAATTCCTCATTGCAAATGAGGAAACTGAGACCCACAGAGGTGAGCCTTTGTTTTCAGGTGTCATCATAACCACCTGCAGAAGTCTGGTCCCCACCCCTCGATTCTACTTCAGCACTTCTTGGCTAGAGCTCGGGTATCATATTCTTTCAGAAAAGTTTAGTAGGTGATTGCAACATGGAGCCAGGTTTAAGAACTGCTGGATTAAGGACTTGGTTTCAGGTAAATTAATAGCAAAGCCTCACCAGGCTCCTCTTGGATTATAAGTGCAAAATTCTATTACAATGACTTCCAAGAGGTTATTGGACTTAATTTCTGATGCTGTATTTTGAGTATATTGAACCCAATTTCACTGAATGGTCACTGACTAGAATTTCAGCATATTCTGGTGAAAGGATAACTTTTAGTCATCTTTGCTAGCCTTCAAGCCATGTGAATTCCCCCATACTACTTGTCTTAAACTCGTCTTTAATAGTGTGACTCCAGTCAGTTCCACAGGTATAAAAACAGGACGAATTTATTTCACTGTGGAAATGCAATACCAGTGTAAAAAAAAATGCACCCAATAACACCAAGCAATTTTGGATGTTGCCAGCAGCTCAAAGCCTCAACAAGAAAAGTACAAGGCAGCACAGCATGGCCCACTTGCTACCTGGTCAAGATGCCAGGGTGCTCCAACAATTTTATTTGTGGTCCAAGGGATCACTCAACAGAATAAAAAGGTCAGGATCTTAGTGAGGCCCCCACTTAAAGCCCCAGCCATTGAACACCTTGTCTAGTAAAGATCCCATTCATTTCCCGTTAGGTCAGTTTCCTCCCTTCCCAGGGCTTAGCTTTCAGTGGGTAGCTGCAGCTGAATAGAGTGGGGCTGAAGGTTCTCTAGAGCATTTGAACATTCCTCAGGAAAACAGAATGAGAGCACCAATCTCTGTGTTGCATTACAGGACCTTCACAGTGTCCTACAGAACTGAGAGGGAAAACCCAACATAAAGCTTTAGGACATGCAGAGAAAACATCAGGTTACATGGGACACTCAAGAAATCGAACAGCTCTCACTACAAGGTATGGCAGGTGTATGTGACTGGGTTGGTTCCAGAGAAGCTGCTTCCCTGGGTTTTTTATAAAAACTCTCAGGAAATAGGATGGCTATATTCTAGAAGACAGACAATAGCAAGTGTTGACAAAAATGTGGAAAAATCAGAACCTTCCTATGCCGATGATAGGAATGTGAAATGATGCAGCTGCTTTGGAAAATAGTCTGGCAGTTTCTAGAAAGGTTAAGCATAGAGTTATCATAGGCCCTATTCATTCCACTCCTAGGTATATACCCAAGAGAAATAAAAACACGTTTTCATGCAAAAAGTTGTATGGGAACAGCCAGAAAGAACTGGCAGAAACATCTTTCTCAAAGCTCCAGAAAATAGTAAAACGACTGCAATTACAGTGCAAGCACTGAATCAACAAAAAGGCTACTTAAAAGCAGTAGGATCTCCTAGTACCCTGGTTGTCCCCTTCCTTAACCCCTCACTAGTGTGGGCGGGGCTCCCCGTGTTCCCAGTGCAGATGCTTGCAGGTTTCAGAAGGAGCAGAGTGACCTTGTGCCCATACTGGGAGTGTGTATGTATGGCTCAATCTGTCTGGTGGTGGCCTTCACTCGCTGTCCCAGAACTTACCCTGTGTGGTAAAGGTGGCTCACAGGTCGCCTCTACCTGTGGGAGAGCCCTCGGGTCCTGCTGCCTGAGACAAGGGATTGGTGGCTGTAGGACACATGGTGCACAGCCCAGGAACGTGAGGAAACCGTGTCCTAGGAAGAGGGGACATTCAGAATAGCATAAATGGGAGAATTCCCAGGGTCACACACACATGCTCAAGACAAGACACATGTGCAAAAAGGATGGAAAAGCCCCTAAGCTTTGGCCTGGAGCTATTCACTGCAAATAAGTCCTGAAGGACAGCATTCACACCAGTCAATTCGCAAGGACTGGGAAAGGTATTTCTTTCTTTCCTTTATTTGTTAGCTCCTGGCATTCAAGGAAAATCGTGTTGTAACACTAGCTGGACGTAAGCTTAAGGAACAAAGACACCTCAGAGTCTAAACTCCAGGGACAACACATTAAAATATCAAAACATCCAGTTTTCAAGAAAAAGGTTACAAATCATATAAGGAAATAGGAAGTGATGGCCCAGGCAAAGGGAAGATTCAAACAATTAGAAACCATCCATGAAGAAGACCAGACCAGGACAAACAGGACAAAAACTTTTAGAAAATGGTTCTAAGTATGCTCCAAGAGCTAAAGGAAACCATGCAGAAAAACAAGAACAACAAAACAACAGCTAAAGGAAGTCAGGAAACTTATAGATGAACACAAAGAGAATACCAATAGAAAGCGGAAAATGCTGAAAAGGAACCAAACAAAACTGAAGACCATAGTAAAAGAAATTAAAAATCTCCTAGAGGGGTTCAACAGGAGATTGAAACTGGCAGAAGAAAGAATCAATGAATGTGATGATAAGACAATTGAAATCATTCAGTCTGATAAGAAGAAAGAAGAAAGAATGAAGAAAAGTCAACAGAGCCTGAGGAACCTGGGACACCATTTCGTACGTTGTAGAAGTCCCAGAAGGAGAAGAACAAAAAAAAAGGGGGGCAGAGAGAATAAAGAAATAATGCCTGAAAACTTCCAAAATTCAACAAAAGACATCCAAGATGCTTCATGAATTCCAAACAGGGTAAGACCCAATAGACCCATGCTTTGGCATATCATAATCACGCTGCAATGCCAAAGTTAAAGAAAGAATTCTGAAAGCCACAAGAGAGAAGCAACATGCCACACACAAGGGAACTTGAGTAAGATTAAATGATGATTTTTCATCAGAAACTGGTGGCAAGAAGGCAGTGGAATAACCTATTTGTAGTACCAAAAACATAAAAAAAGCTGTCAACCAAGAATTCTCTTATCGGCAAAACTCTTTCAAACATAAGGGAGAGATTAAGATATTTTCAGATAAACAAAAGTTAAAGGAGTTATCACCACTAGATTGGCCCTACAAGAGATACTAAAGAGAGTTCGGCAGGACTTTTCTGTCTGAAAGGAAAGGACAATAGACAATAGATCAAAGCTGCTTGAAGAAATACAGATTTCCAGGAGGGTAGTGACATGGGTAAATATAAAAGCTAGTACTATTATATTTTTTAATTGTAACTCTACTTTTATTTCCTACAGGATTTAAAAGGTAAATGCATAAAATTTAAGGATAAATCAGTTGACTTTGAACTCAGAATGTGTAAACATGTAATTTGTGATAAGAATTACGTAAGGGTGGGAGACAGAGGGTATAGGAACATAGTTTGTGTATACTACCAAGTTAAGTTGCTAGCAAAGCAAAGGAGATTTTTATAGATTCAGGATATTAACTTTAAGTAATGGTAACCACAAAGAAAATACTGGTGAACATGCAAGCTCACAGAGATAGAAATTACAGCACAGTTTGTCAGGGGCAAGGTCAAGGGGTTATGGGTGTTAATGTATAATGGGTGTAGGGTTGCTGTTTGGGGAGATGGGAAAGTTTTAGCAATGGAAGTTGATAAGGGTACCGAAATATCATGAATGTGCATAATCCCACTGAAAGTATGCTTGGGAGTGGTTGAGATGGGAGAGTTTATGTTGTATATATCTTCTCACATTAAAAAAAAAAAAAAGAAGAGAGAGCAACTAAAAAGATAATAACAATGAAATGCAATACATGATCCTGAATCAGATCTAGCAAAGGAGGAGAAAAGGCTCCAAGAGATTTATTGGGATATATGAAAAAATTGGAACATAGACCGTAAGCTTTATATCAATGTTAAATTTCATGAACTCGATAACTGTACTCACGGCAATACAAAAGTGAATATCCTTTTTCTTGGGAAATGTACATAGCGATATTAAGTGTTGAAGGAACATGATGTATACAACACTTAAGTGTTCAGAAAATAGATTAATAGAAAGAAGGATAGACTGATAAAATGAAATAGTAAATGTAGCATAATGTTAAAATTGGTGGATATGGATATGGGGCAGGTTGCAGTATGTTGGTGGAATTCTGTATGGAATTTGTATTATTTTTGTAACTCTCCCAAAAGTTTGAAAGTATTTCAAAATAAAAAGTAAAAAACAAACAAACAGATGTGTACATGAATGTTCACAGCAGCATTACTCATAATTGCTAAAACAACAGAAATAATGCAAATGCCTTTAACTGATAAATGGGTAAATGATCTTGGTATACAATGGAAAGTTATTGGCAATAAAAAGAGTGAAGTACTCATATATACTGCAACATGGAGGAACCCTAAAAACATTATGCTAAGTGAAAGAAGCCAGTCACAAAGGACCACATATTGTTTGATTCCATTATTATGAAATGTCCAGAGTAAGAAATCTATAGAGACAGAAAGTAAATTGGTGGTTGTTAGAGGCTGCAGGGGTCTGGGGGAAATGTGGAGTGATGGCTAAGGGGTATAGGGTTTCTTTTTCAGGCAATGGAAATGGTCTAAAATTGACTGTGGGGTGGTTGCACTACTCTGCGAATTGACTAACAACTGTTGAATTGCTCATTATAAATGAGTGAATTGTATAGGATATGAATTATATCTCATTAAAACTATCATTTAAAAAACACATAGAAAGTTCTTGTTAGTTGGCTTGTTTCTTTATAGAGACAGGCTCTTCTAGACTTTCCTAGGGCTTAGAGAAGGCAGAAGCTAGGGTGACTGTCACCTCTCCAATGGCTCCCACTAGCAGCTTCACAAAAACCAATGGGCCTAGGACCAAGGTAAGTCAGTATACAATGCAAAGGGAGATGCTGCCTGTATTTTAGCGCTTCACCCACTATATGAGACCAAAGGAAAAGAATTTTATTTCATCCAAAACCTAAATTTTCTATACACACAATCTAACTCAACTTGCCTGGATAGCTCACTTCAACAACCCAAACATATGGAACCCAGAATGGGAACAAGGGCTTATAATTCTGTATAGTTTAATGTAATACCTTGTGTTTCAGTTTATTAAAGCTACTGGAACTGTAATATATCAGAAATGAAATGGCTTTTAAAAAGGAAATTTATGGGCGGGCCGCGGTGGCTCAGCGGGCAAAGTGCTTGCCTGCTATGCCGGAGGACCTCGGTTCGATTCCCGGCCCCAGCCCATGTAACAAAAAACGGAAAAACAAAATACAATAAAACAAGAAAATGTTTAAAGATGTTTCCCTTTCTTCCTTCCTTCCTTCCTTCTATCCTTCCTTCCTTAAAAAAAAAAAAAAAAAAAAAAAAAGGAAATTTATGAAGTTAGTAAGTTTACAGTTCTGAGGCCATGAAAATGCCCAAATTAAGGCATCCAGAGAAAGATACCTTAACTCCAAAGCAAGGGCTGATGAAGTTCTGGGTTTCTCTCTCAGCTGGGAGGGCACATGGCGATGTCTGCTAGCTTTCTCTCCTCACTTCATAAAGCTTCCCCAGGGGTGTTTTCCTTCTGCTCCAAAGGCCTCTGTCTATGTAGGCTCTGTTGGCTCTAAGCTTTTTCCAAAATGGTTTCCCCTTAAAGGGCTCCAGTAAACAATCCTATCTTGAGTGGGTGGAGACAAATCTCCATGGAAACCATCGAATCAAAAGTTACCATTCACAACTGGATGGGTCAAATGTCCATGGAAACAATATAAAAAATCCCACCCAAGGAATACTGAATGAGGATTAAAGGACACGGTTTTTCTGGGGTACCTAATAGCTTCAAACCGGCACACCTGGAAACATCCCAGAGTAGGTTGGGCAGATAATTAAAAAGTATTAGCAAAGTCCCTGAGGATTGGAGAAAAAATATGGAACTATTAAACTTTCCCATCTGAGAAACCCCTGATGCTCTCTTAAACGTTAGGGACTCCTAAATTAATAGGCCAAGCCCTTGATCTTGAAGCTTGTTCTTATGAAACATTTCTGTAGCAGAGAAGTCTACCTATAATTATGCATAAGAGTTACTTTCAGAAAAACTCTTTTGCTGCTCAGATGTGAACTCTCCTAAGACCAATGCTGCAAAGAAAATCATTACCCTCTACCTTATGTGGGGACATAACATCCAGGGATTAAAGTCTCCTGGCAATGTGAGACATAACTCCCAGCGATGAGCCTTGCCCCAGCACTGTGGGATTGACAACACCTTCTTAACCAAAACACCTTCCTAACCAAAAGGGGGAAAAGAAATGTAACAAAACAAGGTATCAGCATCTAAGAAAATTCAAATAGGGTTGAGAGGCTACTCTGGTGGCTACTCTTATGCAAGCTTTGTTTAGATACTGCTAATTGTCACGGTTTGTCAAACTTCAACCAACATCATTCCTGTTAACCCTAAAGAACAACACCCTTGGGCTCTGTCTGAGATTCTACAAAAGTTTCATGCATTAAGTTTACTTTTCAGAAACCTGCAACCTCCAGGCTTGATGAGCCCTGAAACCCAGTGGTGCTAGTCTCTCCAAGAACATCAACCCGTTCCATCCCCTATTTCACATTTTCAACACTCCTTTTCAACATGAAAAAAGTTAGAATGGGCATAACCCAAATATTCCTAAAGACTGGGAGAAGGATCAAAGGAGAAGGTGGAGCTATAACAAAGAAGTTAGGATTTAATAAATGAATAAGACTGCTGAATCATTATATTGATATTTCTTTCAGTCTCCAGTGTCTTGGAGTAGGTAGAAGGAAACACCTGAAATTGTGGAACTGCAACCCATATCAAACTCTGAAATGTGTTCTATAACTACTTGTTAAAATGCTCTGTACTTGGAAATTTCTTGCTTTTTTGTATATATGTTATATTTTGCAATTAAAAAAACAAGACCAATCCAATGGGCTGGCCTGTCAGTCAGAATCATCAGTTGGGTAGCCACAGATCAAAAAACAAGAGCCTTGTAAATATGTGTACGCACGCATGTGCAGACTTTTCCTGCAGGCCAAGTCCAGTTATATGATATCATTTGGGAGGGTCATGTATACATTAGCATCTGGTTTGTATCTAATTTGAAAAAAAAGCTGATATAGATCATGTAACCTATTATTAGGCAATTTTTCAAGTTTGGAGACTCAGTGTGGCTCCACTACATTTGTTCAATGGATGGACTCACTTCTTGGCTGACGGAGAACGTCACGCCCTGGGTTACTGCCTTCGGAGGGGCAGGCTTTGATCAGACGTGCATTCCCATTCTATGCTGTCTGAATACACAAGCCAAACTGCCGCTGGGGAGCAGCTCCTACCAGGCCAGGAAACTTCCTTCTCACGGGCTATCCTCCTGCATGGCGGAAGGAGGTGGGGGTGAGGGTGAGACAGAAGGAGACGTACTCTGGTTCCAAGCAAGACCCAGAACGGAGGCACGCTTCCAAAAGGAAAAAGGGAATGTGACAGGAGAGAGCAAGCATTCCTCTTCTGAGCAGAGGATCTAGATATACAGAGGGAAAGTTAAATTATGCTGCAATTTTGAAAGCCAGCCACTGAAGATAAACTCTCCCTTCAAAGGAATTACTCTTTTCATTCCATCATAATATCTCAGGGTCTATCAGTATTCAAATTTATTAAGCAATGACATACAGAATATACAATATAAAGCGCCCGTTTCATTACCCCATTCCCTAAGCTTTGTTTGCTGTTGTTTATTTTTTTTGCTAAGTCATGAGAAGTCCAGCAAGTTAAAAATCCAAACGAAAACTAACAAGCACACACAAAAAAAGGATGGAAAAAGTCCTTCATGGACATTACTATGAGGCGGGCAGCTTCAAAAAGGAAAAACACAATCTCTGACTAATATGAAGGAGACTCCAAATTGCCCTTGGCAGCCATCTCTCAACCCGATTCCCCTCCCTCTATTCATCCCTGCAGTTTCCAGCCAAAGGAAAATAAACTGAGCAGCTCTCTCCTGGCCCAACCTGTAGGGCTGCACAGCTGAGTCCGGGCTGTGCAACCTAACCTGCCCACGCAGTTGTACACCTGTGTCATGGCTGTAAACACAGGAGGCCAGCCAGGCGCTCACCACTCTGATCAAACTGATAATCCAATATACAGAGCAAAATGCCTTTACTCTGACGCCACTAAACCAAAATGGAATGCAATATGATCTTGTAACCTCAGAGCCAGGAGATTTAAAAAAAATAAAATAAAGGGGAGGCAGGGGCGCGAAGAAGAAAGAAAGAAAAACTGTCCTCTTCCCAGGTGTTACTATCCGTTCTGCAGAAGGAAGGTCCCAGAGCATCACTCAAGATGGGCACTGGTTTCAAGACAAGATTTATCAGCTCACCTTCCTCACAAAAGTGATAGTTAATTTTAGAGGTAGTTATCTTACATCTATTACACCATTCAAGATGGAAGGAGAGTTAACAGGCCAAACACCCCAGAATATTTATGGCTGCTCAAAGAGCCATCTGACATCATTTTATTAGCACAGCTATGTCAGGTCAGCTAAAACGGAGATGGACAGGAGCATCAGGAAATGGCCTTGTAAGTGTGGCTGCAGGCAGACGGAGCAATCTTTTTGGTGGAGCCCTGAGACCATCCTAGCACCCCAGTGGGACGGGGAACTGAGAGACCTGGGGTCCTATCCTGGCTTTGCTTCCACATGTTCTGACCAAGCACAGCCCTTCTCAGCCTAAAGCAGGGGACTTGCAGCTGCAGCTCAAGCGAGCCCTGGGAGACCAGGAAGTGCTGGCTGGTCACTGAGGCGCGTGGCCGATGCCTCATGAGGGTGACACGTGGGACAGTGCTGACACTGCTCCAGAGAGGGCCAGTCTTCCTGGAGGCTGCACAGGCTCTTCTTGTCATCTCCAGATGGCATATGCCCATACTAAAGACTCATCTCAGTGGGTCCACAGGTGGTTCAGGGTAAAATGCTCGCCTTCCACGTGGGAGACCCAGGTTCGATTCCCAGACCATGCATCCCACCCCAGCCCCCACACAAAAGATTATTCTCAGAACCTACAACGATGGTAAACCCCTAATCTGAACAGCAGGGGCCCCACTGGCTCCAGGGGCATTTGGGAGAGAGGCTGACGGTGCTACGCACACCCCCTAGACCCAGAAGCGAGTCCTAGAGCTTGCGGCCCCGGGGACAGCTCATCATTCCAACTTCCTTGCTGAATGCCTCCCACCCACCTCTCCCCCAAACCAAATTCCAGCCTGCCTACTTCTCCTCTTTCTCTAGAGCAAGGCTTCTGTAGCACTTTCTCATGCATTGTCTCACTCCATTCACTCAATACCCACTGAGGGCTGGACTACTCCCACCACCTTTAGTGTTGCTATTACTATTATTAAACCCACTGACAGAGGCCAGGGACTACTCTGACTCCCCTTCTTGATGTATGCCCAGCATTAGCACAGTACCTGGAGGCACATTCGTATACAATAAATAGTTGTTGAATAAATGATTGAATGAATGAAAGGTAAGAAACCGAGGTTGAGAGAGGTTAATATCAGGTGTAACACTTCCACACGTGTTGTATTGTATTACAATTACAACAGGATGATTCTTGTCTTTGTTATTAAAGCGTAGGTTTCTAAAAGATATGTGGTATAAATGGTTAGTCCTGAACCCCTGTTCTGGCACTAACTAGTGCTGGGCAGCTTACTTAGCTCCTTTGTGCCTCAGTTTCCTCGTCTGCAAGGTGGGGCAATGGTTCAGTTCTCATGGGATTTTGTGGGTTAGAAGAGATAAGGTAGGCCAAGCAATGCCTGGCATATAGTAAATGGTCTCACAATGTTCTGTCTCTTTCTTCCCACTCTCATTGGCCCGCTTATCTCCCAGCACTGACAGTACCTGACAAGCCTCATGTTCTACCGCTTTCAGGTCTTTGCGGTTTTGACCCTCCTTCAAGGCTTAGTCCCACTGCCACCTCCTGTTTGAAGCCTTCCTGGACCTCTCTGATGCCCAAAATGCTCTTCTCAAATCCCAAAGTGGCTCTCCTGCTTGCTGTCAAGGACCTCCTACTTGTTGCCTTCATTTTCCTTGTTGCTTTTCACGTCTCATCTACCTGACTCTGCTAGATGCCCCTCAGTGGGGGCCCCAGACCAGATTCCTGTCTGCATTAACCTGCGGGTGGGATCTGAATCTCCCCATTTCATGAAGTTCTGGAAACTGAACTGGTGGCTACTGGCCCCATGTGGCCCCAGAGCCTGTGGTTCTGTGTAAGGAGCAGAAGGCTCTCTGACGCCTACCTTAGGGGTGACCTTGTAGGTCTCACCTTGCACCCTGGGCCTCAGTCCCTCACCTGGAAAATGGGGATGATGAGGTCGGTGGTGACGGCTGCTGCCTCGGCCTTGGCCCTCAGGCTCAAAGAGTGGTAGTTTGGGAGAACTTCGCAGGCAGTACCAAATGCCAAGCCCAGAAGGAAAAGGAGCACAGGCCACACAAGGCATTTGGGGGAGAGTGGTTTGTCTTCCCATTCAGCCTAGCTTGGGCCTTATGGGGAGAGGTGGCACCCAGGCTACTTTGCTTTTCTGGGGATCCAGCAAAGGGAGGTTCCCTAGCCCCTCCAAGCCCCAGGAGGACTTAAGTGGGGAAAAGTGGAAAGAGGGAAGAGTGGAGGTGAAAGGAAACCTGGCAGAGCTTCCACTTCTGTCCCTCCTCCATAAAATCTTCTATCTGTTCTGGAGAAAACTGCCTGGTTATTTCAACTACTTCCTTTACATTTTCAAAATTCTGCGTTTTTGGAGATATTAGATGAGGTGTGCCATCACTGGCCAATGAATCATGGGGACCAGGCTACCTCCTGTGCAGAGCCAGGTATGAGGTACTGAAAGAGAAGGCAGCTGCCCTCTGCCCACCCCCCTACCGGTGCAGCCAACAACAGAACCGAACGCCCTCCCCTCGGTAGCCCTCACCACCCAGCACAGAGAAAATCGCTCTGTACGCTCCCCCCCCACCCCCCAAGAGGGCGAGGTTAGGGGACAGCTCTTTCCAGAGTGCCTCCCAGGCACAGAGTACGTCCGACAGGGCCAACTCCGCCGCCGCTGTGTCCACCTGCAGGGAACTAGGAGCGCCTGGGGGTCACCGGGCTGGGTGCCCAGCCGGTCCCTGCCCCACCCAGCCAGTCCCTGCCCCATTCTCACAGGACCGCCTCCTGAGGCCGAAGACCCCAGCTAGACACGACGGTCGGGGAGGGAGTTTCCCCGCCGGGCATGAAATGCGAAGCAGCGCCCCCCTCCCTCCCCTCCCCACAGCGACTGGAGCCCGGGAACCCCGACGGGACTCCTTCCAGCTCCCCGAACGACTTCTGCCACTTCTCCGCTTAATTCTGCCTGTTTCCGGACCGCGACTTCTTCAAGGAGTTGCCGTGACTTTTATTCCCTCCACCCACCAAGTTTCGTACCTGACACTCAGGAAGACCGATCTTTTTTTGGGGGGGGGGGATGGAATTTAAATTTGAGGGTAGTATACATTCGCAACTACCTTTTGGAGTCCCTCTTACACCCTTTGCTTCGTCCACTCCCCACGCCGCACCCCTCGCACCCTCCCCCCCCAAAAAAAGCCTGCCTGCGAGGGCCGACAGCAATGAGAAAACGACGAGAGTTGCTTTTTTTCAGAATTTAGGGTTCTTTCTTTGTATTTTCCTTGGGTCTACGTGGCCACGCTCCCCTAGATTAGCACAGGGACTCCAGCCCCGATTTCCCTAGCACGCTCTGCTGCCAAGAGCCGAGGCGGGTTTGAAATTCCTTGTGGACGCCGCCACACAAGCCCCGCGTGCGCTACCCCGGGCGCCACCCCAAGCCAGAGGGTCCCCACTGCGCGGAGCGAAAAGCCTGCGCGGCTCTGGGTGGGGGACGGAGCAGCTGGGTGCCCTCGCACCCCGCAACCCCCCCCCCCCCCCCCCCGCCCCCGGGCTCTCCGGCCGCCAGGAAGGGCTTCCTCCCAACCCCCTCTCCCCTTCCCGGCCGCGTCGCTCCCCAGAGCCCGGATCCGACTCCAGCTCCCGGCCGAGGACGCCGCAAACCCACCTGGCCGTCCCGGGGGCGCCGCGCTCGTGCCCGGGCCGTGTCCGCAGCGCCGCCAGGGTCCCGGGATGGGAATCCACGCGGCAGCGCAGCTCAGGGGAGCTTGCCGCAGCCCGCGGGAGGTTGTCATTGATTCGTGCTAGGCGAGTTAAGCCATTCCAGGAGTGGTTTTGAGCGTGCACTCCCACCCCTCCCTTCCACCAGAAGTATTTGGCAAGCAGCTCCTTTCGTCCACCTGTACTGTTAAGCACGGGGCAAGGACCAATTTCCACAGCCGGCTTTAGGCTTCACTTTAGAACATGCAAATTAGGCTCTTTTGAAAAGGAAAAACAGAAATGAAAGCAATGGTAGTGGTGACTTTTTTCTCCTTTCTCCTGGGTCTCCGTTGCTTTCTTTTGCTTTTTTTTTTTTTTTTAATTCCCCTCTAATATTTCATAAAATACCTTACACCACTTATCTCAATTTAGGGGTGGTTTTAAAAAAATATTATTGTTTTATTCAATTCTGACTGTCTTTTATTTTTAGAGGTACATTTACTTCTATTTGCCTGAAACCTGAGCCCAATAAAATGACTAGAATTGTATGTTTTCTTCTTGAAGGGTCATGAGTGGAACAATCAAATCAAACACCGCAGAGCAATCATTCAAGTAGCAAATAAAAAAGGGAAAAGTGCAAGAAGTAAGCATAGAAGGATGGGTCCCTCCAACGTCTAGCCCAGGTGGGGACATGGGGCCTAAGGGTGGGGTTTGGCATTGTCAGGGGCACCCATTGACATCCCCCCTTCCCAAGGCAAACACATCACACAGGCTCTCCTTTGCTTTGTCTCTGCTCTAAGGCTGACTCAGAAATGCCAACTAGAGATTCCAACAGTCCAAACTTGGGGTGGGCCAACCACCAATGGCAGAGGGGTGTGGTGAGAGTGCCCGCTCCTAAGCCCTTCCTTAAAACCACACAGCACGCCCTTTTTGAAAACTGCCAGCTGGGAGGCTCTAGCCGTTTCAGCCCTCTTTTCCCTGGAACTGTCTAGTCACCTGGGGAAAGCGTCCAGATACCTCAGCTGGCTGTTCACAAATCTGGGGGAGGAGTTAGGGGGCAGTTGTCCTTCCCTGCTGAGCAGCTGTCCCATGTGCCACAGAGAACTGGCACAAAACAAAGGAGACCAAAGAAATGTTAGCCTTCCATGGCATTCTCTCCAGGGCATGCCACTGTCCATTTGTTTCCCCTCAGCCTTAAAGCACCCCAAAGCCAAAGACAAATCTCAAAGGTATGTTGGTCCACAAAGGACCAAGGGCGGGGCTGTGATTTGCAGAGCTCCAGGAAGATTCTTCAGACTAAAATATCTCTTTCAACAGGTGCCCCTGCCGGAAATCCCAGTGTTAGTGCTTCATTTCCTTGTGGGACATATGTTGCTAAGAGTCTGGTCCATGCAGGCAGGAGAAAGTGTTTCAAGAAGTCAGGAAGGGTCTCTCTCTGTGGTTCGCTCTAAAACTGTAAATACTCAGGGAGACAGAGCAGCAGTTTACACAACCAACTGGAGTGAGTTTGTCAGGTCCAGATCATCAATGCTGTGGCCTGGGGGCCAGTGCACAGCAGCAGGAGGGGAGGGAGGCTGTGGAGACGGGTGGGTGGGGGTGCTAAAGCAGGGCATCAGGCACTGAAAGGAAGAAAGGGAAGTTCTTCATCAGGGCAGGTGGAGAGTTTCCAAGGTTGGATGACTCCACAACTTTTATCAAAAACGGCCTACTCAAGGAACACCCAAGCCAAAGAATGAAAATTCAAATCCCTTTGTTCACAAAGCCACTAATTAAATACCCAATCAAGTGTAACTCCATACTCCACCCCCAGACCCGGGCAGGTAAAAGTGCCAACACATGACCTGGATGGAGCCAGTATCAATCCAGGTGTGTTTGTTGTACACCCATAAGGGGTTTGCATCAATGGCTTGGGTGGAGGTGGGGTGGGGTGGGGTGCTGCCCTCGGGCATCATGTCATGTGGGGGAGTTAAAATACAGGTGGACTGGACAGTGTGGGGCAAGGCACCTACAGCAGTGTGGGGACCCTGAAGGAGCAGGGGGTTCATACTGTGGAGCAGACAAGGAGCCAAGAGCAGCTGGTAGCAGGGCTTATTTAGAGAGAGCTCCATAGAGGTGGGCCCAGGAGGCCTGGAAGTTTGTACCACTGTGGGGAAAGGACATGTGGGGTGGGGGCACTGAAGGAGCCAAGGCAGAAGTAGGAGGTGGAGCCACTGGGGAAGGGACGCTTGGCTGATTCAGAGAATTCTCCCAACGGGTAAAATATCAGATGGGGTCTAGGGGACCAGTTTATGGCTACAACTTCTGGATGAAAGGAGAGTGTGCTGGGCAGGGCCTGCTTTGGAGGGGAGGGCAGAACAGATTGAAGCTCCTCTTGCAAGTTCAGCAGGAGCTGGATGTGAGTAGAGATGATGGTGGGAACGGGAGGGTCTTGAGGAGGGGAGCAGTATATGGGTGCAGTGCCCAGCCCAATCTGCCCCTAGGCAGCAGTCGTTGGACTTGAAGGCCTGTCTGGGAAAGCCAGTGGGTGGTGCCAGGGCCAATGATATTTCAGCCAAGAGCCGGGAGGGGAGCTGGCTGCTGTCCAGGCAACTGGCTGGGTCCTGCATTGGACAGTGAATGCCATTCCTACCTCCCCCTTAATCACTGTGTGTATGCCCTGCTGGGACACACCCTTTGGAAATGGCCTTGGGCAGAAAGTGGAGAGCCCTACCCCTTATTCCCTCCAGCCTTACCTCCCTGTTCTCAGAGCCTAGTATCAGCTGCCTCCTGGGAACAAGAATAAAAGGAGAGTCGGAGGGGTGGGGAGAAGGGAATTGGGGGAGGCTCCCAAAGCCACCCACAGAAGGGGCTCCGGACAGGCTAGACTAGATCTGTTATTGTGCATTTCCTTTTGGGCTGTGGTTCCCTCCTAGGCCTTCTTTGGCCTCCCCACTTCTTACTACCCTCCTGTCCCCTTCCCCCTCCCTTCCTGGGTCAGGTCAGTCAGAGCACATGGAAACAGGCTGGCTTTACGGGTGCCTTTCCTTTCACATCTGGTCCAAATCCAACAATACTCTCTTGTTCAGTGAGAATGAAGCTCCTACTTCAACCCCTGAACATGGTTCAGAAGCAAAACTGCTACTGTCTTAACTTGGAATCTTAGTAGCGCCTGGTTATCAGCTGTAGCATAGGCCCACAGACAGCTTTTGTACACATGTGCATACACATATACAGAATGTCTACACGCACGTGCAGGAAGAGATAGCTATATATAAGCTATGTGGTTCAGAAACAAGAATTAATGCTACTGAGGGTCTACTCCCTCATTTATCCTCATAACACCACTATGAGGTAGGTCCAATTATTTTCCCCATATTTACTGATGAGGAAACTGTGTTTCAGAAAGGTCTTAAAACTAGTTCAAGGTCAAATTGCTTGCTACGTGAGAGGATATCAACATGGTTCGTTCTGATTCTGGAGCCCAAAGGCTGCCCCTAGAGTTTGAGCTCTAGTTCCTACGATTGGTTCCCTAAGGAAAAAAATGCTTTCCTGACTTGTACTCAGCTTCTTCACCTGCTAAACAGACAAGGTAATGGTTCTCACTGAACTCGAAAGGGTATCATTAGCCAGTAGGAGGTGGAGGTGGAGGTCAAACTTTGGTAAAGCGCTGGAGCAAGTCTTCCTTAGAGAATGCACGTAGCACCATGGAACAAGAGTTACTCCAGCCAGAAACCCAGAGTCATCCTTGCTGCCTTCCTCTCCTTCCCACTCAATCCATCCATCAGCAAGTCTATCTCCAGAATATATCTCAAATCCACCCTCTTCTGGCCTCCTCCTCCATCACCCTAGACAGGCCACCATCACCTCTCACCTTGACTTCTGCAGCAACCTCCTAACTGGTCTCTCTGCAACCAGTTCTTCAGCCTAGTGCCAGGTAGCTGCCTGAGCAGTCTTCTTAAGACATGCATCTGGTCATGTCATAGGGAACTTAAAATGCAATTCAAACTGTTTGCCATGGCCCACAAGCACTGCCAAATCCTTGTCTCTCTTTCCACTGTCACTATACTCCAGTCATATGCAGACACTCTATGTTCTTGCCTACTATGGTGCCCTTGCACATATGAATTCCATGGCTTGAGATGCTCTTCCCCTACCTCCAGTCACATGGAAAGGTCACCTCCTCAGAGAGGCCTTCCCCTCTGTGCCTCACAGAGTAAATTAGGACCCTCCCCACCATTACCTATTTCAACCCTTCATTCAAGGCACTCATTGCAATGTAAGAACTTTTATTCAACTGCATGATTATGTTGATTCATTTTTCTTTTTGACTATCTACCCCCCTAGAATAGAGGCTGCCTGAGGGCAGGGACCCTGTGTATCTTCCTCACTGTATGGTACCTGCTATATCATAGGCACCTGTTAAATATCTGCAGAACAAGTGTCTATTGAGAAAACTCTGGATCTGGGAAACAGGAGGACTGGATCTTCATCTTGGTTGCATACCCTTGAAGTTATCACTTGCCCTCCCACATGCTTGGCTTCCTCTTTTGTATGTGGGGGTGATGGGTGAGACATTGCTTGAGAGCCCTTCCACCTCTAATGCTCCAGCCAGGTTTGTCTACATTTTCCAAGAAATTGAAGATGCCAGTGAACAAAGAAGAAGAGAATTCTGTACATAGAGCACTTTATATGGCTTTTAGAAGCTTTGCTTTTGCTTGTTGGCCCAGCTGACTTTTTAGATAAATCAACTGGTAAGAACTGAGGCATTTGCACTACCATGCCCAGAAGGGTTGGGTGTTCGATGGCCTTATACCACCACAACCTCTATAGTACAAGTTGTCACACAAGTGTGGAAACTGAGGCTCATCCAAAGAAAGCAGTTACTATTCAGAAATAACCAGCAGAAGACCAAGTCAGGAGCTATTTGGCAATTCCCATCCCAGCAGCCATTTCCCCTCAATGCACCAGGTCTTGATGGCCCTGTCTTATCTGAATGATGATGACAAGCCCATGGATACATTTCCGTGGCATTCTAAACCCATTATCTTGCTTGCTCTTTACAACATTATAGAGTAGTCCAAGAAGGGATCATTATTCCCATTTTGCAAAAGAGGAAACTGAGGCTCAGATTAAAAAGTAAGAGGGTAGCAGAACAGAGACCTTTTGAATCAACAATGAAAAAAGTCTAGTGAGATTAATATTCTCTTAAAAATTTATATATATGTATATTCATACACATACACACACACACACACACACATATATATATATATATGAAACCCTTCCACCTTAGAGAAAACTTATGAGATGGGGAAAGTCACCCACAGCCCCACCATGCCAGGGAGGTTAATGTTCGTGGCATCAGGCCAGCCTAGGGCAGTCCATCTCTCCCTCTCTGGAGGGAATAGTCAGCCCTACACTCAACACAGGCCTCACCTTGTACTTCTAAGGTGCTCGACAAACATTTAATTACATTTTGAGGAAAACCCAGAGAGGATTCAATTAGTTTCAATTGGAGAGGACTCAACTAGGACTCAATTAGTGGGGACCACGGGAACAGGGTGGTGTTACCAACAGTTCTTCCCAGGGTGGGGGTAGAGGGACACCAGCCTCTTACTTCCTGGTCCCTCTAGCTTCCTGTCTGATGACAGACCAAGCTCTCCTTGTTCCCAAGCCCATTGTTTGTACAATTATCACCAGTGGCCTTGACTGTAATCACTGGGCTCTAGCACTTTGATCCATAGATTCGATTTCATTGCAATGTATTAAAATGCCCATAAGAAATAACAATTCATAACTGTTTTGCATCAGGATCAGAGAAGGAGCCGCAAACTGAATCCAAGCTCGCTTTGGCATCTGTCAGATGGTCACAAAATGTATCCAAATCTGCTAAAGTTGCCGATGCTACACACAATTTCTGCCACTGTGTTTTGGGGGAGACTCAGTCATTCTGAACCTACTCCAAATATGCCAAACTCCATCACAAGCATCCACTTCTTCAAACACAAAGCAGTGGTCCAGAAAGACCAAGCCCTTTGGCCCCTGGACTTGCGGGCTGCCAGCCCATGAGAGCAGTGGGTGCAGGGGGTGGGGGCGGGCCCAGTAGGAGCCGGCCTCTGCTTCTCAGGTGTGCTGCTCATCAAGTGGATGCTTGCGGGGGTGGGGGTGGGGGGGCCTTGGGGCCTCCAAGGGGAGGTGCTGGCTAAGTACAGGCTGTAAGAACTGCACTCTTTGGGGAAAGTGAGGGGAAAATACCCCCCAGGCTAGGGCAGAGGGATGGGCTCAGAGCCAGGCTGGCTGCTTAGCAGGCAGAGTGAGCAGCAAGCGGGATCTAAGCCCTCTGCACAGCCTAAGGGCCCCAGGGCTGCCAGGGCCTCGCCCTCCTCCCAGATTAAATCGGGTGACACAGTCACAGCCCACGGCAGGAGGAGAGGAGGCTGTCAGGAGCTCCAATAAGCCAGGCTGGGGCACTGGGCAGAACTCTGGGGGGACCAGGCCTGTCACCACCTGAGCAGGCATCACTAGGAGCTGAGCAGAGGGGAAGAGGAATGCTCAGACAGAAACTTGCCAAGGTGGGGCGGTGGCAGGAAAGGGGGTGGCACTACTACTCAGGAGAGGCAGATTCCCTCCTCCCTCCCTCTCCACTTCCTTCCTCTCATAGTTAGGCACTGACTGTCTGCTCTGTGCCCAGCGCTACTCTAAGCTCATATAAAGTGGTGAACACAGCAATGCGGTCCTTGCCTGCTTGGAGCCCACCTTCTAGTAGGGGAAAGACAATAAACAGTTAATATCTACCATGAAGTCAGGTGGGTGAGGCCAAACCATGTATCCCTCAGCCCCTTCCTTATGCACACCTCTGCACTTCTCCGGCAGCCTCGACTCTCATTTGATCCCCATCCTGAAATCAGGAATTATAACTTCCAGATGAAGTGAGGAAATAGGGTAGAGGGTGGGAGGTGACCTGTCTACAGTCATACTAGGTGTGACAGTGGAGCTGGGATGGAATGCCTTCTCCTGACTCCTTGTCCAGTGCTATCTCAGGGGTCCCATACTGTCCCTCTTCCCTCAGCAAGGCCACCTAGATTTACCTCCAAAGCCCCCAGAGAACAAGAAACTTGACCTAGAAAAACAGCAGATTCACCTAATGGGCACTGTGTACAGCAAGACAGGAGGACGCTTGCAGGTATAGGGAGTCCGGGGAGTCGAGGCCCAGGCTGTGCCAGCTGCAAACTCTGGCCCTGATACAAGTTCCCTTTGGTAAAAATGGAGAGAGTTGGCTTGTTCGTGCTGGATTCCTGCAATTCTGAGGCCCAACCAGGTAAATTATAAGGTACCCACTTTTCCCTTCACTAGTGTTTACCAGGAGGTGACAGAGGTTAAGAGGCTGGGGACTGGTCTGCGTGTGTGTGCATGCATGGGCGTCAATGTGCAGTTTATGAGAAGGACCAACAGCTGGTCTAGGGGGATGACTGCCAGGTGGGGAAGGGATGTGCTCAAGTAGTTTCTCTGTTATATCAAGCACTGACCAGGGTTCTGACACCCTCTAGGAAAGCAATTGCTTTAACGGGCTCGGGCATCATCAGGCAGAAGGTAGCATCACTCCCAATGCTGGTCAGAGGGGCCACTGCCAGGAGTTAAAGATATGGCCAAGCCAGCCCTCCTCCAAGGCAAAACAGCCAGTCATGGTGGTGGGCTAGCACTAGGACCTTTATGGCACTGTGAAACCAGTATGCCTGGGACCTTCTAATCAAGGCTGGCCATTTTCCATGCAGCCAAGGTTAGGCTCATAAGATGAATGGGGAAACAGAGCAGAACTGCATGGCCACTATTCAGAAATGGCCTTGGCTACCTGCAAGGATCAGATCAAAGAAAAGACCAACTCTTAACTTCCAAGGACAGAAAAATAATCATAATGTTAGTGGCAAGCATCGTGCTAGGAGCATTGCATGCATTATTTTTTCTTTTACTCTTCAACAACAAACCTATAAAATTTTTGTATTATTATTCCCTTTTCACAGAATGGTAGCTCAGGGGTCATAAGAAACAGAGCCAGGATTTGGACTCAGGTCACATTTGCCACCTCCATAGTCACTTTTAATCCTGGGAAACTATCTTAGGTGGCTCAGAATATCTTTGGACTTCAAATGAAGCAGGAGAAATTGGAGCAAGACAGAGGTAGGACTTGTTCATCCTTACAGGTGCAGAACAGTAGGCTGGGCACCGTTGAGGCTGATGCTGCTTTGAGGCATCTCAGAGCAGAGTATAAGTAGCCATCTGCTTGGAGGAGTCAGCATGTTCACGCAGCAGTGAGTTCTGAGGCAAATGCAATTCTGAAATCCTTGATAAAGGTTTTATATTTCACTGATGAAGAGAAAAAGCATAATGGTTGGGACCGTAGGCTGTATGGGAATATGCATCTCAGTGATTCAAGCATGGAGATGTTTCTCAGAATGGGGATTTCAGATCCTGTGCTAGGTGCTCCTGGACATATGGCCACAATATGGATTCCTGGCCCTATCTCAGGCCCACTGAATCAGAACCAGAACCTCAAATCTGCATATCCACAGACTCCCCAGGGAATGTACGTTAAAGTGGAAGAAGCAATGGCAAATGGTAATCTATTGGTTTGGTCTTGTTGATCAGTGACCTCTGGTTGAGAATCCGGCTGTGAAGAGCCGCTGACACTGAACTGAGTCCTTCAGGGTGAGCACTGGGAGGGGTGGGGTGGGGAGCGGAGTTGGTTTTCAGCTGCTGGACTGCACCTTAGCCTTGTTCCCCACATCAATCATTTTTAATAGCTGTATGAAATGTCACCAAGTAAACATTCCATTACACAATTAGCCCCTCCCTGATTCTTGGATACGTGGGCCTTTTTCCATTTTATAGACAATGCTAGGGTGAACATCCTCATGCCTGTGTCCCCCATATTTTGGATTATTGCCTTAGGTTAGATTGCCAGAAGAAGGATGAGCAGGATTATGGACATTTTCATGGTTCCTAACATATAGTGCTAAATTGCATCTTCCAAAAAGGTTGCACCATTTATGCCAATAATTGCCATGTTCAAGAGTGTCAATTTCATCACAGCACTGCTAGCATTTCAATCCCCTTATTTTAAAGATGAGGAAACGGAGGCTGGATTGCTGAAGTGACCTGTGACCTGTCTGAGGTTACATCCCTAGTCAGTGCCAAGGCTTGGACTCATCAGGGATTTCTCATTCACAGGCCAGGGTATTTCACAGCTTCCCACTTCCTCAACCTCCAACAAGGCAGGAGGGAAAAGTCAAGCCTCGCACATCGTTCTCTCTTTGTACTGTACTCCCTGCCAGCTCTGACTTCAAGCATGGTATGAGCTCACGTTTCAGTGCTGTGCATTGTTTTTTTGCCTCTAAAACCAGGGATGGACGTGGGAGTAGGGTGTAGGGGCAGGGGTGGTCGCTCTCTTTTCTCTGCTCAAGCACCACATCTTCTGCTCACTCAGAGGAGGTCATTAACCTGTGCTGGGCTGAGGAGTCAAAGAATAGGAGGACATGCCATCTGCTGTTCATGGGACACAGGGTGTTTACATAAGAAAACAGACCTTGCTTCAGATAGTGGTCCTTAACAGGGTATCTCAAGTGGGCTTCAGAAGACCTTTAAAGACCCATCTACTGTGTGTGCAATTGCTTAAGTATGTGAGCATGTATCTGTTTCCGGGGAGACAGCCATTATGTTCAGCAGATTTTCAAAGAAGTTTATGAACCCCTAGAAGTTCAAAAAATAAAATCAGGTGAAAGGTGGGGACTCAATTGGAAATGTAAACTATTTGTTGGATATGATACACACACACACACACAAATTAACATATAGCAGAGAAACAGGAAAGTAATTTCAGGTGGTCTTTCTTAGGGAGATAGATAGAGAGACAGGCAGACCAAACAAACCTACATTTAGCAAATGGATACAGTTAAGAATCATTATTTACCCCACTTGAGTTCTCTCATTGTCCCCTGCGTGACAGGGAGACTGGGAAGTGGGGAGAGAGTGCAAGCCCGGACACTGAGGTGTTCTGTCACTGCCCACTGAGGACATTCAGAAGCAAAGAACAAGCCTTTGTGAAGGACGAAGTAAGTTGGTGGGAAAACGGGATTTGGTTTCACAACTTTTCCAGACCCATCACCTGCATAAGATGGGACATGCTTGAAAATAATCACAATGAACACTTACTGAGCACTCACGGTGCCAGGCACTGTTCTAAGTGCTTTGCAAGTATCATCTTGTTTACTTCTCACAGCAGCCCTGTGGCATGGGCACTCCTGTAACCCCTGCTTTACAAGGGAGGAAACGGAGGCCCAGGGATGGGAAGTCACTCGCCCTAAAGCAACCGCTGTAAGTGGAACAGTGGGGCTGGGACCAGGCAGGGTGGGTCCAATGCCAGGGATCCTAGCACCTGGGCTGGATACACCCTTCCAAAGCAGTTATGACATGCCGTCAGCAGTCAGCCCCATCTCTGCTTCCACAAAAGAGCTGATCCTGAATATCTTAACCCTATTTCTCCCTTTGCCTCTAAAGGGATAAGTTTCATGATATGTGCTTGAAGATATCCAGGTTAACTGGCTACACAAGTTAAAAAAAAAAGGTTATAGTAGTAGTAAATACTCACTATTTATTGAGCATCTATTATGCAGCAGACATTATCCAAAGGGCTTTATAGCCATTTTCTTAACTTCCCCCTTATAACAAACCTCCAAGGTAAGTATCAGCATGTCCATTTTACAGACAGGGTGCAGAGGCACACGGAGTTTACACAGCCCACTTGAGATCACCTAGTAAGTGGAGCTTAGAGAAGAAAGCTGTCCCAGCCTCCTTCTGCTTCTTTGCCTCCCACTGGGTAATGCAGGGCACAGAGGTGTAAGGGGGTGTCTTCCTTACTGGAAGCCCACCTGATGACTGGGGTATGGAAAAGGCCCAGAGAGCTTGTTGACATGGTAAAATGGAAAGAAAAGAAGAAACGAAAGAAGAAACATGGATGTAGCATGGGCTATGTGTCAGGCAGCACCAGGATGGTGATCAATGACCTAAACTTAGAGATACAATTTTTAAAGCCAACAATCCAGGGCGCTGGCTACTAGCCATAGCTCTGTGAATCAGCCCACCTTCAAGGCAGTCACTCCAAGGCACAAAGGCATGACCCAAGTGTTTTTGAAATTGGCTATAGTCTTTATCTCATAAAATGTTCCCGTGAGGTTCAAGTAAAGGTGGGAGCATACTTCTTTGATTAATATCAGTGCTATTTTAGCTTCTCCCCTCTCTTAGAGTCAAGCCATTGTTTTTGGAAGCCCTAGGGCCTGGAAGACATTGAGGTGCAGGAGGGCAGAGGGGTAGCCAGCTCCAAGGATCGGATTAAGAAGATGAGGGGGACATGGCTGTGTCTCAGGGGCTGCAGCCTCATGGTCATGGCTGGGAGAATAGTTATCTGAAGACTGTGCAGGTCTTGTGAAGTCCAGAGGTCAAAGCTGAACTTAGAATTTGAGAGGCTTTTGGCAGTACAGAGTATGGCCTGTCTTCCAAGTATGTACGCAAGGGTCAGGGCCAGGTGTGTGGCCCATTGCCTGGATTCCTACCAAGCAGGCAGATCCAGGGGTCAGAGGTTCAGCTGAACAGCCAGGAGAGGTCAGCTGAAGTAGGAGGAAGCAGACTGGGATGGATCTCAGGCCTTGGCAGGGGAGGGAAGAGTTCCGTGCAAATGACGCAATGGGTTCTGACCACTGAGCCTTAGGGATACCCAGGCAAGGGAGCTATTCTCTGTATATCCTGGGCATGTTCCCTGAGGCAGGACAAGGGATGAGCTATGACCAGGGAGAGCAGTGAATATGGCTATTGACTGTGTCCCAGAAGCCTGACAGACCCCCACGGCTGCCCTCCAAAACCAGGCCTGTTCAGTTCTTGGAGGGCTCACTCTCCTGCCTCAACAGTCCTTTTGGGTCTGGAATTTCCTTTCTTTTTAGGAAATAAAATTTTGTGTTTTGTGATCTATGAAAGTAATGTCCCTGCATTGAGGGAAACCTGGACACTACAGGGAAGTTAAAAGAAGAAAATTCTTGCTACTCACAATCCCACAACTTAGACCTAACAACTGGTAATATTTTATTGTTTTCCCTTTTGGTCTTTATTCCATTGGCATATAATGTTTTTAAGTATTTGGGATTCTACCATAAATATAGTTTTTATTCTGTCTTCTTCATAAGTCATTGTATTTGAGCAACTTCCCATAATGCATTTGCTCATGTCCTCCATCCCTACATTTCTCACCACCTCATTTCAAGTCTTACCTGTAAGTACCTCTGTGAACTCTGATAAGTGGGACACCCTCTGAGCTATACTGTCACTGCTAAATGCTCAAGTTCTAGTCACTTCATGTATAATTGCCTCAATGATCTGAAGAAATTTGCATAACAGGAAAACCCTCGCCCTACAGTACCATCATTACCCAAGGCTGCCTCCTAGAGCCACCAGAAGTGCGAAGAGCTGATACACAATCCTCTACCCTCACTTCTCTTGTCTCCATCTGGCCCCATGCAGGTTTGGAAACTAGAAAACTAAATTGTTAGAACTGTACGTAGAACAAGAGCAAACAGGCTCTGAGTGACAGGGTCCTGGGGGAAAGTCACTGCATGTGTTCTATGACCTCTTTTGGTGGTTTAAAATTATTTTATTTTCCTCTCAGGTTCTTGGCTATGCTCTAAATAAGAGGAAGTGACCAAATAAAGGAGGTTTTCCTGTTCCTCTATATTCTACTCTATGTTATACAGGGCTTCATTTTTTTTTTTTTTTTGACATTTTAAAGAATTTATTTCTTGGTGCTGTAAAATATGGAATGTATAGTCATCCCATATCATCCCAGATCCCATGTTTTGCTGCTTTGCCAGGGTTGAGAACCACTGGTTTACACAAACAAGGATGGATTAGAAAAACAGATTTTTAAATCTTATTGGTTTCAAATTGAGCTGTGGGTCTTGTTGAAAATAGAAGTATACTCAGACTGTCATAGACACATGGCTCTGAGAGATCCAACAGATCCACACTTTCACATTACCCCTAAGGAAATGATCTGTGTCTAAGGCAACGAAAGAAGCCATTGGCTAATCTGTAAATATCTCCTCCACAGGAGACTTTGTAAAGTGATTAAGACAACATCCTGTGTTGGGATGTATGCATTTTATAACCCACCTTGTTCCAAAAAGGATTTGAGCCAGCCTACAAATATGCCTACAATGCAAGGTCAGCATGCATTGAAAAATAAGGAAACAAAATGAGGCACGGGGAAAATAAGAAGGAAGATGGAGCCAGGCTTCCGGACCACCCAAAATGAACACTGCCAAGACCTGTTGCTTAACAGAGCATGGCTAGAGATTTGGTGTTGAGCTACCCAGCAATCAAGAGGAGAATGCACCAGCCCTATGTGGGGTCTGCTTTCTTGTTCTAGGACTTGCCACTAACTCACAAAATAGCACTTCCCTCTCTGGACATCAGTTTACCAGTCTGCCAAATGGGCAAATTCTGCCTTTTAGGATCTTTGTGAGGATCAAATTAGATCACACATGTAAAAGAAAGCCCAGTGGGAGACACACTCAAGGGCTTATCATTTCATTTTCCTGACTGTGTCCTTGTAATGAATTAAACTTTACTCATTTGCCATTGACGGATTTGGCCACCAGGTTTAAGCTGCTTTATTTGGTCAAAGTTCATTCTGTATACATTCACAAGAACGTCAAGCATTGTCCAAACACTGGATGGGGAGCCTCTTAATTTCTCCTGAGCTCAAGCTGTGCCCATTTCCATCATTACAACTATCTAACGCTTTCCTTGCTTAGACTGGGAACAAGAAACAGCAGGGAATGTAAAATTTTAATGCAAACTTTAAGTCTCCCACTAGAAAATATTTGGGAAGGGGCTCCTAACAGCTCTGCATTTTCTGGAGAGGTGATGTTGGGTGACAGGAGAGGAGAGAGCAGAGTCCTTCCCCTTGGAGAAGGGAGGGTATGTCTCTCCAGATGCAGTTTAAGGTGGGGGGAAGGACTCTAAGTGGTAAGTGGGGGGGAGGGTCTGCCATTCAGAAGATTCCCCCCTTTTAATTTTCGGGGTGGAATAATATATCATCTGAACACAGGATGGCATTTTAGTGGAAAATTACCTTGTAGTGAGGGTAGGAGGTGGAGATGTGCATGTTGTGATTCCAAAGGGTGGGGGTGGGGGGAAAGGAGTCATCAAGTCTGGGCAAATGGATCCCTGGGAGCCTCAGCTGGCTCCCCACCCCACGATGTGACTTTTGCCTGAGATTTAAACTGGGGATAATTGCCAAGCCAAACCTTTCAACAAACAGCGCATTTTAAGCAAAATAATTACATAAAATAAAATAATACATAGAAAATATGTTTGGTTTGGGGTTGACTCTGAAAATGTTGCTGTGGGGAAAGGGGGTATTCCACCAGCTCCAAGGCAGCCGAGAAATCTCCATGGGAAATTACAGGTCCCACAAGGCATTAAAGGCTGCCACAGTCCTGTGACCTGTGTGGAGGATGAGGCAACAGTGGGATGAATCAATGCCAGCTGGAAACGTGGTCACATAAGAAGCAGCCCTTGTAAATGCAGAGTCCTTCACGTTTCTCAAAATGACCATCTCAAAGGGTTAAAATGGGGTTACTGCTATCCCCATTTTACAGATGAGGAAACAGACCTGGGTTGGTTAAACTACTTGTCAAAATGGTAAGAACCTGGTTGTCCCAGCAGAAAGGCAGCTTGGAATCATGGCTGAGAACCTGGACTCTGAATCCAAATTACTGATTTCTGGCTCTGTCATCACTCGATGTGACCAGCCTCAGTTCCTGGCTTGATGCCCTGCCTCTGTAGCCTCCACTTTGGGGCAGCCCATCTGGACCCTTCCCTCTTTGGCCCTCCTCTACCCCAACCAAAAGGGACCAGTGGCAAGATCCCAAGAGTGTGTGCTCTGCCTTGAGAGGGAAATTCAGATGTCAGTTATTGTCAACCAAGAATCTTCACTGGGTGTGGAGAGAAGGGCTGGAGCTTGAGGGGAGGCGAGGAACAGGTACCCAGCAAACTTCCTCAATGCCCTGGGGACAGTTTCTGCTTCCTCTCCCTTAAAGGACTTTGCCAAGGAGTAACAACATACGGGCTCAATGAACTTCTGCTAAGCAAAACGAGACTGTATCAGGGCCAGACAACAAGTTAAATACACCAGTGGCAAGCGCTAACTCCTAGCTCTTTCTTTCTTTCTCTCTTTGCTACCGGTGGATTATTATAATGGGTGGTTCGCCTTTGGGGAAGACTGTGAAGGCGCTAGGCCAACAAGCCCTGGCTAGCTCTCTCATAACTCTGGCCCTAACGGGCTGCAGAGTGACTATGGGACTGAATGGCGTTTCCCGGAAGCCATGGGCCTGTATGCTTAAGAGGAGTGTCTGAACTGGAATGCAGGCATCCCGCTTCTGGCCCTGGCTCTGCCTCTCCTAGCTGAATGTCCGTGAAAAACTCCTTCTTCCTTTCCTGTACTCTCTGTTCTCATCCGTAGAAGAGTCTTGCGGGGATGATGATTTGAAGGTTCTTTTCGGCTCTCACATCTGTGAGTTTGGAGGAAACGTTCTGTAACTAGAGCTGCAGAGTTCTGCATGGCTATTGGGAGGCCCACTTTCTCCCCACTCCTGGGCAGTCTTCTGTGAGACTCTCTCCATGTCTATTATTGACTTGGCAGTCTCATTCAGCAGACCCATGAGTGTTTCCATGTTCCCAACCTCGCCTTGGTGGGAACAGAAGAAGGCAGACTTCAAAAGCAGAGGACAGCAAGAAAAGGTATAAGGGAAGCCTGCCAGGCCTGGCTGTCTCACCTCTCCACTCGGCTCATCCATCTAGAGGCTCTGAGGGCAAGACTTTAATGAAGAGGGGTGGGGGTGGGAGTGGAGGAAGGCTGGGATGGAGCATGAAGCTAGAGGCAAGTCCCTAGGGCTTCCCCACACAGCAGGAGCTCCCCCAGAAGCTGGGGATGAGAACCAGGAGGCCTGGGAAAATGTTCGCCCAGCCAGCTCCTCCTCCAACTCAGGCTTCCCCAGCACCACATCTGTTTCCAAACAGCCAATCAAAACACTGTGGGGAGGGAACACTAGACCAGGAATGCCTGTGAGCTTGAGAAAATCTCTTTCCTCTTCTTGGATCTGTCTCCTCATCTGAAAAATGCTGAGACAAGACTAGACTAGATGACCTCTCCTGCCCTCAGTTCCTGTGGTTTTTGCCAGTGAGAGTGGGGATGGGAGGATGCAGAGATTGAAGCTCATTTTTGTATTCAAGAAGCTCATGGCATGTCCTCACTTAACTGATTCATTCACTGAGCATCCACTATATGACAGGCCCCGTGTTTATCTCCCCCAAATAGATTAGAAGTTTCTGGGGGATAGGGGATTTAGCCTATCCTTTTTTTTTTTTTTTTCTTTTTTCCTATTCCCCTTATCCTACCACAAACGAGCAAAATATCTGCACTTATGGTAGTTAAGGGCACGGACTCTTCTGAATCCTGGTATTTCACTGACTAGCCTCAGTTTCCTTGCCTGTAAAATGGGAACAGTAAAAATACATACCTCATGGGGTTCTTCAGATTTAATAAATTAAAACACAGGGCCTGGAACATAGAAGGCACCTAGTAAATGTTTGTAAATAAATAAAATGCTTAACAAGGTGAATGGAAATGAACTGCTTCTGGTCAAAATTTGTTGTCACAAGAAAGTCACACATGTGCACCTTCCATCCTATGTCAAATCATGTGTGCACTGTTAATTTATTCACCACGCTCTGTTCTCATAGATTATGTAAAGTTGAACTTCACCAAAACCAAGCTCAGTTATCCTAAATTCCAAATCGGTGCAGTCCAAGTTCACAAGCTTTTACTATAACCAAAAGCAGAATTTTAAATAATTCATTTTAACCTCTTTCCTCTCAAATACTTATTAAAACGGATAACGGTGCCTGATTGACTTAAGAGTTCTCCCCCCTTTGCTCTTTCTCAAAATGCTGCCCCCACCCCATGTGCTATAAAAATGCTCACAAACAGCCAATGCGCAGCAGGTGGCCCCAGGGGAGGGGAGGAGAGCAGCCCTCAGGTATTCTCCAGTCAGGCTCCCCACAGCCCTGGGCAGATCAGCTCCGACAACAGGAGGCTTCCTGTCCCAGAGATACCGCATGCATCTGGTGGGCCGTGGTCCCCAGACAATGACTGCCAGTGCCACAGGACAAGGAAGAAGAATGTCCACAGGAACCGACTTGCCTTGGCCTTTTGCAATCTGTTCAGATATCGGTTGCGTGTAAGGAATGGAAGAGTCACAGCGTCAGTGGTTCTCATTTGAAAATGCCCATATGGCTCACTTTTAGACCTGCCTCCAGACCTACAGTTTCTCCAGGGGCACAATGACTGGGCTTGAAGTGACCAAAGGTGATGCGTGGCTCCTAATGGGGGTCACCATAGTGACCGACTACAGAGAAACACTTCTTTAGCACACTCAGTGGAAAGGGGCAGAGTCCCAAGCACCTATGGAAGCCAGGGGTCTTCTTGCTTCCTCCAAGGAATGTAATTCTCCAGGCTGCTCCCTTGTGGGCTCATTCATTTATCTTACTGAAATTTACTGAGCACCTATCTGTACCATGCAGATGTTATGCTAGGTCCCTAAATACAAGCTACCCTAAAATTAAAGCACAGCCAACAGCAAGTCAAGTGGATGGGGAGTCAGGAAGTGGGTTACAGTTCCAGCTCTGCCACTAACAGGGCAGGTCACTTCTCTATCTGGGTCTCAAGGGCCTCATCAATAAAACCAGGACTTGGCTGGATGATGCTTGTGGTTACAGTTCCATTGAAGATCCTGGTTATTTAATCTATTAAATAACAGCACTGATGTGCAGCAAATGACAATCTTGGTCAAAGAACTCCAAGCTCATAAAAAGCACAAGCTCAGCAACCCACAAAGCTCCTCATAGCCACAGGGAGGGTGTAAAAACCTGAAGCCTTGGAGAGGTATGAGAAGTTGAATTGGCAAAGGGAGAGACCCAGGGGCAGGGCACTGAAGGGTCTAGGGGGAAAGGGTAGTGGCCTCCTTGGTGTGATATGAGGGATCCTGGAAAGGCCTCCCCTGCCCCTAATAGCTGCCCTCCCTCCCCCAAACCGAAGTCTTGCCTTTGGAATTTCACCATTTGAGAGTAACATTTTGGGGAGGAGGGGGAGTCCTCTCAAGGAATCTTCCTGTAAAATGCAGACACCTATGTGGAGGGGTTACCTGGGTCTTCACTCACTGCCACTCAGGGGCGCTGGGTCCCTGGGGCAGGAGGAGAGAGGTGGACCCTGCAGAGGGGAAGGGAGGGCCTCAGGGGCTGCTGAGTCAAGGCCTCCTTCACTCAGCCCCAGGGGGCCTGGGGGAGGGGGAAAGGGGAGAAAGAGGGAGGAGTTGGGAAGGCAGGGAAAGAGAAAGGAGGGCACGCCAGGATTTGAATTCTTCAGGAGGGGTGGGAGGGGGAGAGTTGAGGGCAAGAGGTTGGTGCCTCCCTTTGGCTAAACAATTCCTCGGAGGAGCCAACATGGAGAGGGGAGGGAGGGCCGGTCAGGAGAGAGGGTGGGGCTGGAGTGGGGGCAAGACAGTAAAACCAACGGGCGGGTTCACAGAGAAATTCCCGGAGTGGAGAAGGTAGAGTGTGCTGGGGAGAACCCCAGTTCGCCGGGCCCACGCCCCTCGAGTGGTCCGGCCGGTTCAGACCGGTTCGCCCACCTCTCCCTCCCCGCCAGCGCCCCGGGTCTGATCCCTGAGAAAGCAGCCTCCGGAACGTGATGTAACCGCAGCGGCTCCGCCCCAGCCAAAAACGCTCGGGCCGCGCCACGCGTGCCCCCCCCCCCCCGGCCCTCCCCGCGCACCCTCCCTCGCCCGGCCCCGGAGCCCCTGCCCCCGCTTCGGGCGCTGCGCCCTCTCTCTCCCCTTGGGGTCCCTGCACCCTCTCCTTCCCCAGAGCCCTAGACCCCTGTAGAGCATCCCGGGGGCCGTCGACCCCTCCACTTCCCGCGCTACTCTCTCGCCCTCGCCCCGCCTCCCTGTACCCCTCCGCGCTACTCCCCGCGGCCCCCAAATTAACTTCTCCCCGCGCTCCTCTCCGCGGCAGCACCCCATCGCACCCCCCGCGTCCTCTCCGCGCACCCCCATCGCCTCGCCCCGCGTCCTCTCCGCGCACCCCCATTGCACCACCCCCCGCGTCCTCTCCGCGCACCCCCATCGCCTCCCCCCCGCGTCCTCTCCGCGCACCCCCATCGCCTCCCCCCGCGTCCTCTCCGCGCACCCCCATCGCCTCCCTCCCCCCGCGCCCTCTCCGTGGCCGCCCCATAGTACACCCCCCCCCCCCGCACTCCTCCCCGCGGCCCCCACGTCGCACCCCTCGGCGCCCCAGCGGGTTCCTGCGGGCCTCTCCTCCACATTCTCCCACCGCTCTGGCCTGACCTCCTCACTCGCCCTCTGGCTGGGAGGCTGCGGCTGGGAGCCCTGTCCCAGGTTAACGCCCGAGAGAGCGGCGCCTGTCCAGGGGTAACTGCACTGACCAGAAGAGGGGCTTGGGGTGGAAGATGGACGGGGTCCGGGGCCAAGAAGGGAGAACGAGGACGCAGAGCCCCATCCTCTCTGTCCGCCCCCCACCCCCAGGCCAGGCTTCCTGCCAGGCCAGAACGTGGGCCCCGGAGGTAGCCAGGCTGCAGATAGCTGCTGGCAGTGCCAGCTGCAGCTCGTTGTGGCATAAACGCCACCCCAGCCTTTCTTTCTACCCTCCTGTCCTGAGAGGGCAGCACCTTCTACGGGAAACCTTGAATCATCAGGGAGCCAGAGAAGGTGGGAGGACCCACTTCACCTGGAGATCTCTTTATCACAGGAAGGCCCAGGTCTCCTCCTTAGAGGCCCACCAGGCAGAAGCCCAGCTCACTTATTTTCTGGCAAGTTACTGCTCTAAGCATCTATAAAGTGGAGGTAAAAATAGCACCACCTCATGAAGTTTCCTGTCTGGCACATAATAGGTGCTTCATAAATAGTAGTTGGTGCTTCATAAATGGTAGTTATTGCTCTAACCTCTCTAAGGGGAGGTATCATCTGCCGGTAAAGTTCTGCTAAGTGCCTACTATGTGCAAGGGAGAACCGGGAGGACACTTGGTGTAGTGCAAGAGTCTTGGGACCTGGATGTGGGTTACCCCTGCCCTGCTGCTTCGTAGCTGAGTGTGACCTTGAGAAAATGATTTCCCCTCTCAGTTCCCTAACAGTAAAACAGGGACAGGAAGACTCCCTTGCAGAGTCACTGCAGGGATTACATAAGACCACATACGCAAAGCGTCCAGGACAGTTCTCTGTACCCAGTAGGTGCTCAATAAATGAGAGGCATGAAGAAAGTAGAGAGGGTGAGGGCAGAAAGGACAGACTCAGTTTTTGCTATGTTGGAGCACTAAGGAGACAAGTCCTGTGTGAGAAAAATAGCCCAAACTCAAGGGGATCAGTGCTCAGTGCCAAATACCAGGCCGAGGCTAGGAGAAGGGCTGGGGTTGGGGGTGGGGCCTCCGTGCCTAGGAGAAAGACTAAGCTGCTTCAGCGCGGGAATGTCCCTGGAGGGGGCCCTCAGCCCTCTGACTCCTGTGGCAAGGTGGCAGACTCCCCCCCCACCCCCAGAGGGCCACTGGGCTTGAGAAGGACCCATGTCAGGATTTACTGTACTGGCCATGTCTCTCCCATTCTGAAGTGAGGAAGAGAATGAGACAGGACAGGTGGAAAATGAGGCCTGAGCAACGTTTATGACTGTGAATGTGGCCGAATATCACTGCTGCCCTCAGCTGTGTGCCTCTATGGAACTCAGTCCCCTCACCTGGAAAATAATGGGGTCCGGGGGAGTCTTTCCGGAGCAAGCCCTCTCTTCTTGAAAGCCATAGTTGCTGTAGGAATGGGAATGCAGGGGGCCCATTGGCTGTGGGAAGGGGCTCCCGTAGGCGGTCCCAGATGACCAGTTGTCCCAGTGACTGCGAATCTGAGCTGGGAGGAGCCTTGGTAAGCAGGTGTCCAACTTCTTACTTTATAGACAATGGACAAAAACTCAGAGGTGTGAAGGGACTTGCCCAAGATCACCTGTCTGTTCGGGGCCGAGCTGGCGTTGCATTCACTGCTCTGGATTACTTCCCATTAATTTAGTTAATTAAAAACAAAAAAAGAATCAGTAAGCTGGTGACCACGGCTAATGAAAACTGCTGAGTTCATTTCATGAAAGCAAAATGGAAATGCAGTTGAGATAAGAAGGTACTTCTGGAATTGAGAGGAACGATACAAACAGCCGCCATTAACTGCGCGCCGAGGTTGGAGTGGGTTAACCGGGGTGGTGCGTGGGCACCTCCCGCGAGGTCAGGATGCTGTGCTTTTGTGATCAGCGCTGCAGACTCCACGAAGTCTGTCCAAGGATGCTGGGCTCCGAGTACTCGTATGCATTTTTATTCTGTAATAATTTTCATACTGAGTTCAAGAGGTACCAGTTCCAAGTACATAAAACCAAATCAAATTAAATTAATTGATTTTATTGAAACCTGCTGCAGTCGTATTCAAACCCACAGCCAGGGGCATGACCCTTATGAAACACCAGAGGGGCTTTTGAAATAATTAAATTAATCATACCCTGGGTTATGCACAAGGGCTTGCTCCCTCACTCACATGCTGATTGTTCCCAGCCACAGCCGGGAGAGGAGCAGCATAGCCTAGGTATAACCACAAAATGTGGTGCTGCCTCGGGGAGTCAAAGGCCCAGACTTGCCATTCTGGGTTTACCCTCTGTCTAAGTCCTTTTGGACACACAGTCATGCACACGTATATATTTACTGGCTGGAATCACCCACCCCCTGTCTCCCTGTCTGCCACTGGCCCAGACATCCTCTCCTTTACTTTCCCTTTCCTTGATCCACCCAGGATCCCTCAGCGCTTACATTCGTGTACTCAGGAATCTTCCTGTTGGCTACTGTTTCATGAGAGACCATCCTGCATCACTAAGCAAAAGATCATAAACCTCTTGAGAACAGAGAATGGGCCCCTGCCTTCTCTGGATCTCTCAGGAAGCTGTCCCATGGAAGGAGCTCCAGGAATTTGATAAGCACTTCCTATCAAAAAGGAAAACTTAGTTAATCCTCACCCTGCCACCCCCTCTCCAAGTTGGGATTGTTGCTGTCCTTATTTTACAGATAAGGAAACTGAGGCATATGAAAGTCAGGGAACATGTCCAAGGTCACCCAGCACATGCAGTGAGCAGAGCTGTATCACTCCTCAGTAAATCTTAAACCCAGATATTCCATTCTGCTCATCAAGTGATGGGCCCACGAACAAGTAATATCACACCATCCCAGCAGTAGAGGTGGAAGGAACTCCCCAACCCTTCATTTTACAGAGCAGGTAGTTTGCAGGCCAGTAAGAGAAGGCTCCTGTTCTAGGTCACAAAGCAAGCTGGCCTCATCATGCAGAGGAGTAAGCATCCTGGGCTTCTGTTGGCCCACAGCTCTGAGCAGCTCCACCCAGGAAGAAAAGTTTCCGATTATTCCAGCAACTCATTTATTCAGGGCTAAGCCAGCACTCCAAATTAGGCCATCCTTAGAGAAGATGACACATGTCCAGTGATGGCTGTGCACTGCCCACATTCTGGGGCCCAGGTCCCTGTTTGGATTCAGGGAGTAAACTGGGCTGTGTGAGGGACCTGGCCCTGTGGGGGACCAAACCCCAAACTGACCTCATCAGACCTGCCCTAGTCCTTGCCTTAACCTGCCGCAAGACATTAGGAGACAAAGCCTGACCTTGAAATCTTCTGCACAACAAGCTTTCACACACACTCCCGCCCCTAGCTCCTTCCCCCCATCACATACTCCTCTCACCATCAAATGGTATGCCTGGAGATTACCCTAGAGATATTATGGGGGAAATAGGCCTGGATGTCTGCCAACATGAATCCTGCCCTTGTGAACTTGAGCTGCTTAATAATAATGATGAACATATCACCATAGCCATGAGAGCCACTCTTCACAGAGCATTTACTACCATGTGCCAGGCACACTATGACATCCCATTTAAACCCCACAACAACCTAATTTTAGAGGTGAGGAAACTTAGGTGAAGGCAGGTTAGTAGATCACCCTAGGACACAGAGCTGGTACAAGATGGGGACTGGATTTGAAATTGTTTCTATTTGATTCCAAAGCCAGTTCTCTTCAAGAGTAAGCCAGACTCCTCAGCTTCTCTGGGCCTCAGTTTCTCATCTGCCAAAAAGATACAGTCATCCCTGTCTTGCCTCCCTAACAGGGATTCTGAGGGAGGAGGGGAATGGTGGGGATAGGTGACAACATCACAAGGAGGCTCCCTGTCCCTGGGTACTGGCAGGTAGAGGACCAGTGAAGCAGCATCTTAGGGGAAGGAAAGAGAAACCTCTGGCAGGGAGAGCAGTAAGAGGCAACCCTAACAGCAAGCTTGGGATGGACCATATTGGACACAGCCTCCGTGGGTCCAGTCAAGGCTCACTAGGCCCCCCAAAGACTCTTCGGCTCTTTCCTTCTGTCCTCCTTGCTGCCTGCTCCTCCCTGTGGCTCTGACCACCCAGCCTCCTTCTTGCTTCTGCAGTGTCACTCCTGCTGTGTCTGCCAATGCTCCAGCTTGGGCCCAGCTCCTCCAGAAAGCCCTCCGACCCGATGGCTCCCCTCCAAGCTCCTCTAGGGCCTTCTCGAGCTACATCGCATTACCTACCCCACGGGCAATGCTGTCTTTCAGGGGAGCACACACAATGGAAAGAATTGTGAATTTGGATCCTGGTGCTGCATTTTCTGGCTGACCTTGCTCACATTACTCAGGTGCTCCAAGACTCAGATGCTTCATGTATAAAATGGACTTGGAAATATCTACTGGATAGGATTGTTGTAAGGATGAGAAGGAATATGCAGCTGTGATTCTCAAAGCCATGCAAAGGCAGAACCTGGTGAATCTTTTTGATGCTGAGTTTTACTCAACTATTTGGGGAACATGCATTCCTTTTTATATTAAAAGAAACAGATGATATTATGAAGAAAAATGAAAAAAAAAAAAACCCTGCATTGTTTAAAAGACACAACAGGCAACTTCAAAAGAATTTCTTTTTGTGAACCACTTCAGTGATTCTCTTAGAGCTATGCATTTCTCACTTTGTTTATAGGGTACATTTGGGACGAGCTGGTGAGGACATGGGTAGGACAAGTGCCTGGTACGTGTCAGGTACTCAGTAAAGGGCAGCTGTGGTTATTTCTCCAGTTAATGTGGGGGGAAGAGTTTCAAGCAAGGACAGTGCTTGGAGTGGCCCTTTACAGTTTGCAAACCCTCTAACTAGTATTGTCTCAATCTCCCTTGGGAGAGGCAGAGTGGTAGGGTGAGAAGCTCATGGGGTTTGGAGTTGGAAACTTTCTGTCTCTGTTCCACTATTACAAACTGATGTGCATTCTTGGAAACAACACTTAACCTCCCTGAGCCTGGGTTTACTAACCGATAAAATGAAAACAAAAGGGCTTCCTTATAGGCCTCTATGCAGATGACATCATATCATGCCAGTATCATTACCAAGGATAAAGATGCATATAAATATTAATTTAATTTCATCCACTTCCCACTGAGGCTCAGTGAGTTGAGGAGGACAGGTAAAGCACTTTGTAAACAGGACTGGAGCTGGACTGTAAGGTGTCATTACCACAGGCAGGGAAGGGGTTGTCATGATCACCTCTGGCCCTCTGATTCCCAGGGGACTCCTCATTCCAATCCCCCATGCTAATTCCAATATTGTTGCCCAAAGATGAAATGAGAGAGGCCTTGGTAGGTAATGAGCTCCCTGTCACTGCAGACAATCAATCAGAGGTCTGGCGAGGATGGAATTCAAGCCCTGATGATAACTGGACCAACTGATCTTTGAAAGATCTCTTTTAATTACTGATTCTTGATTATCTGAATGGCTATCAAATTGGGAAGGGGTGCTAAGGACTCCTGTTTTATATTTCTCTGTGTTTTTTTTTTTTTTTTTTTTTTTACTATACTCTGCTTATCTTCTCTGCAGAGCTTAGCCCAGAACACAGAATAGAGTAGGTGTTCAATAAATACTTGGTGGTACTTTTCCTGAAGTGGCCCTTGCAACTGGTCCTCACATTGACATGAACCCTCGGAGGCTCAGCCAATAAGGCTACTGACTCATAAAGGGCTCTTCCTGTACACAGAGCGAGGAGGTGGCTCGGGGTTGTTGTCCCTACTGAATGAGAGGGAAGCTCTTGATGCTGTTTCTCCCTTCCCCACTCCCTGCCCCCAAATACTCTTCCACAGTGTTCAGGAGGGGCCTCAGCTGAGAGTTCATGGGCTAAACCTTGTCCAGCTCCCTGCCCAGACCAGCCTCTCTCTGGCCCACTGAACCGCCTCCCACCCTTCCACAGAGCTGTCTGTGCTTCCCTCTGAACAATGGCCATCCGGAGGTAGCTCTGTGCCAGTCCCTCCTTGGCTGGAGGCAAAGTCCAGACCTTTCACCCTCACCGGCTTCCTGCCCACTCCTGAATCTCCACTTTGAAAATTTTTCTTGGACGAGTGATTTCTAGGCCCCCAACCGCACACCCACTCTCACTTCCCCTCCCAGTCCGGGCTGCCCCTCCCACAGGCCCCAGCCTACCCATTTCCTCTGCCCTTTTCACCCTTTGGCACCAGATCCCAGCTATTCTGAGCCTTTGGCCAGGCTCGTCCCCTTTTCCAGCTGCTCCCTTAGTGGGGCCTCCATGTCTTGCCTTTTCTCATTGGAAAACACTTGACTATAATCCAGCCCTAAAAAAATCAAACCAAACGAAAACAAAACATCCTACCCTGAAAACAGGGGGCACAGTGTGGGCACAGAGGAGGATAGAAGGCCTGGAGATGGGGTGCACCAAAGGCAGCAAGATTCAGCACAGACCTGACCCTTGAGTTACCTATTTGGAAACGTTAACTACATCCTTCGCCAGGTTGGGTCTGGGTGAGTGTGTGCAAGTGCGTGTGCATGAGTGTATGTGTGTGTGTGAATAGGCACTGCATCCTTCCAAGGAGCTTTCAAAGTAACCTTTCTCCCTCTTGCCAAAACAATGAATTAGTAAGGATGAGCCCCAAAAGGATTAATGGTCCTTTCCTGGATACCTAAGTTTCTTGCTTCTTTTATAATATAGCAGCCATTGGGTTTCAAGGTTCCTTTGAGAAGATGCTAGGGCAATTCCTGCAGATCTTTTAAAACTACACTGAATAGTACGTTTGAAAAGATTTTTTCTGCATTTGGCTCCATGAAAAGTTTCCCATAAAAGCAGCAATAGTCAGATAAAGGTGTCCGCCCACATAAAACCGTTTTAGCACATTTTCAGATCCCTTTCAGAGTGGGGGGTGGGGCAAGAGTGAGGCAGGTGGGAAAGGGCTACAGAGAGGATAAGCAGGTCTGCAAGCTCTGATTTGGCCTTGGTGACCAGCAAAACACATTTGGAGGGCTCTACGGTCAGCATTCGCTTCACTGAGCATATCGCCAGGCCTCAGCTAGAGGGAACACAGGGCAGAGCCCAGCACACAGAATCTGCGGTGTGTGGTGGGCTCAGGGTGAGGGATGGACTGGTCAAAAACTGTTCTGAGTCTCCTGGTTCTGAGTCTCCTGGTTGTAGCCTACTTGTTCAGGGGCACTCAGGAAAGGTTGCTTTTTGTAACTCAACCTCCCAGGATGTCTGCCCCAAAGCTTTCACACTCCAAATCTTTGGCAAATCTGTGTTTGAGAAATATGTGGTCAATGTGCAGGTTTTCCTAAACATGACATAAGAACCAAAACCATAAGGGAAAAAAACAGTGTAGGATTCATCAAATAAAAGTTAAAAACTTTTATATGGCAGAGATACTACAATCCAAGTTAGAAGTAAACAGGCTAGGAGAGATTGTTTGCATTATATGTAACAGTTATAAGTTTAAATCTATAATATACAAAGAGTTCCTATAAATCAATAAGAAAAACCAGGAAATACAAATGTCCACTAAATATATTTAAAACTGCTCAATTGCAGTCATGACTTTTTTTTTTTTTTTAATGTAAAAACTAACCCTTAGGTGCTTATGAGAAAATGGCAGGGAGCAGAAATTTTAGAGGAAGAGCACCAGATAAACAGATATAAGTTCTGAGATGTAGTCACTTCCCTATGTAACCTAGGCATAAAATTTTCCCTGTCTGGGATGGTTTTCTATCTAATAGTTTAATGGAAGTTACATGAAGAATGGTATCGGTCTTGTATCTTTTGTACTAAGCATACGACTGGCTTCTAACACCTTTCTCCTTTTTTTGTGTTTTGTTTTGTTTTGAGCATCCCCAGAATGTTTTATCACAGCTTTCTTGGCTAGCCTCTACATTCCAGAAGACTGGAAAAAGAAAGTGTATTGAGTTGACTTTCCAGCAATGGAATCTGAAAGCATTGAAGGGAAGTAGCCGAGCTAAGACCCCCGCAGCAGCCATTGGTGTGTGTGGCACCAGGGCCAGGGTCCAGTCCTGTCTCTGGGTCTGCTTCCCAGATCAGACGGGGGTGGGCAGACAAGGCTTAGAAAGCAAAAACGTGAAGTGTAAGGAAGAATACGGGCCTTAGAGTCACGCAGCTTTTGGTCTGTATCTGCACCCTGCCACCTCTTAGCTGGATGCTGCAGGGCACGCTGTTTCAACTCTTTGGGTCTTAGGTACCTTTTTCATGAAATGGACACAATACTTCCCATCTTCCTACCTTGCTATTATCCATACCACTCAACTTGATAAACTTCAGAGACAGCCTCGCCCTTCTGTTAGTTAACTGTCCTGAGGTTGTTTGTTTCCATTTCCCAAACACAAATGCATGATTTAACAGGCTGCAGTTGTGTCTCTTAAAGAGGTGGCAGGAACCACAGAAGTTAGTGAATGCTTGGCTAATGCCAGGGCCCTGCACAATCACCTCTGAATTTCCAGCATCTGGCAAAGTGCCTCGCACATGGAAGTCACAAAACAGTATCTGGGAACAAACGGATGAAATAATGGATGAGGAAGCCCAGGTCCAGAAAGGCTAACAACTCAGTACTAACCTGAAGAGGGATGCAAAGTCTTCTTTCTTTGTTTTACAGGCAAAAGAGAAAGGAGAAAATAGCCGAGTAAATGGGCTCATGAAGTCTCATGTTTGTTAGGGAAAGTCCCATTTTATGTATGTTTTCCCTTATATTCAAAATAGGCTCACTTTCACTCTAAAAAGTGTCCCATTTTGGATGATAAGTGATCTGTCCTCCCCAATTAGGAGTGAGAGTGGAGGGATGGACTTTGTATTTCTCAGACTCCTTCTCCCCACTAACCATTGTCTAGCCTTCTATTCCACAGGGGCATCGAGCATGGCACAGACAGACAGGGATTCGCCACAGTGTCTGGTGAGCCAGGAGCCTCTCCGGAGGCCAGTCTGGCCAAAATGAGAGCTAGTGAACTGAGGGCCCCCACCTGGAGCAATGCTGGGCTGGGGGGAAGCAGGGAGGTGTCAGGAACAAAGTGAAGTTCCCTGGGGAGCACACCAAACCCGGGGGCAGGGGCAGCCTCAGAGGCATGCGTGGTTCATATGGCTCGACTGTTGGATTGTGGGGATGGAGCCAATCCTCCAGCCGGTCTTTGGACATCAGAGTGGCCAGGAAAAAAAAAAGACCAGTTAGTACCTTAGCAAAGTAAGCAGGGTCTCAAGCACTCAGACAAGCCCCCCTACACATCAATGGACTCCTTCAAGGCCAGGTTCAATGGCCGCCTCTCTCAGGGCCTTCCTCAGGCAACCACTGCCCTGGTTCTCCCTGACCTTCTGCTGACATCCTCGGTACTGACAGGTGATGCAGGGCATGTCTGCACATGGCCGCAGAGGCCTACCATAGTGGCTTCTGGGCCTGCCATGTGGGTGTGCTGCTTCCTCCTGAAAGACCCCCTACCCCGAACTCCCTCCACCCTGGGCAGGAACCCTTTCACTTTCTTGGCCTCTGTACACAGCCTAAACTCAACCGGCTCTTACTAACTGGCCAGCTAGGGTGTAGCGTCAGAAGCTGGGACTTGGGTGGGCAGGTCTGCCCCTGCTGGGCTTGGACCCAGATGCCTCCTTGGCAGTGGGAGAAGACAGCATCAGCTCTGCCTGCACCGGCGGAGCCCAGGTCATGCAGGGATCCCAGGCCTGGTCACAAGTTAAACAAAAGGACAAAGCTGGTCCTTCAGCTTCCTCTCCAGGCTGGCTGACATCTATTTTGTCCTCTGAAGGAGAAACTCAGGCCTACGCTGGCCATCTCATTCCATCCTGGAATACAATGGGTTTGACATATCCAGGGCTTTTTGAGATCCAGACCTCAGCCCCCAGTTTCTTTTGAATTCCCCCTCTTTCCTCCTGCTCTCATTTCCCAGGCATAGGCCAGACCCTCCTCTCTATGAGGAATATCCCAGAAAACACCTATCGCCAAATGCTAGGAGCTGATCTCAGCAAGTTTGTGGTGGCAAGAGATATGGAAAACCCACTGGCCCATGATACAAGTGACTGTTGGTGCTAGGAGGGCAGGGATTCACCATGAGGGCTCCACCAGGCACACCCAGCACAGGGGGGCTCTCAATACAAGTCTACAGGCTGCACTCGAGGCTTAGTGTGTATCCCCCCAGCTGGCCCAGTGCCTGGCACATAACCATGAAGAAATGAGTGTGTACCAGGCACTGGACTGGGCACTTTGCCTACTTTTACCTCGAGCACTGGCCCTGCAAGGCAGATGGGAACATCTCATTTAAATGATGGGGAAATGGAGGCTCAGACAGGTTAAGTGGCTTCCTCAGTGGCCCAGGGCAAGTGTTAGGCCACAGTTCAAGCTTAATTTTTCTTGTCATTGAAGACTGTGGTCTTTCCATTTCCATTTAAATGACTAAAGCAACGTTGATTGAACACCCAATGCTGTGCCTAGCATTTTGGGGGAAGGGGAGATTTAAAGCCGAATGAGAAGTAGCTTCAGCCCTCAGCACTTCGTACTGAAGGGGGCAGACAGTCTTGTTCACAACTCTCTGTACTGCAAACCAGGTGTAGCAAGGCCTGTTCAAGAGAATTAAGTCAGTTCTGCAGGCTGCAGGACAGAGGGAAGAGTACATTCCGACTGTGGAGTTGGAAAAGGCAGCTGGAAGGAGCTGGCACTTGGGTTGACAACAAAGGACGATTAGGTTTGTGCTATGGACAGGTGATGGTGAGGCTGTGAAAGCTTGTTTGGATTTTACGCAGCCCACGGTAGGAAGATGCATCCCTTAAATATCACCATCCAGGAACTGGGCTGGCCACTTATACAAGTCTGGCAGAGGAAGTCGAGGTAGAAGACAGGCTGGCAGGTCGGCTATAGGATGGAAAGGGGCAGAGGGGAGAGGCTCTGTGGGTGTGAGCGGTGGGAGTCGGGAGCCCGAACTCGGGCACTGGCACTCCCTTCCTCCACCAATGTGGTCTAGAAGACAACCAGTTTCCTGGCCTCAATCAGCTGGAGCCTGGGGAGAAGCAGACGAGGAGCTCTGAAGGATGCACCTCGACCATATCGCAGCATATTTTTTTCCCCACACACTTGACTAGTGGGGCACAGTGGGGCACGGGAAAGGCCTTCGCTGAGCTGGAGCTGGAGCTGTGCAGGGGGAGGGATGACAGTCCCAGAGCCTGGGTGGCCCCTCTGTCTGGGCTCTGTCCCTGTAGCCTGGCCTGGGGGTGGAGGGAGCGGCTGCTCTCCTCTTCCATCCTGTCACAGTGGGGTACAAAGGGACAGCTCCACTCTGCTTGCTTCTCCCTGCAGTTCAGCACGTTCAGTCAAGCTGCTGGGAAGGCCTCTCCCGGATGCGCCCAGCCCGTGTGGTCTAGGGGCTGAGAGTGTGGGTACTGGCTGGGAGACGAGCGTCCATCTCTTTCCTTCTAGACAGCGGAGAGGTGTAGCGGGAGCCAGGAATGCCTTCTACAGCCTTAGCTTTCCTGGGTCTCCACCTCCACTCCTGTAAACACAGGTCTCAGCCTGGGTTCTCCAAGCTGCCCTCTAGCTCTGACTTTTTAATAATCCTTGAACAATGTCATTAAACTCTTCCCAAAATGTTCTATTTGTTACAAATTTCTACACTTACATTGTGATCTGAACACTCCTACTGAGTCTGTCAAGGGCATTAGACCTAAAAACTGATTAAGAAAAATCCATAGATCCCCTCACAGTAGAGGAAAGTTGTGTTTATTGAGCCATGCCCTATGAAAATGTTTATGTTCATTATCTTATTTAATCTGGACATCAACTCTGGGGAGAGGCTTCCCCCATCTCCATTCTCCCTAGTTTGGCAGAAGTTTTAAAGTCCGGCCCCACACCTTCATGATGAAGCCCAAATTCATCCCCTCCCTGCCTCTTCCTGTCTTTGCCAGCCCCGATTACAGCCTGCATTTCTCCCACTTGCTCAGGCTCAGGACCTACAAAATACTTCCCTGCTTCCCTGTCCATTTAACGTGCATTCATCCTCAAGGCTCAAAAGTCCTGCTTCTCCCTAAAGAAGGGCAGGACTAGGTGAGGCAAGTGAGGCCCCTAGGGCACAAAATTTAAGGAGGCCCTCACTCTCCTTAAATGCTGCCTCCCTTCCTTCAATCTACTCCTGCTTTTGCCCAGTCCAAAAGATTTCTCCCTCCTCCCAAGTTCTCACAGCCCTCTCTGGTTGGTCCTTGATTCCTCATGGAAGGGTCCATCACTGCAGGACAGAAACCACTTTTCCTCTGACCCCAGTCCCAAACCCACCTGGTGCAGGGCTTCATATCTCCACACCTTGCATCCCCTCCCAGGACTCGTGCTCTTCCATCCATCCCCTGCCCTCCTTTATAACCATCTGCCTGGAGAAATCCAATTCATCTTTTAAAATCGATATAAAAATTGTGGTTTATCTTTTCAGTGAAATGTTATATCACCAAGAAAAATTATGATCATATATGGCAAATTCCTCTACAAGCTGGTATGAGAAAAGGCTTTCTAACTTGTCTCTTAAAATCCAGAGAAAATAATAAAAAAAAAAGATTGCCAAAGAAGATATACAAATGGCCAATATGCATATGAAAATATGCTCAACATCTCTGGTCATCAGGGAAATGTAAAGGAAAATAATAATGAGATCCTACTTACTTTATACCCCCAAGATGGATATTATTAAAAAGTATAACAGAAAATAACAAATGTTGACAAGGATGTAGACAAATTGGAACCCTTGTACATTGTTGGGGGTTTGTAAAATGGGCAGTCACTGTGGAAATCAGTTTGGTGGTTCCTCAGAAAGTTGAAAATACAGTTACCATATGACCCAGCAATTCTGCTTTTTGGTATATATCCCAAAGAATTGAAAACAGGGACTCAAACAGATATTTGCACACTGATGTTCATGGCAGCATTATTCACAATTGCCAAAAGGTGTAAGCAAACTAAATGTCCATCAACAGATGAATGGATAAACAAAATGTGGTATCATACAAGGGAATATCATTTGGCTGTAAAAAGGAATGAAGTTCTGATATATATGATAACACAGATGAAACCTGAAGACATCATGTTGAATGAAATAAGCCAGACACAAAAAGTTAAATATTATATGATTTCACCTAAATGAAATATCTAGAGTAAGTAAATTAATGAGATAGAAAGTAGATTACAGGTTATCAGGGGTCAGGGAGTGAGGGCAATAGAGAGTTATTGCTTCATGGATGCAGAGTTTCTGTTTGAGGTGATGAAAAATAGTGGGCAATGAATATTGCTGATGGTAGCACAATACTGTGAATGTAATTGATATCATTGAATTGCCCATCTGAAAGTAGTTAAATGGGGGATACACATTACTACATTAAAAAGTGAAGAAAAATATTTATACATTTGACTATATAAAAATTGTAAAAAATTGGATGATAAATACAATAGGCAAAGACAAAGGTAAATGACAAACTGGGAAAAAATATTCACTACATGTATCATAGATTAACTGTGGTTAATATCCTTAGTATATAAAAGACTTAAAAATTGAGGGCAAAAGATCAAAACCCAATTTAAAAGTGGGCAAAAACGTGAAAAGGCAAATAACAAAAATATGTATAAATGATCCTTAAACATGAAAAAAACGGTTCGACTTCACTCATAATAAGAGAGGTGCAAATTAAAACTCCACTGAGATACCATTTCTCACCCATAAGATTGGCAAAAAGTCTAAAATTTGACAACACCTTCAGTTGGCAAGGCAGTGATGAACCAGGTGGGAGGGTAACGTGGTCCAGCCCCACAGAGGGGAACTGGGCAATACCTTACGAAACTATATATTGGCTTCCTCTTCAACCCAATAATTCCTTCCTAGGACTCTACCCTGAAGATACACTTCCAGGAATACGAAATACGTACGCAACAGCATTGCAGCATCAACTGTAATCACAAAATATAGGAAACCACCTCACATGGGAAACTACTTGCATGCTCATACATAGGAGAGTGGTTGAATAAACTATGGTAAGAAGTCAAAATGGAGTACAATATAGCTGAGGAAGAATTAAGAAGACTTCTATGAACTGATATGGAGTGAATTCCAAGAGATCCGATTAAATGAATAGAGTGAAGAACAAAAAAGCCTATATAGTATGCTAGCTTTTGAGTAAGAAAGAGAAAATTAAACATAAATATTTGCTTATCTTTAAATAAGCAACAGAAGTATAAGCAGAAAGCAATTAAGTTGGTCATCTAAAAGGGTGGGATACAGCAGAAGGAATGCAGGAGACAGTGACACTCTTCTGAGTATACCCTTTTATAGAGTTTTTACTTTTAAAAAAAATGTAAACATTTTATTTTGAAATACTTTCAAACTTATAGGAAAGTTACAAAAATAGTACAAACCTCCTACAGAGAAGTCCAACATGCCCCTATCTCCCCAGATATTCAGATCCACCAGTTTTAACATTTTGCCACCTTTCCCATATTATTCCTTTTCCTTCCGTCCTTCCTACCTCTCCCCTCCCTCCCTCCTTCCTTCCTTCCCTTCCTATGCATCCATCCATCATTCCATTCATCCATCCATCCATTTATCAGTCTTTCTGAACATTTGGGTATAGAGTGTATATCATGTTCTTTGAACACTTTAGTACTGCCATGTACATTTCATAAAAGCAAGGATATGTATCCATCTAAGTACAGTTACCCAGTTCAAGAAATTTAACAATGATATAGTGTACAGTCTGTATTCCAATGCTTTCATATGTCCCAATAATGTCCTTTAGAGCCTCTTCTCCTCCCTTGTTAGCTCTCATCCAGGATCATGTAGTGCCTTTCATTGTCATTGTCACTTTAATTGCTTTTTTCCTTTTTTTTTTTTATTGTGGGAACATATTTACAATATAAATGTTCCCATCTTACCCACTCCCAAACATGCCACTTCAGTGGGATTAATTACACTCACCATGTCATGGTAATCCTCCCCAGCCTTCCATTACCCAAACTTTCCCATCTCTCCCAAAAGAAACCCTAGACCCATTTTGCATTCATTCCCCTTTCCCCTGCCCCCTGCTCCCTGCGCCTGGCAACCTGTACTTTAATTTCTGTCTCTATGAGCATGAATATTCTCCAACATCTTCTTTGTAATTACCATGGGCCTTAAATTTAACATTCAAAATTTGTAACAATCTCATTTGTTACCAATTTAACTTCAATAGTATTACACAAATTATGTCCCTGTACCCTTCTGTCTCCCCACCCTTTTGTTCTTGTCACAAACTGCATATTTATGCATCATGAATCCCAAACCATTGATTTTTTCATTATATTTTATGCATTTGCCTATTAGGTCCTTTAGGAAGTAAAACAATGGAGTTTCAAACCAACAATACAGTAGCACTGGCATTTATATTTATCCATGTCATTACCTTCACTGGAAATCTTTATTGCTTTGAGTAGCTCTGTTCTATTGTCTATCATTCTTTCTTGTCAATCTATGAATTATCTTTAACATCTCTTGTAGAGCTGATCTAGCAGTGATGGACTCTCTTGGCTTTTGTTTATCTTGGAATATCTTAACCTCTCCCTCATTTTTTTTTGCATGGGCAGGCACTGGGAAATGAACCCGGGTCTCTGGCATGGCAGGTGAGAACTCTGCCTTCTGAGCCACCATGGCTGGCCTCTCCCTCATTTTTGAAAGATAGTTTTGCCAGATATAGAATTCTTGGTTGGCAGTTATTTGCTTTCAACACTTTACATATGTCATCCCACTGCTTTCTTGCTTCCACAGTTTCCAATGAGAAATGAGTGCTTAATCTCATTGAGATTCTCTTATATGTGACATATTGTTTCTCTCTTGTGTCTTTCAGAATTCCTTCTTTATCTTTGGCTTTCAACTATTTCACTATAATATGCCATGGTGTGGGTATATCTGGGTTTATCCTGTTTGGAATTCTTCCATCATCTTGGATGTGTATACTCATGACTTTTATGAAATTTCTTTGAATAGACTCTCTGTCCTTTTCTCTCTTTCTTTCCCTCTGGGACTCCCACAGTGTGTATACTGGTATGCTTGATGGAGTCCCATAGGATTCTCGGGCTCTGATCACTTTTCTTCATTCTGCTCCTCAGATGGAATGGTTTCAATAGTCTTCTTATCTTCAAGTTCATTGATTGTTTCTTCTGTCAGCTCCAATATGCTGTTGAAACCCTCTAGAGAATTTTTAATTTCTGCTACTTTGGTCTTCAGCTCTGTTTGATTCCTTTCCATAATTTCCATCTCTCTACTGATATTGTCTTTGCATTCAACTATTGTTTTCTTGATTTCCTTTAGTTCTTATCATGCTTACCTTAAGCTCTTTGAGTATTTTAAGATCATTTTTTATAAGTGTTTGTTTGGTATGTCCAAGGTCTCCTCCTTGAAACTTTCTAATGCTTTAATCTTCTCCTTTGCCTGGGCCATCACTTTCTGTTTCTTTGTATGATTTGTAATCTTTATTGAAACCTGGGCATTTTGTTATTTTAATGTGTAATTGCTAGAATTTAGATTCTGGGGCATCTGTCCTTATGCTTGAATACAGCTAGTGATCCAAGGCTCTCCTTGAATGCCAGGAGAAGGAAGGAAGAAATGAAGGAAGGAAGGAGGGAGAGAAGGAGATTGGGAAGGAGGGAGAGAAGAAGTGGGGGAGGAAGGAAGGACCTTTCCCTGTTTTTGCAGTTTGACCTGTGCCAGTGCTCTGCTTCAGGAATTATCCATACAGTGAGCATTTAGATAATAGCTTGGCCAAAGCTGGGGGCCTCTGTAATTCTTTCTGTGCGTGGGTATTGTCTTTGGCATGCACATGTGGTCCTGGGAATTTCACCATTTCCACAGAAACAAATGTCCCCTCTTCCCTAGGGAATGTTTTTCTCTCAATCCCAGGCACTGCACTGTATACCTATAGCCAGCAATCACTTTTTCCAGGCAGCCATTTGACTGTGCCTTCTACAAACAGGGCATGTTGTAGGATGGTGAGTCCCTCAAGCCCACCACCAGACAGACTGAGCTAGACACACATACTCAGAGTAAGTACATGAGGGTTACCTTTCTCTCCCCAGGCAGGGCCCAAGGATCCACACTGGGAACATGGGCTGGCTCTGGGCTGAACACGTGCGGGGTAGGAGCAGGACTAGAAAGGATACCCAAGATCCTACAGTTTTTCAAATGTCCTTTTCCTGATCCCATACTCACCCAGTTACTTCAGTCCTTTAACTCCTTTCTGGAGCTTTGAGAAAGATGTTTCTGTCTGTTCTTACTGGTTGTTCAAAGCTTCTTTGGGGAGATACAACCCTGAAGCATCTTACTCTGCCATCCTGATTAGGGTGGGGCATCCATGGTTTTGACTTTTGCATGACTGCTAATGTTTTACACATTCAAAAAAATAAAATTAAATCAATAAGAATGGGAACAATGAAAAAAAAATTCCTAAAAATGAAAGCAGACTGAAAAAAAAAAATGAAGCTAACGGTATTTCAAATAAATACTATGACCATGCTGAAGGGAAAGAAGGAAGGGAGGACTAAACTAAGTAATTTAGCAACACACTGCTTGACTAAATATCCTCAGTCCTGGCAGGAAGGGGCAAGGGAAGAGAGGAGGGGAAGGAGGCTTGTTGAAACTATTTTAGATGCAATGTAGAATTGAGCATGTAAGTGGATGTGTTGACGCTTTTGAGGGTGAGGATCCTCACTATGGAAGGACGTATGAATATGGAATGTGGGGAGGCAAGAAACAACCCTTGGAGGTGGTTTAGAATTTGAGGCATTGATGTAGATCCAGGATTTCTGCATATGTGCATGTCAGTGTATATGCATGTCCATGCGTCTGTGTATGTATGTGTGTATCTATTTATATGCGTGCACATGTGTGCATGAAAAGGCATGCATACGCATGTTTATATATATGAAAATATTTCCTAGTTGTGTCCCCTGAAAGGGCCAAGAAACAAAGAGCCCACACCTGTGAGCACATCTAGTATTCAGATCTTGGTTGTCAGCGCAGGTCCCCATGAAAGGAACCAGGGTTTCTCAGAGAGATGACTAATTACAGGGCTAGGGTGCAGGAGGTACAAGATGAGCCTGGAACATCTTGTTATTTTAGAAAGTAAGAAAATGCTCCAAAAAAGACACAGCAGTATATCAAATGTAACAAGAAACAGCTTGAAAGGACTCCCACAGGTCAAACATGGGACAATTTAAGCACTCAAATAATTAAGAACAGTAATAAATAATAAACCATTTGAAAAGCAGAAATTCATCAGTCCATACAGATAACAGATAAACAACTGGAAAGAAGGTAGCCCAGCAGAATATCAGGAGCTCCACTGGTATATACTGAAGCAGCGCTGGAGCTGGAAAAGTATCTTTTGCACCCAGCATATAAAGAATCATATCAGGCTGGATTCATCAATGGATGCTACAACTAGGAGAAAACTGATGAGGAGCAGGACATCTTCACAGTGTTAGAGTATCTCCCTACAGACTGCCTATTCATTACAAGGGAGAAAGAAACAATAATTATATAGTGGATAAATGAGTCAATATCTTGATCGGGTAATCAAAATCAACGTCACCGAGCAGGGATGGATAGGTCCCTGCGCTCCCAGGTGTGACTCCCTGGGAAAAACAGAAGATCCCCTTCGCAGATTCTGTCCAAGGATGCATAACTGAGATCTGATCCTAAGGAAACGTCAGACAAACCCAAAATGAGGAATCTTTTGTTAAAAATAAGTGAGGCGGTTTGTATTCATCAAGAATGTCAATGTCATAAAAGACAAAGAGAGGTTGTGCAAATGTTCTAGATTAAAGGAGGCTAATGAGACATGACCTCTAAATGCACAATGGGATCTGAGATTGGATCCTTTATTGGAGGGAAATGCTGTAAAAAGCACCATAAGGTTAACTAACAAAACTGGAATACAAACGGTAGCTTAGATAACAGTTTGCAGTAATGGTAAATGTATAGAAGTTGATGATTACACTGATTCTGTAAGAGAATGAGCCTATCCTTGGGAGATAGGCTCACCGAAGAAATGCTCACTGAAGCATTTAGGGATAAAGAGACGTGATACATGCAATTTACCCTCAAACGGTTCAAAAACCTTGCGTGTGTTTTGTGTAAACAAAGAAAAAGAAAACATAAATCATAAAAACAGAGTAAAATTTTAACAATAGGTGAGTCTGGCCTATAAGGACATAAGGATGTTCATTGTATCATTTTATTTTTGCTGTCTTTTCTATGACTCTGAAATTATTTCCAAATCAGAAATTTAAAAATGTATGTTTCTAACATTAGTGACACTCCCTTCTCTGCAGGTGCAGATTCTGCTTAGCCAGGGGATGACCAGCAGGCTGCCAGGCCAGGGGCCAGTGGTCAAGATTCCTGATTCTGCAATTGAACAGATCTGGCTTCAAACCCAATGTGTGGCCTTGGGAAACTGACTCTTCATTTTGTCTCTGCTTCCTCCTTTGCAGGGTGATACCCACCTGGTGGGTTGTTGGACAATCATGAGAGATTAAGCAGCAAGTACACAGGCTCAGGCACTGGCCCACAGAAAGGGCTCCATCACCTTTAGCTATCATCAGTCTTGTTTTCCATCAGCATAAACCTCTTCTCTATGAGAACTGAGAGCTGCCTGCACTTTCAAGAACTCAAGCAAGACTGAGCACAGGAAAAGCGAGCTGTCTGGGGCTAGACCAGGGCAGGCCGCCACCTGGCAAAGCTCCTGTAGGGGTTGTGGTCTCAGGGTAGGCCTTGGCTTTGCGGTCACCTTACCTGGCCTTGTCCTCTAGGCCTTGATCTACACTTTCCCCCACCTACAAAAACCTTTCCTTGTTGGTTAAATCCTCCTTCTAGGCCAAGTCCTGATGGTTCTCTTGGCATTTTGCTAGTGCTGTTCGAGTTCCCTTCCTTTACCTCCTTCTCCCCGTCAGGAGTCAGATGTGGCATTTCAGTGTGGATTCACCTGTGGTCCCGTCCCACCTCTTTCAGGAGAACCTTTGTGACAGTGACATGGCCGGCAAAGAGAACTGCAATCCCCGGAGAATGGTCAGAAGGGGTATTACCTTTTTGGCTGGAGTCTTTCCTGGTGACCCCGAAATCGGCCCCTAGACAAGGCCTGCCCTGAGGAGGGTTGTGGGCCAACCCCCACCTCATCTGGGGGCAGAAGCACTGTGCTGCTGTCTTCCATTTGCCCCTCCAGTCCACTCTCTACCCTTCTCCACTTTGTGCCCTGGAAGGCTGACCCACATGGGTCAGTTCAGCCAGGGGGCCCCAGGGGGAGACAGGAGGGAGGGGGCGAGGCCGGATGCTCAAAGCCTTGTTTCCCTTTCTTCAAGGTCACCCCAGGCTGGACATATCCTTGGCCCAGAGCTCACAGCCCAGGTAAGGTGACCCCTCCACACCACGCTGTCTGACTCTGCGTGCAGCTACCTGCCCACTCCTGGCCAGGGGTACGATCGTCCCCCATGTTGATTGCCCAGGCGCCCTGCGCTGGGCCTCCCGGTTTCTCTGCACCCCGCACTCACGTGTGGACCAAATTCTCTTCAGCCTCCCACTCAGGGTGTGCTGCCTGTTTCCTGCTCGGCTTCTGGCTTGCACACACCTGTGGAGGGAGGCAATGCCCTCCCCTACCAATGCATTTTGAATTTGCCTCCGGCCAGCTCCGCATCTCCGAGCCGGGTGGGGGGTCCGCTGCCCAGCCAGTCCCGCTGCAGGAACAGAAGCCCTTCTGCCTCCTGCCATTCAGGCCTCCACCGGAGGCTCACTGCTCCCCGTTCTAACTTTATTTCTTCTTTTCATAAATTACTGTTAACTGAGAAGGGAACTAAGAGAAAAGTTGATGGAGGAATGTCTTTTTTTTTTTAAACCTTTTGTGGTAAACACTTTAGGAGCCTGATTCCACTCGAGGAACATGTAGCAGAACACATTCTTCAAAATCGGTTCTGAAACACTTGGAGCCCTTTATCATTCATTCTATTAAAATAAAAATATTAGCTAATGCCTCTCGTGTTGCCAGAAAGGGCCTGACCACTTCTCGGATGCATTGTTCTACTTGAAAGTGAAGAATAAGACCTTTCATCCAGATGCCTCTGTCGCGTCCACTCCAGTCTCCCACTCACAGTGATGGAAAAACCTCACCTGCTTTGTATTTGAGACATTCACAGGCCCAGGACAAGGCAGGGGAGCCAGTCACCAGGACTCCTTGGGTTAGACCTGGCCAGCAGGGCTGCCTCTCCCCTGGCCCCACTCTGCACTGCCAGTCCCCCTTTGCTGAGCCAAGGGTCACTGCGGAGAAGGCGGGAAGGCCCCTCCTGGTCCCTGGACGTGGTTTCCCATATCCAGAGCCCCAGAACTGAATTTGGAGTGGGGTGGAGGAGATGATGACCCAGGGACCCTGAGGATTAAAAATCAAAACTGATTTGCACGTTTTTTTGGTTCCCCACTGCTGCCTTTATCTCTGAAGGAATACCACAATGCAGATGAATTCCACTTCTCTAGAAGGAACAAACAAATCTGGCTTCGGCACCGTGAGCTCCAGAGTCCCCTGGGGTGTCATGGTGCCACTTTTAATTGGACATCTAGGAAAACGGCGCAGTTCTCAGCTCAGTGGGGGCTTGTCCTTCTCGAGCCTCTTACTATCTGATAACATTTCCTGAACGGCCAAGGTGGGCTCTGTGCCATGCGGCCCGGGTTACAGAGGGGACAAGTACATGACTCTGAGGGATCCTCCCAGCTGGCTGGCTTGCAAGACTACGTGAGGCCTGATGTGGGGGCTGCCAGGGGTCAGAGGAGGCAGAGATTCCTGATGCTGGGTGGCAAGGAGGGCTTCCTTGAGGAGCTGGGATTGGACAGGTGATTAATCAGTGAAAGGAGAGAGGAGAGGGAAGGGCAAGGCGGGATGGGAGTGAAAAGCTCAGAGGGCAGGTGGAGGGCATGCCAGGTAGGGGGCGGGGCAGGGACGCGCAGCTGGGAGGGAAGTCATCACAGGGAAGGCTGGAAGGACCCTGACTGCAGGCAAAGATAGCTCTTCCTCCTTTTGTTTCCTGGAGCAATCCCTAAATTCAATATTAACTTCCCAAGACCTATCTTGTTGATAAATGTTGATTTCCCCCGCACACCTGTTCATATTTCTGATGGAAATGTATTATAAAATCACTCCATTCTGCTAGTGATTACCAAGGCAATCAGGCATGCGCATGTCAGGCCAGTACTCCTCTTGAAAACAGGATTCTGAAGATTTGAGTTTTCATTTCACTTATGTTGGGCCTGGGAAGAAAAGGGGAGTGAAGCAGGCACGGGGTGGGTGAGAGTGATGGTTTCCCTTCTCTGGGGACGTCTGGGCAGACAGCGTGGCTTCAGGGCCTGGGAGACTCTGCAGGAAGACGAGGGATGGATCAGAGTGGGGCAAGTGGATGGTGGGGTGGTGGTGGAGCAAGTACCTGTTACCTTGTGCCCTACAGGGTGCATCCAGTAGGGAGTAGCTTTACAGGATCCCACATGAAGAAGGGATCAGAGCTAGCAGGCACACGTAAGGGAAGCTTGGAGTTGGAGGAGACCTTGGCTAGTAGAGCATTCAACCTTTCATCTGGTGCAGGAATCACCTCTATGGCCTCCTTGAACATTATAAACCTGTTAATATTGCTTCTTGGTATCACAGGAGTTGGATTAAGGTCCAGCAGAAGCCCAGGTTTTTGAGCTGTATTATTTTGTTTGATGCAGTCTATGTTACATTCTCAGGAACTCCAACCAGATTGCTAGGTTTCAAAACCCAGCTCTACCCTTTACTGGCTGTGTCATCTTGAGTAAGTTACTTAACCTTTCTGTTCTTTCTTACCTGTAAAAGATGGCTAATGGAAGCTTCTGTGGCTTAAATGAGTTGATAACATGTACAGTAGGTCTAGAACAGTGCCTATCACAGAGAACGCTCTCAGAAATGTCAGCCATCAGTATTGCTGAGTCACTCCATTTTTACAGGTGAGGGAACTGAGACAAGGCCACAGGGCAAGCAAAGAGTGAGGACTGGACTGGACTCCTGGCCAGTGCTCTTCACACTGCACTCTATTCCATTGCTCTCTAAGGTTAAGAAAACTATTCTTTGGATGCAGGAATGCTGTATAAGAATGTCAGAAATTCAAGAAGAAAAGCATCCTCATAGGAGTCAGTTTTTTTTTTTAACATCTGGAGGGCCCAGGAGGTAGCGGAGCCTCCCACTCAGTGTGGGACAGTGAGGCTTGACGGTACAGCGAACCTCAACGGCACTACCAGCATCCTGGACTTTGCACAGATATTACCTCACCTCTATTTCCTGAAACCCCGTGTTACTCTCTCTGAGAAATAAGAACGAGGCCTAAGAGCCCAAAGCTGCATGGTACGATGGTAGATATGGGTTGGAACCCACACCCCTTGCCTCCATACCCACAGCTCTTTCAGCCCCTTTTCCAAAGATGGCTTGCTGGCCTCTGGTTAAACTGTTTTCTATCCAAAATGGGGGCTGAGTCTACCTTCTCAAACCCTGTCACCCCCTTAATCTGAATGAAGTCCCAGGAAGCTCAGGTCCAGCGACTGCAGGGTCCCAAAGCACTCATATACTAAAAGGACAAACCTCACAGCATTCAGGTGACCAGCAATTGCTCACATCTTTTAGCTGTTGTCTAATAAAAACCACCACCTTAATAATAGCAGTAGCTCCGTTTGTTGCTGATGCTGTTCTTGGCTCTGTGGTCCTCTCTCCTTTAAATATAATGCTACTTATCATTACCGGAATGATTTTATGCTACACCAACCATTGTGCTGTCTGAATCAGGCCAGGAGCTATGGGCACTGTGTTACAGAACCCACCCTACCAGAGACAGTTGACAGGCCATTATTCGGTGTCCTGCAAACTCTGTGCAGTGATAAGGAAACTCCACCAATTTGATGCTTTATCTGGTTGCAGGTTGGGAAGAGATATTATTTCAATCAAGATAATGATTCCATTTCTTGGATGGAAATGAGATTTTCTTCACAGCCTCATGGGGGTGCCACCAAAATCTGTGTCAGGGCTAGAGTGGGTCAGGCACAAGTTGAAGACTCCCTTGAAAGCTGAGAGGGGTTATAAACTTGAAGGAGAATTGAGAGGAGGGAGCTTGTTTGCAAGAGAAAAACACACACACTGGGCTTACAAGATAATAAAATAAACTCTATTTGGACATTTATAGGCATTGGACGAAACCTGTGAAAGAAAAACTCAGAAAATAAATGTGCAATGTGAGTCCAGCAGCTGAGAACTCAAGTGATGAAAATGGCCTGCAAAGGCCATACTGATGCCAACGATGCACAGTTTATCCTAGTCTAGGGCAGGGGCTCGGACTCTTTTAAGGCTCCTGTCACACAGCGTAGAGACTGCTTGTGTAATTTTGCAGACAGATGCCCCAGCTGCTGTTTCTACACCTCCTATGGCAGGGAGCTCACCAACAAAGGAGCCCATTCCGTGGCAGACTGGCTCCTAGGCTGGGAAAGTACCTCCAAATTATAGTAAAGCCACTTTATGAAGGGAAATCACGTTTGTAATTCAGAAGGCGCTGAACTTCGGAAACAGAACACTTGTTTCAGTAAGTCATTACACAATATGCAAATGACACTCAATAATATATGAAACCTTGATAATTGGAACTAAATAGCATAGTTAGTGAAATTTTAAATTATTTTAAATATTTGGGACTTTCAAGGGCCGTATAGTACAGTATCTCAAACTTTATGTGATTTGCTTTAATGAGGGAACAATAATTTGCAAACCCTATATTCAATTGTTTATACAGTAACTGATGGATCTAAAGAGTTAGGAAATATTTATAAATTTTTATGTATTTTAAATATACCACTAAGAATTGACCTGGAATATGCATTGCTCTCTCTCCAATGAAAAGGCAAATTTCTGCTCAGCCTCTTTCAGAATAGCCCCAACTGTTGACTCTTTGAAGGCCAGGAAGGTGGTATCTTACTGCAGTACATCAGATTCACCCGAACTCTGTAATCTAAAGCACACAGCTGTTGGTGTGCACAGACTGCCACTGGAAAGAAACGGAACCCTGACAATATTGTTTGTTTCTAGGAGAGGAGTTAGCAGCTGCTGAGGGACAGAGGGGGTTAGGAGACTTTTCACAGTATGCCTTTTTGTACTTTTGAGTCTAGAACCATCTGACTGTATTACCTATAAAGAATAAAATTGCCCTTAATAAAGCTCTAGTTGTTTTCAGTGAAAGCAGGATTTCACATTACTGATTCCTATTTTAAAATCTCTACCTTTAAAATGCAAACTTACTAAAATGAAAATTACTGCCAGATGAGGTGGAAATTATATCTGGCTGTCTTCACAATAGTGACGCTGACAAACATGACGGTATTTGCAGTTGAGGCGCGGGTCCAGGTCCCACTTCCCTGCTGGGACACCTGTTTCTGAGCTGCTGCGAGTATGGCAAACAGCTTACAGCTGTGACATCCTCCACACCCTTGTTCTTGATTGGCACGATGCCTTGGAGATTGCACCACCACCACCACCACCGGCACCACTCTAGGGGTGGCCAGTGACTATCAAGGGCATCTGAAAGCCCTGCCCTTCGCCTCCAAGCCAGACATCACTGCATGTGGGTGCACGTAGATCAAGCCTGGGCAAGATTTACCCTAAGACCACATCCTTACTTGGCTCCTTCCCTATCCTGCTTTCCTCTGTCCCTTAGAAGTTTTTCCTAAGTGTGCCCCCTTGATAAACCATGTGATTCTGAATCTCTATCTCAGGCTTTGCTTCTGGGGAACCTCACCTAAGTCAATCAATCACCAATAGCTCCAGGTAAACTCCTCCAGTTTCCTTTCCAAAGACCTGTCCCTTGGGTTGGAAACACACATGAATCTTCCTCTTTGAGGGCAGAGCCATAACCTAAGACCACCAGTCTCAAAATTTATATCCCATGAAGCCAGCAACAGCAAAACTCTGATCATCCAGATTGAGAGAATTTGGATAACTAGACCATTGTTGAACCAAATGACAATCTTCTTCCCCAGGCTGAATGAACAGGAGGCAGTGGCAGATTGGAAGAGCCTGTTCCACAATCAGGCAGATATCCAGTTCTGTGCAGTGGAAAGTCAGCTTGAACATCAGCTCTCCCACTTATTGGCTAAGCAAACTTGACCAAAACATTTAACAACTGAGAGCCTCAGTTTCCTCATCTGCAAAATGGGAACACCTAACAGAGCCTTTGTGGAGATCACATGAGACAATACTGGCAAGTGAACTCTCAACTAGAAATGCTATTGGCTCTCTTTGTTGAGATTTAGAACTAGCTAGCATTCCCTGCTTGCTTGGAACAAACAATTAATTATGCTTGTTAAATAAATAAGCCCCAGCTGCCCCTCATACTGGGCTCAATATCTAGAGCTCACCACACGAGGAGATCCAGGGAGAAGCAAGCCAACAATTGGAGCTCAGGGTGTGCCCCCCTCCACTGGTCTCACACCTGCCTAAAGAAAGCTTTCTCTCTCTCTCTCTCTCTCTGAGACACAGGCAGGACCCCCAAAGTGAACTTCCCATAATCCACACCAGTCTATATGTTGATCTCAAATACATCCACCAAATTTGGTAAAAATCCCATGCAGCCATTTTCACATCATGGAGTTACAGACAAACTGGCAGAAATATAATTTGGTTTACAGAGATAAGGTATACTTCGTCCCACCCCAATTCCTTGCATTTGCACCATTGATGAGATCATTTCAAGCCCTCTTCTACTTGGCACTGCCCAACCTCATCATCCTTCCTCCTTCTACAACATCTTCCACACAGGCCTTTGCATGTCCCCACCCTGGTATCTCTGTCCTCCTCCTTTCCTCCCTGGAATGACCTCCCCCTTCCGTAAGTCCAGTTCAAGTCTCTCCTCCCCCAAGAAGTCTTCCCTAACACCGTCCCATCACCTTGCCCCGCCCTCCCAGCATTTGTGCCTGCGCCATGCAATCCAGAGCTGGTTGTAGTTTCATATTTAATTGTCTCAGGTGCAGGCTTCTTCTCTTTCCACAGTGGACTGAAATCTCCTCCCAAGATAGAGCTTAGGCTTGCAAGATCTCTTGTATTTCTCAGAGCATCCAGATTGGGCCAGGCATCTAGTGATTAAAACTATTCTCAGAGTGACTAGCTGGCATGTATGACTGCTCTTCACTCAACACACTCTTAAATGGCCTATACGGGGATTTACTGTTCTAAATACGGTCATCCTAGCAGCAGACTTAGACGTGCACAAACTGTTCGTGGCCTCAGAGTAAAAAAATGCACATCTTGCTCAACCAACCATAGGAGTCTTGTTTTCCCATGCCAGTCAACTACAGCCAAGGGAGCGTCTCTTTCTTAGGCAGGTGGGAACACTGTCCACAGGAGGGTACAGCCAGGGTTCAAATCATCTTCCTTAAACCCCATGCCTTACAACTGTATTCGGCCGCACCCAGCCAGAGGCACCTTCCAAACAACTGAAAGCCGATTCTATCAAGGTCATGCTCCCTTCCCCACACAGGGATCCTCACCCCTCTACTTCACTCCATTTCCCAGGAACATTGCTTAACCATAGACCTCAAAAAAGCAAAATTCATACTCACAAGCAACGATGCCTTCGTCTTAAATTTCAGGCCAGCAGTTTCTCGGCAAACCTGCTCATTTCCTGCAAAGAGAAGAAAGAGATGGAGAATCATATTAGCATGTGCTCTGGGAATCCTTCACAGGTTCCCTGGCCAACCTCAGGCTTTTGCACCTTCTCTGCATTCTCACTCCCTATAGCACTCTTCCCTCCCCAGGAACACCTCGTGCCAGCTGAGTGGGTGCACCCAGCTCCCCTCACAATCCCACACCTCCAGGCCCGTGGGCTTAGCCCACTCTGCCTCCCTCCCCCTCTCCCGGCGCCGTGCCAGTCTTGGATTGACCACTGCCTCCAATTCCCTGAAGGCGCTCCTGCTTCTTCCCACTCTGGAGTGAGGCCTCCACTTCTGTAGCATGGGGTTGCCTAGCAACCCTGTGTGCCGGGCTCCGAAGGCCCTCCTAAATTGGACCTCACAGCACAGGGCATCTCCTTGTACAGCTGCCTGAATCTTAACAATCTGGCTCTGAATAATAACACAATGATAATTGCATTCATAGACCCCCAAACTACATTTAAATAATGTTCAAGAGCTGACACAAACCAACAAAGGCCAGAAAATGCATTGCTGAGGTTGACTGTGAGGCCAGGCGAGAACATTTGGTGGGGAGGGAGTTGACACCAAAGACTTGAGTTAATGACAATGCCAACCTGAACTGTGAAGCCTCCTGCCTTTTTGTCTGAGTGTGTCACCACTGTAATGGGCTTTAAGTGAGTTTGGGATCTGTAGAGGCAATTACTGCCCAGAGGTAGTGATGTTTCAAGACAGGATGCCCTTTAGTTCTTCTGATGTGTACATGGCTTTTGGAGGGTGTGGGGGAGGGGAGTTTCAGCGGACAGGAAGGGAGGAATGTGCAAGAGTGATTTCTCTTGGCTGTTAGAATCATGGTTAAATAATATTTAAAAAGAATGGGGGAAGAGCTTACCAAGAAAGAACACAAAGCACTTGCTACGTCAGCTAGAGACAAATTCAACCTGACTGACATATTTCAGGATAAGAAGTGAAGGCAATGAGGCCTCGACACTGGCTAAAGTGGGGGAGCGAAGCGGCTTAACGCGGCATGGGGGAAAAGGTGGTGTGTGCTCGAGAGAGCCCAGCCTTCAATCGGTGTCCCTGGCAGATGATAATGAAGAGGTCTGCCCAAGGGAGTAGAGTTTTAATACAGGGGAAGTGGCAAGCTAGCATTCGGCAACTCCTAGAATCACGGCAGCGAGGGTCAGCAGACCAAGTCTGATGATTTTTAAAGCATCAAGCACTTTATTTTTTAAGCTCAAAATCCTCCTGCAATAAAAGCATAACATACACAGTATTGCTTTACAAGACTTCCGTCCATTTTCATCTTGGGAGTCAAAGTGGCCTGTGTTATTCACAAGCTCAGACAGAAAAACTGTGACCAGGACAAAAGGACAAATTAAAGGACACTGTGGCTCTGGCTTGTACTCCGGATGCAGTTTCATCTCAGTGTGGAGGTCCTGTGCCCACTTCATGAAGCCCACACACTAGCACCCGGAATTCGCCCTATGTCCACTTCTAACAATCATTGCTACCTGCCCGTCCCTATGCAAGACGGCTCCCTTCTCCAAGGCCACTCCTGTTCTCATCCTTGCCCACCCTGGAAACCCTGACTAGAAAGCCTTCTCCTGTGCCTTCCACCTGACTGAATTACTCTTTCTACTGAATCTACATCAAATTCTACCTCCTCCACTAAAACTTTCATGGTTACCAAATTCTGCTTTCTCTGAATTTCATAGCCCACCATCCAGCACTTGCTTAGGTATACCTTATGTTCATGTCTGAAAGTTTTGCCTTCCCCAGTAAATCCCTGAATGGATGCCTGGGATAGGGAGTGTAGCTAACATTTCTTTTCTTCTGCCACAGAACTTAGTTCAGACTGGGGCACTCTATGGGCTGCTTCCTCAAGACTCACAGAGAGACAGACTGCTACTTGCTTAGCCTCCTTTCCCTGGGAACTGCTGTCACATCCCCCCTCTCAAGGGTGTGCAATAGTCTGCTGGCTGCGGAGCCCTGGAGATAAATACTCCAGGACAGCGTGCAGTTGCCTCCAGTCATTTAGAGGTGTAACTCAATGTGTGCTATAAACAATTGGGCATTTACAGATTTTATTAATTTGGAAAGGCCATTAGAGCTAACAGCTTCTCCAAGTGACACTGAATAAACAGCATGGGTAATTTTTTTCAGTGTCCTGAATTTTTTCTTTCATGGAATGTGCTTTAACCCTCAAAAAAAGTAGTCCTACAAGTAAAAAAAAGAAGGAAAGAAAGAAAGAAAAGAAAAGAAACCAAACAATACAAAGTCAAAATCCCAGGTATGGGAGTCGGAAGGAGGCACAGCTGGGCTCCGTGGTTTTGAACAAGGCTCTACCCCTCTCTGAGTCTCAGTCTTCTCAACTGCAAAGTGAGGGCATGCTGGCTGAACAACTTAAAGATAAAATTAATGTTCAAGGAGAGAATGTGAAGTTAACCAGCAACCTCCCATGTTAACCCCCCACCCCGGACTCCTAACAGCAGCCAGTCTTTGCCCCTGGCTAGACAAGGCACAAGTGAGTCTGTGGCCCTCAGGCAGGGAAGGTTCTTAGTGATTTCGGGTGTCTTCCCAGCCCCTGACCTGGGTGCTCTCAAATCTGACGATCTGGCCTTGGCTGTTCTCATTAGATCATTCAGGAATGCTCCAGACTAATGACTTATTTACCCGAATATCCAGAAGTGGCTGGAAATGGGCCAAAGGGCATCAGCCAGGCCCTGTCTCCCCAGCCCTTGGCTCTGTGATCAGCCGGCGCTGTCTGTGAAGGGCTCAGGCCTCAGCGGAGCAGATGCTCGTGATTCTCCCTTAGAGGTGAGACCCGCCTGTGCAGCTGGAAGCAGCATTCAAGGAGCAAACACGGCTGTTTGCCACAAGGCCCCGGCTCCAGGCCTGCTGTCGTGGGGAGAAAAGATTGGCCCTTGACCAGACAGTGAAACCGGCCAAAGCTGTTCTGAGATCCCTCACTTTCCATATTGTCAGCCCCCTCCTTTGGCCTCTGGTGCCTGGGAAAGTGGGAGGCCAAGACCTGCAAACCTGTGGCCACAGCTACCCGTGGCCCCATATATAGACTGCTTGTGGCTTTAGTAGCAAATAGGAAGAATGAATATGAATGAGAACCGTATGCATAACAACATTAACATTAATATTAATATTTACTAACATTAGTGTAGCACTTTATGACTGAAAAAGCATTTTCCACATACCCCACACTGTCAGGCAGGTAGGACAGATGTGGCACATTTATTGAGCACCAGGGCACTCAACTAGGTCTGCTGCTTCCCAGGGTCTCTGCTATTTCTGGGGGATGCAGACATGAAAAGACATGGCTCCTGCTTGCAGACTCCTTCCAGGATGGTTTAAAGACACCGAGAAGCTAAACAACTTACTTAGAGTCACCCAGCTAGTAAGCATTGGAGTGGTGCTCAACTCAAGCCCTTTGACCCAAAAGACTTTCTAATTTACTGCATGACCTATGAGTTTAGTATGAAATTTAGCCTACATGATGTCATCCAGAAGGGACAAATCACTGAACACCATGTTTTAGGGATGGTGGGAGTTTTGGCCCAGAATGAAATGAGCCCAATAAGTATCAAGGTGTCCTGCCCTAGACACCCCACAGGGGCAGGGCCTGGGCTGGGAACAGTGCAGAGCCTGCTGCAGAGCCTTGGGCCACAGGGGCTTTCTGGCCATCCCTAAAATCCCCTCCCTTGTCAGCAACCTTTGCAGAGAGGCTGCTTTGAGAGCTGATACAGAGTCATGTGACACAAAATTAGTATCGTTCTTCTCAGGTTCCCATTGACTTTTTGAATAAATAAAAATAAAAATATCTGCTCTGGAAGGAGCCCTGTAAATCCCACACTTTCCAGCCACTGGATCCCAAGCCCAGTGAGACTAAATGACTTGCCCCAAAGCACACAAAGGTAAGACCAGAACCCAGGTCCCTGGACACCCAGCCTGGTGCCTGTACATACCCACTCTGCGAAGGTGGGAGGGCAGGTTCAGGCTGTGTCCTGTTTACTCTGTAGCCCCCATAGCAGCAGGAGGGTGGGTGCAACAGCAGGCCCACATCGTGTCCATGGCTGGGATGGGGCTCTTTATTACTGGATGGTGGTGGGCATAGGCTGATACCCCTCTGGGGATGAGATGGTCACTTCCTGGCCTTGAAAATGAACTCCACAGGGAGGAACCCCCACCTGGGGGATGGTGAGGGCATGGTTCCTGCAGCAAGGTCTGCAACTCTCGGGTAGCCATAATGCCTAGTGGTCTAGAGTCAGACTGGCCCTGCCACTTACCAGCTGTGTGACCTTGGGTTAGTGGCTTAACCTCTCTGTTTTGAGTTCACCAGCAGACCAGACACGATAGTGGTACCTACTCAGAGGTAAAAAACGAGAAGTAAGTGAGAAAGTGGAGGGGAACACACGTGGCATAGTGCCTGGAATCTGTGTGCCCAGTTGATGCCAGGAAGACTTCATTTCCTGGGAGGTCAGCTCCATGAAAGGGGGACGCTGACCGCTGTACTCCTGCTAAGTCTCCAGTGCCTGGAATAGGGTCAGCACGTAAATGTATGTTGACTGGTTCCTGTGGAAAGCACTTCCAGGGCTGGTGGCAGCCAGCAACCTGGTAAGAAGAGCCTGGCATGCTGAGCTGTCATGGTGGGTGGGCCAGCCTGGGCCTGGGGGTGGTTGGCCAGCTGAGGGTCTGTGCCAACAGGGAGACGGTAGCCACGCCTCCCAGGAGCCTTTAGAGGCTGGGTCAGATGTGTCACAGTTTGCTTTTCTCTAGTATTAAAATCAACCACCCCCAAACTCACAGAGTCAGAATCTAAGAATAAAGGTTGCCAGGGGATGGGCTGGGGATAAGGAATGGGAAGTGGAGGCATAAAATGAATAGAGTTCCTATTGGAATATGGAAAACTTTTGGTAATAGATGGTGGTGATGGTAGCACAGCATTGTAAACACAATTAACAGCACTGAAATATCTATCTGAATATGATTAAAAGGGAACTGTTAGATTGTATATAGGGTAATAGAATAAAATTTTTTTTTTAAATCTATGGAAACATACTTTGAAAAAAAAAAAGCAATCACCCCCAAAACAAGATGTTCCTGGTCAGTCAGTATATGGGCTGTCATGCCCAAAGCCCACGACTAGGGACTTGTAGGAGGGGCAGGAGACAGCATGATCCTTCCTGCTTGACATGCAATCACGCTGGACCCAAATGGGAGACAGTGTGGGAAAGCCAGAGTGGGGCAGCCGGGAGGACCCACAGCTGGGGCACAAGTAGGACCCTGCACACCAGTAAGTGGGTGCTGCTGTCTCTGGGCATCGATTCCAACCTTAATGCATTCTGAACAGCCTTCCGAAGCACACACCCAGTGCCAGGCTCGCCCTGCCTTCCAGAGGGGAGGTCTAAAAATGATTCAGTCCTACCCCCCACCCCAAGCCACACTCTATTCTGCCCATCCTTTTCCTTTCCCCTCATCCCCAACAGTAAATGCTGCAGTAGATGCTGGATTAACATTTACTGAATTAAATATCTCAGAGGAAAGAAGCAGATTTTAGTCGTAACCCCTCCACCCCGAAGCACAGCATTTGTGCAAGTGAATGGAGAGCAGAATTCTGTCAGATGTAAAAGGCCATGGGGGAGATTTCTTTTTTTGGTAATGGGGACAAATGTCACTTTCCACCGCCCTGAGGGCATCCTTCTGAGGCTGCTGCAACCAACACACCCTGGACTGCTGGGCCCTGAGCTCCTGCCCAGCAGGGCAGACACTCATGCCTGCTCCAGGGAAGGGCTGAGAAGCTGAGGCTCACACAGAAGGCTGCGCCTCGGGGAAGTGCAGGAAGTGTTTGCGAAGAATGAACTGTGGTTCAACACGTCCTCCCATGGGCACAAGGCCAGTTTGGTCTGGTCTGATCCAGGGAAAGGGTAGGGAAGGGCCGGGGAGAGAGGAATACAGAGCTGAGAGAAACTGAGACACATGGAGGGAGATGTACACTCAGATACTTCCACATATGTGGCAGACACATACTCTTTTGCTTTCTCTCTCACACTCATACAAACACTCACATACACACTCACAAATTCACATACTCATTCATACATACTCTTTCCTACACACATGCTTACATATACCTCTCACACTCCCATTATAGGTTCACACATATACACACACCTCTCACACACAAACACACACATACTCTCTCACATACACACACTCTGCACAGGGAGAGGCCCTAAGATGAACAGCACCTCTGCCCCGTCTCTGTCCCATTCCCAGGATGTGGTCCCAGGCCTGTCCATAGCCAACCAAGTCCTCCAAGGTCTCTGAGCCTGCCTCCAATCTCCCTCACCCTCTAAGTCTTCTCTGATCTCCTCGGCCAGAACCTGTGTCCTTCTTGTCTCCAATCCCTCCATGGCCTTGTGATACGGTCTACCTCCTTTGCTGTGTCTCAGCTTGGAATGTGTTCTTCTGAAGTCACTGAGGGTGGGAATGAAACACTGGAAGCCCCTAGCAATTTGGCAGGTGCTTCTTCAGCACCATTCCCTTCTCAGGAGATGCTAAGAGCCAGGAAGGGCCGGAGGCAGGAATGCCCCCTTTTTACAGGTATGGAGATAATCCAAGCTTCTAAACTGACAGCAGTAGCCTAAACAAGTTGGGGGCTCCTTGGTGGAAGGTTTGGTTGTGGAGACCCCCAAGATTTCAAAATCCAGAAAGAATTAAGAAGCACTGAGCACTGTGTATACCACCTGAAAGAAAGAAACTCGACTTTTCTTCTCTTTCTTCCTCCTCCTCTCCCCTGCCCCTCCCTCCGGCATTACGTCTCCTGCCCAGAAGGAGCCCTCTTCCTTCCCAGATGGGCCCTATCTGAAACCAGGGCCCACACAGGAGACACAGAAGCCGGACCCCACCTCCCCAAGCCACAGGTGCATCTCCGGCAGCAGCTGCCTGAGGGCCAGGGGGTGGGCATGGAGGCAGGAGCTGCAAGGGGTGGGAGAGCTCAGTCCACATGGCCACAAGAGCATCTCAGAGCACTTCAGATTTTCAGGCTTGGAAACTGCGGCCAGCTGTGGTCAAGAGATTTGACTAAGACCATCCATCAGTGGCCACATCAGCAGCGGATGCAGGATCTCTTGCCCCTGGTCTGGGGATCCTTTCCCTGCTCCAGGCTAGAAGACAGGTGTGTGTGTGTATGTGTGTGTGTGTGTGTGTGTGTGTGAGAACGTGTTCACATAAACATGCAGGGGTACGATAGTACATGTATATGTGAGTGTGTGTGTGTGAGAGGGCATACATGCCTACATGAACATATAAGTGTGTGTGTGTGTGTATGCAAGTGTGGGACTGGGGGAACAGTGTTTCCTATGGCAACCTACTTCTCCCTCACTCATTGCTTTGGGGGTGATGGCCCCATAGAAGTCCAAATTTCTGTGACCTTGGCCTAGAATCTTAAAATAACCTTGAAGGGCTGAGTCCAGAGCCAAAGCCAACAGTGGGTCTGGGCCAGGGGAGGGGAGGGGAGGGGAGGGGAGGGGAGAAGAGCCTGCCCAAGGAACATAGACCTAATCTCCCGGTCAGGCCGCCCAGCCCAGCCAGGCTGCTCAGTCACGCACACCTTATTTTTTCTGGCCTCCGGGGAAGTGTTCCTGGGGTTTGGCGAATCTGGGTAAGGGCTGCCAGCAGGGACTGGCCCGGAGCTGCTGAAGCAGAAGGCGTCAGCTGCCCAGAGCCATCTCCCCAGTCCCCAGAAGTCCTCTCCCTGGACCACCAGGGTGGGCAGCAGAGAGGCGCCCACTGAGACGTCCTTCCCACAGCTCTCTCTGGATGATGGGCTCAGAGCACCAGGAACTAGGGCAGGGGTGGGAGCCGGGGAGTGGCAAAGGGTAGTCATAATCCTGAGTAACAGTTTAAATTTGGAGAAATTAAAGGTTTTTTCTTGAAAACAAGGTCAAGAAAGTAAAGCATGACAAGAGGTTTACTCCTGCTGGGCACATGAAGAAGGCATCTAAGCCCCAGCAAAGCTTCTCCCCCTGGAGGGCCAGGTGGGATGGGAGGGTCTTAGGTTTGCTGAAAGATGGTTCTCCGTGCCTGATTTCATTGGCTGCTGGAGTCTGTGGTGGAGCATACTGTTGAATTTGCCTGTGTGGTCCCCCAGCCATGCCTGCCTGGTTTTCCTGCCAAGGGGCTGGGCTGTTGAGGCTGGCTGTGGGAAATCACTGGGGGGAAATGAGAGGCTAGTGGGGGAGCCAATGTGGTCTGTCCGTGCCGGGACTGATTTCAGAGCTGGCATTGATGGATTTCTGCGCTCCACTCAGCAAACTGGGACAAGCAGGCCCTTTCTTCAGTGACCATGAACTTCTCTTTGATGACTTTTCCTGTCTCTCGGGGTTTTGTCCCCTGCCCTATTTCCTGGTGCTCTGAGGCCTGTTACTCACACTCCTCCTTCTAATTAAACCTGCTTTCCAGAAAGCAGGTAGTGTCCAGTGCGTTGGAAATCCTGGTGCCAGCCTATCTCTCTCCCAGAAACATGGCACTTCCAGGCCCTCTCAATCTTTTGGAACTCCACTATTAATTATGCATTACAATTACAACTAATACACAAGTAATATACAGGCATCAGTCCACTGTGAATGGTGTTGCTGGATGTTTGGAAAAGAGACAGGAAATTCATACAGTAAAAGAGAGCACCTAGGAGGAGGCTGTCTGAAATTTCCCTCTAGCTCCCACCACACATGGGACTGGATCACCCCCACCCAGCCTTAAGCACTGACAGAGAGACCATATATTTTATTGTCCAAAATGGGACACTCTGGAGAATGGAAGGGACACTATTAGTTACCTAGGGACACAGGTATAAATGTGATTCTTACGCCTACTAGGAGCTGACACACCTAGCATAGTGTCACCAATCTTTAGGGCACAGGAAACCCGGAACTGGATTCTCTTCTGGAGTTAACAGGCCATACCGTGGGATAAGAAGTCCACCTCAACAATCCAGCTTACCCTCCAGGAAGAGGCATCAGAAATGATCCCAAAGCAGGCCAACTGGCACAGTAAGGGATCTGCCATGTAACAGCTAAGTCTGCTCCCAAGGCCCAGATCCCATCTCCTGGAAAAATGGGCCCAGACACTCCATTCTCCTTAGCACTTTGTATCTCTGAGTTCCTCATGTATGGGGTCATCTCTCCAACCAGATCGTCCACTCTGGAGGGCAGACATGATCTTGTGTCACTTATCTCTGGGCCTTCCTGCCCATCCTCCATGCCTCCGAGGTTTACAGGGAGCCCCTATTTTAAATGTGCTGGAATGAATGGAACTGAACTGAATTCCTGCAATATCCCCTTCAGCGTTAGGGACCCAGGGTTCTAGAAAGTGCCCTGTAGTCCTTTGGAGTTCATTGTTTCTCTTTGGTATTGATTAAGCCCCACAACAGCTTATAAGTCACCTTTAAGGCAAACATTTCTATATCCCTATGTCTGCTGCAGGGGCGCTGATGATGGAATTTGTGTAATCACACAGAGTGGTGGCTGTTGGGGGCACCCGAAATAAAATCCAAAGGGACTCAAGAAGAATTCCATTTTCACAGCTAGCGGAGAGTGGCAGGGAGTGTGGTTAGTGACCTTGTTAAGAGCCTCCCTTCGCCATCTAAAATCCATCCAGACCTTGGGTTGCAGATTTACTAGTCAATTCATAAGGGTCTCTTCAAGTTCTCCTCCAGCCCTTCACCATGGGTCAAGTCCTGGATTGAGATATATAAGCATGTCAAGGCCCAACTATAATTCAAATGGGGAAACAAGTTAAGCACATAGGAAGATGACAAGGGAGTCAAGACCTAAGAGCAGGAAGGTGGTACATGCAGCAAGCTCACAGGGGTGGCCGGGGGGACTTCACAGAAGCAGCGGGCAGTAAGCAGTCTTAAAGGATGGGAAGGATACAGGTAGGCAGAATCAAATGGGGTATCTAGAAAGGAGAGATTCTCAGCAAAGATGGAGAGGCAGGAATGGCCATGGCACAATCAGGGCCATGAGTAACTCAGGATTGGCTGGAGCAGATAGCATATGCCAAGAGGAGCAGAAGATAGAGCCACAAGGGCAGATAAAGAGCCCTAAATGTCAGAAGACTCTGGGCCTGAGTCTGCAGGCAGTTATAAGGGATCCAAGGAGCTTATGCAACAAATCACCCACTCCCCACTGCCATCCTTGGGGGGTTAGGGGAAGGGCTGGCCTGCATTTTCTTGTGCAGGGCCCCCAGAGAAACATCAGGAAAGGAGCAGAGAGACTGACCCAGGCTGAAGTCATTCGCAACCTTTTTCCTGTCCCCCCTTGGCTAATCCCAGTTCTGCCAGCTCTGGGAAACCCAGCCAACTAAGCATCTATGGTCCAAAAAATGTAATCGCACTCTGCACACCAGGCTCTGATGCAGCAGGATGCACAGCGGTGGGAGCAGGTTTCCAAGCTCTAAGCCCATGGTAAATGTGCCAGAGTGGAAGTCCTCTAACTGACGGGACTGTTCAGCTCATTAAAAAATTATAACATCTAACATATACTTTGCTATTTTAAGTACAATTCATTCAGCAAACTTGTGATGTTGTCAAGGCCTTTTCTTTAACTTTGTACCCACTGGATAGAAACGTTTCCTATTGTTTTTCTTGCATAAGTTATATTCATATGCCTTTGCAAACAATTTCTAATTTCAGCTTTTTAAAAAAGTGGAATAAGAAATTAAATCCACTTACAAAATATTCTGAGTGCAAACATTTTTCTAGATTTTTTTTTATATTTCCCAGACTTTCACTGACATCTAACTCAACAGCATTTTTCAAAAATGACTAGCCATTTTCAAGTCTTTCTGAGACTTCAGCATAATTTTCATAGGAAGAACTTTTCCTCCCCATTCTTTTGCAGCTGTATTTAATTGGTTTGTATAACATTTAGTTAAATTGCATAATTACAATAGCAAGTTCAATTGGCATAAACAGGTTTGGGAACTAACCCAGCTGCCTCTTGGAAAGCCTTCAGTTCGGATGCAGGGAACACAAGTGGTAGAAGCTCCGGCCAGAGGCTTCCTGCCCTGAGAGTGCTGTGGTATCAGTCAGCGGGAATGGAGCACGCTGGTGAATTTGGCAAGATGGTAAACTGTGGTTAAAAGAGCGTCTAATGCTCCCCTTACAGGGGCCTTGGTTAAGGTGAATTCCCTAGGGACTAAAGGCCTAATGCTGCCTGCCTCCACCTTGCCGCAGTCCTCATCTCGTCCTACACTCTACTACGGCACTGAATACACCAAACCTCTCTGGATGCCCTTCTCCTCCTCCCCTCTCTCTCCCAAGACCTTCTCCCATTGGAGCTGTCTAGGAAGGTTTTGGCAAACTAACTCTCCAGCATCATTGACAGAATACAGAGGTGATGTGTATTTCTTACAAGGAAGTGAGTTTCTAATGATGTAATTTCAGACATCTGCAGCAAGTTGGTTCGGGAGGGGTTAGGAGTCAGGGGAATAACTAGGAGGGCCTCCATCACAGTAAAGCCAGCTCCACACTTCCACCTCTGGCTCTGCCTCACTCACTAAGGTTTATCTGTCTGTTCACTGTCCGTACTCCCAATGTCTTACAAGACATGGTATGCACTCCAACTTTTAACATCTCTGATCAAAGCATTCTCTCTACAGCCTCCCTTCCCTGTCTCAGGGATCATTAAAAGCAAAAATTAATGTTTAATCCAGGGGCAAAAGTCTCCCTGGCAACATGGGACATGACTCCCAGGGATGAGCCTGGCCCTGGCACCGTGGGATCAACAACACCTTCCTGACCAAAGGGTGGGGGTGGGGGTGGGGAAAAATGCAACAAAATAAGGTAGCAGTGGCTAAGAGAGTTCAAACAGAGTCGAGAGGCTATTCTGGGGTGTACTCTTATGCTAGCTTCAGCTAGATATTGCTAATTACCAGGGTTTGCCAAACCCAACCAAAACCATTCCTGTCAACACTAAAAAACACCTAGGGCTTTAGCTGAGATTCTAGGACAGTTTCATCCACTAAGATTACTTTCCAGAAAACTACAAGCTTCAGATGAGTCCCTAGGCCAGATAAGTCCTGAAATCCAGAGGGCAGAGGAGCCAGCCTCTCTAAGAACATCAACTAGTTCCATCCCCCTATCTCATATTATCGGCATCCCTTTCCAACATGAAAAAGTTAGAATGGGCATAGGCCAAATACTCCTATAGGTTGGGAGAAGGATCAAAGGAGAAGGAAGAGCTATACCACAGAAGATGAGTATGACTGCTGAATTATTTTATTGATATTTCTTTTAATATCCAGTGTCTTGGAGCAGCTAGAAAGAAAAACCTTAAATTGTGGAACTGTAACCCACACCAAACTCTGTACTCTGTTATATAACTACTTGTTACAATGTACTTTGAATTTTATTGCTTTTATAGAAATATATTTCACAATAAAAAATGTTTAAAAAAATCAATGTTGAACCTATATGGCACCAAACCAGCCAACCAATCGACCCTAATTATTATGGGCACCTATAACTCATAAAGAGAAGAAGGGCAACACGTTTGCAGTGGATATTCACCATTTTGGGTCATTCATCATCTATTTCACCTTCATGTTGGTAACAAAACCTCAATTTTCTTCCAGAGTCTCATCTGCCCCCCGCAGCTCACGTATTTCAGGAGGCCTCGGGATGGGTCGTGGTTGGCTTAAGACAATCAACTCAGCTCAGCTTCCCAGCTATGGGGATTGGGCCAATTCCTACCATATGAGATGCAAGGAGATGTTTACTGGGAAGCTCTGGGAGAGAAGATGAAGTGAAGGGCACACGTGAGGCCTGGGGCCATTGCTGCCACATTGTTACCATTACGATGCTAAGAAGGATAGGGGTGAGCTGACTACAAGAAAAATGGAGATGGAGAGCTGACTAAACTGCTCCTGAAGGTCACCCTGCCTCTGGACTTCTCATTTACCCGAGCCAGTAAGTTCCTTTCCTTGATTTAAATTTATTATTTTTTTAAATCAAATTAATCATAAACATGATTTGAAAAATCAAAATTAACACAAGACCAACGATGAAAAATAGCAGCCCCTCCTGAACCATCCCCACACTGAGTCCCCGTCTCCAGATGTGACACTCTCAATTGTTCTAGCTATATTTTCTGTACTTTACTGCCATATTTCTAAATAACATGACATATACTACTATTTCTAGATTTCTACTCTTAGCTATCGCCCATTAATGTCCTAAAATGGAAAAGGAGGTTTTATTTCTCTTGTGCTCCCTTCCCCACTTCCACCACACACACATTTCTGATCTCTGCATCTTCCTAATAGAGTGACACCACCACTTTTAGTTAAATCAATAGTTGATGTTCACGGGATTGAAACTATTCAGATACTGTTCATAGAAGTGCTGTACAGTGAAGTTTCCTTTCTTTTTATTTTCCTTTTGCTAAAAGTGGCTTTTAATGCACCAACACTAATTTTTGGCACACACTCATTGCCAAAACTATTAAAATCCCTCCCCAAACAATTAGGCACATTAGGACCCTGTCTTTTTCTTTCTTTTTTTTTTTCCTGGAATTCGTCCCACCCAGAATTCTCCATCTTCTAACTCCAGTCTGGACCAATAGCTCCTAAGCCAATTGTGCAGCTGTGACATGGGAATTCATACATTGGACCCCTTATTTCCACATATGCATTCCCTATTGCTGCTATAACAACTAACCACAAACTCAGTGGCTTAAAATAACAGAAATTATCTTACAGTTCTGGAGGTCAGAAATCTGGTATGTTTCTCACTGGGCTTAAAAGGTGTTTACTGGCCTGTGTTCCTTCTGGAGGCTCTAGGGCAGAATTGTTTTCTTGCCTTTTCCAGCTACTAGAGGCCACCTGCATTTCTGGGCTCATGGCCCCCCTTCCTCTACCTTCAAAGTCAGCAAAGTGGGGCCAGGTCCTCTCCACACTATCCGTCCAATGCTCCTCTTCTGTCTCCCTGTCCACGTATAAGGACCCCTGTGATTACACTTGGGCCCACCTGTATAATCCAGAACAGTCCCCCATCTCTAGATCAGCTGACTAGCAATATGAATTTTATCCGTGAATTCAATTCCCTCTTGTCACATGATATACATACATTCACAGTTCCAGGGATCACGCGTGGACATATGTGGAGGGCCATATGTCCTACCTCACACACCATTCTCTTTTTTTGGTTTATTCTCGTTTTGATGGTGTGAACCTTCCTATGGTAACTTCCTGAGAAGGTGTGCACAGGAGGTACGTCTTTTGAGACCATGCCTTTTTGAAATGTCTTCATTTCTTTTCAAACTTGATAACCCATTTGACTGTGACTACAGCGCTAAGCTGGAAGGCCGAGGGCACTGTCCCAGCGTATTCTAGTCTCTAGCAATGCTACTATAAAGTTTAATTTTGTTCTGAATTCCAACCATTGTACACAACCTACTTTTCATCCTCTCAAAGTTTTACCAATCTTCTGTTTTCTCTGGCATTATGAAATTCCATAATGTTTTATTCATTGTGTTCCTTCCTGCAGTCTGGATGTACTCACCCTTCAATCCTGGGAAACTTCTTGCATAACTTACCTGATATTCGTTCTCTTTCAGTTTCCTTACTCTATTTCTGGAACTCCTACTGCTGGCCCTTCTAGATTGGTTTTCTAATTTACTTACTTTTCTCCTAGTTTCTACAATGTTGTCTTTATTTTCTATTTTCTGAGAAAGTCCATCAACTTTATCTTTCAAATCGTCTACTGAATTTTTAATCCTGCTATCATATGTTTAATTTCCTAGAGTTCCTCCTTATTCGAGTGTTCCTTTTTTATAGCCTCCTGTTCTTATTTTATGGATCATTATCTCCTTTTATCTCTCTGAGGACATTAATTATGGTTTTATTGAAGTTTTCTTCCACTCCTGGCCTTGATTCTGCTTCTAACAGATCCCTTTTTTCTATTTACTTGTTTGTTCCTTTCTCTCCTGATGGTCCCCTGTCTTGGTCTCTTATGCTGGAGATTTTCTTTCCACAAATGCCAAGTAATAATCATTAGTTATATTTAAAAGATACTAAAAAGTCAGTGATATCTCAATGGGGAATTAGGTAAGGATTTGATCATTTCATTTGGGGTGTATAGTGCTCAAATTTGCCCTCAATTGTACATAGTGTCTTGGAGTCCAGAATATCTCTGATTCATATACTTTTGAAAATAAACTGCTAGTCTCCAGCCAAGAGGGAGAGGAGAAATTGCCTGCCTTTGCAGGGTTGGGGGGGGGTATCTGAGCGTGGGGCGGGGCAGGGAGTGGGTGGATGGGAAGAGGTTCCTAGATATTCTCTATGCAGACTTTCATTCCCTTCCCATTCCTAATTCACCTTTGGAAGCACCTGGAGCTCCAATTCTTGATCTGTTTGGGGGTTTGTGGGGCTGAGGTTTGGGAGTGGTAAATGTTTCTAGAGGCTTCTTCTCACTACCCAAGCTTGGTTCAGCTCTCCTCTTTGCTAAATGAGTAATCATACGTCCACAGACTTTCCAGCTTCCAAACTGTGTCGCCATCTCTCCCCCGCTCTTATTTCCTCTCCTAATCTCATTGTCCTTGTGTACTTAAGTTTTTGTCTATTTCTTTAATGCCTCGGGGGTGGAGGGGGGAGAGGGGTATAGGGAGGGAGCAGAGATAAATTACGTTGTCAAATCATCATGTTTAATCAGAAATCTGTCCTTGATCTTTTGGGCTGTGCTGGGTGGGATTTCGGCCCTGTGAGCCAGACACATTCAGGTTGACACAGGTCCCATGCAGCCATGCTGCCCACTCCCACCTGGGCAGCTAGTTTCTAACACTGCCTTCTTCGGGGTCCAGAGACCCCTCTTCAATGCTCACACTACCTCTTTCTACAGTTGCAAGGAGCCTCTAAGTAGGCACTACTGACTTTTGCTAACAACCCTCAGCTCAAACCCCCATGTGAGGTGTCTCCCCGCTCAGCTTAGGGAGAGTCAATAACAGCGATTCTCCAAGGGACTCTGTTGAGTGACCCGGCCACAAAGAGCTAACAAATAACCTTTTTCTAGGCAAGCTACACAGAATCACCCACGCCTAATATCCACGGAGTCTTTAGGGTAAGAGTTTTCCAGCAGAAAGATGCCCTTTAGCAGGAAATGCATCCCCTTTTCCATAAAAGCCTCCCACAGAAACCAGGCCACAGTGTCCCCGCAGAAGTCAGGCCCACAGCTGTAGGTAGCCATCTGCCTCCTCCTGGCTCAGACTCGACACAAAACCAGTTGAAATAAGGGCCCTGCCGTCCAAGCAGCCTCTGGTGTAAGAAAAGGTGTGTGGGCTCCTTGTGAGGAAGTCAACATTCAGCTCCAGTCCCCTCTTGCCATTTTGCAAAGCAAAAGGCCTGGTCCCGAGGGAGAAGCTAAGGCTCCCCCTCCCCGCCCCCCCCACCCCAGACCAGACCGCGAGCAGCGCGCTCAGGCAGGAGCTCCACTTTCTGTACAAGAGCTGAGCTAAACATCTGAATACAACAGAGCCCACTTTAAATCTAAAAAGTCCTCTGTTATTTAAAGTACTCCATGTTTGTACAGTGATATGCTCCCCCTCTACAGCCCTGACCCCTTCCCATGACCATATACAATTTGTTTTCCAGAAGCTAAGATTCTAAACATCAGGGGTGCTGAAAAGGGAATTCACCTACTTTTGAATGATTTTTTTTAAAACAACAACAATAAAATAGAAAATACGCACCCTTCCAACAACAGCCATGAATAAGTGCACGGAAGCAAGGGCACAGCTGAAGATATAAATTCAGGACCCAATAAGCCACAGAAGGGGATTTTTAAAATTCTCATCAACTTTATCAAAACTCGCTTGTCCATGTCCATGATGACATCACTCCAGCTCTGTCCCTGGTCTGGCACGGCCCCTGCCCCATGCTCTGACAACTTCTTGACCCTGCTCCAGTGACTCACGGGTTCCCCACTTGTCTTCTTCCCTAGCCACGCCTTCCACCCACACTCCAGTTGTCTTGCCTTTCTTGCACCTCTTACCTCCATCTTGTCCAGACCTACCTCCTTTGCTTAGCCCCAGGCACCTCTTTCTCTTAAAAATTTGTTATGAAATATTCCAAACATACAAAAAGATATAAAAATAATATAACAAACAGCTTTCTACTCATCACCCAGCTTCATAAATAAAAGGCAGCTCTTTCTAATCCCAGACCTCACATGTCTCTCTGACACCACAATTCCTAACAACCTTTGTTCCATTCTTCCTTGAAAATAGCCCTGGAAGTGGCATAGATCCGAGGCATGGCCAGCTGTCACCTGGACTCTGCTGTATTAATTTTTTCTCTACCTTTAGTCTCTGCGTGAAACCCCTCCCTTCTCACCAACATTCCTCCTTTGTGATTTGACCACTTCCCCTTCCCAAGGTGGAAATGGAGTGGTGAGTGTCTCTACTTAGTTAAAAAACCACACAGGCAAAGAAAAAAAAAAAAAAAAAACTCACACAGGCAGGTCAGTAGTGTGCCGAGAGTTGGACTGGGGAACTTTTCCCCTTGGTGACGCCACCAGGCAGGACCACAGTGCGTCCCAGGCCCATGCACGCAGCAGTTTTCACTGCAGGCTCCTTTGTGCAGCAGGCGCCGAGCCAGAGCTGGGAAGAGGCAGGGCAGGAGGAAGCTCTGCATTTCATGGCTTTGCTGTCACTTGGGGGCATTGGGCACATGCACAGACACAGCCTGAAGCCAAGTGGGTAGGGCTGTAATCTGGGAGAAACCCCCAAGCCGCCTAGAGCAGGGCTCTGGAATCTGGCCTCACGGGATGGGTGGGATGGAGAGAGACAGATAGGAACAAGCAGGAACTTTTTAGGTGAGAAAAGGCTAATCAGGAGAGACAGTGACAGGGTGAGGAGGTTGAGACAGAGGAGAAGGGAAGCCAGCCAGGCTGGAACGGAGGGAGATGAGGCTGGCAGGACACATCCAGTTGGGTAGGATCTTAGGTGGCAGTGGGCTGAGGGGATGGAGGTTGATGCTAAAAAACTGAAGTGCCCACTTCCTGAGGACTGCATTCTCAGCACTCCACTGTTACCTGTGGGCCCCTCTGCTTAGGTCCCAGAGCAGGCAGTTTGGGGGTTGGAGGGTTTCAGGGAGCCCTTTGTGCCTTTGCACACAGGCCTGGGAGGCTGCAAAACAACAGCATTGGCTCAACTGTTGACATTGGCAGGACCTGCGCAGAGGCAAAAGATGACTTGATGGATACCCTCTTACCGGCAGCTTCATCCCAGAAGCTGAAAGGTGCCCACTCAGCTAGGAGTCTTCCATGGTGGCTGGTACCCATGATCCTGGGCAGAGGGCAAGAGTTTAGGAGCAGGGGCTGGCCCTCCCCACCTCCACAGGAGACCCAGGGATACAGACTAGAGCTTACTGCCCTTCTCCCCACCTGAACTCCTGGCTTTATCCTTCACTCCTGCATCAGGCCACCTGTCCTAGCTCCATGTAACTTGCACCCCTCATTCACCCATTTGCTGCCGTCTCTGTGGTATTCATGCATCCCAGAACGAATTGTCAGGCCCATTGTCAAGGAAACATATTAAGGTACAGAAATGAGGCTGCAGAGCCTTCTATCTCTGCTGTGTGCGTCTCCATCCCATTTCTGGCTCCCCTTCCAGGCCAAGGCCTTCATTTTCTACCTTCCTCTCTCCTCAGCGTTCCAGCAAAATCCATACTATGAGGAGTAAATGACTGAAAACAATAAAATGAGTGTCTCCTGAGAACGGTCATAATTTAACAGAACCGAAGTCATAAGTTCAAGGGATGAAACCTGAATGGTGGTATTTCAGGCAGCAGCAGGGGGCAAGGCAGCATCACTGAAATATTGGGCTGGGAGCACACACCTCACCAATGCTGAAGGCAGCAGGTACCTCTGGGCATTGTTTGTTTAACCCACCCTATTTTTTTGGAAAACTTAAAACTGCTGAGAAGAAAGTAACAGTTTGGGTCCATTTTCAAGCGAGCTCCAAGGTGAGAAAATGGACTTTCTCATTTCCTCTTGATTCTAGAAACACATTCTGAAGACACCTACAACAGGGCAGCAGCTCAGGTTGCCTCATTTCAGGGCTGAACCTTTAGGTACCACCTTCTCTCTGAAGCTGGAAGGACAGCCCCCATCCTCTGACCACAATCTGTGTTTCAGTGGTCCTGTGATTATTTCTACTGTGATGCTACTGCAGCATCTCGTTAATAACTCCTGATGGCAGGAACCATATCTTACTCACTTTTATGCCCCAGTAACTAGCCCAGAGCCCAACACAAGGATGATGTTCAGTAACTGTTAAATAAAGGGACAAATCATCCCGAGTGGCCTTGCATTACAGGGTTGAGGAGGAGAGACTCTGAAGAGGGGTTATCTTCTCTTTCTAAGAGTTCTCAGGTGATTTTTCAGTGACAGCTGTAAACCTTCCTGGAAAATTCTGCATGGGTACCTGAGCCTGAACCAGGTGCCCTGACCTGTCGAACACAATGTGAAGTCATGTTTGCACACCTGGTGCATGGGCCCACATCTTGAGGTCCTCGCCCATTCTCTCCATGATGTCCACCCATTTTATGTCCTTCCATCCCTGATTTACTCCCAGACCACTCCACTAGGTCACACTCTTTTGGGGGAAGAGGGGGCAAAGGTGCCCAGGGGAGAGGTCTGACAAAGACAGCACATACCAGGGGCTTGCTTCTCCATTCCACCCACCCAACCCTTCTCATGCCCAAGTTCTCACTCAAGATCCACTTCTTCTGTGAAGCTTTCTTGACCCCCAACCCACGATGAACATCACTGTTTTTAGTGTTTCCCACTCTCGCTCAGCCACTGATCATGAATGTTCCCTTTGAGCTGTTTTTAAGGAAGAAACTCAGAGCTAAGTGGGATTGTGGAGAACGAGGAATTATTCTTATAATTTTGCTGGGAGGCCAGGACCCATGAAGAGTGGGAAAGTATGTGGTGGAGATAGTCTTTCGAAATAGTCTTTTGAGATAGTTGATGATACAGCCAGAGCTCAAATCAAGGTCTTCTGACTGCACTTCCAGTACCCTCCTCCCTATATAACTTGAGCTCAGTCCCCTCACCCACAACACAATTTCCCAATGACAAGGACCATGCCTCCTACCTCTCTGCATCTTGACCTAAGTACATGATAAAAAGGTGACCCAGGTTAGGACCCTGGCACGTATTTGGAGAGTGGTTGTGTTTCATGTTCCAAGGTTCACCCACCCACTCCTCATATCAGCACCACCCTCTCTGGCAACACATCGTGTTCATATACCTGCAGCACACACAAAATCTCTCATGGAAATTCAGGAGAAATCTTTCGGAGGGGGACAGAGGGGTCTTCTTTGGGTATTTCCATTTGGAGTGCTGCCTGACTCCTCTTAGTCTCTAAGCAAAGAGGTGAACACTCCTCTCCATGGTGGCAAGGGACTGAAAACAATAAAAGCAGCCCAGTTAGGGGTAGGAATATGTGAGCAACCCATAGGGGGTTTATGTCTGTCTAGGGACCAATGATCATGAGTCCCCAGGGCTCCAGGGACATCCCTCCTTTTCCTCCCTCTGCTATTGGAAGATTTTCAGGACAGCTAGTGACTATTTATTGCAGGCCTTACATTCTGCAGAAGGATTAGAGGACATCCTCCTCCATTTAGTGTATAGTTTTCTTAAGACTAAAAATAATAAACGAATTTAGCAAGTTGCTGGATACAAGGTCAATAACCAAATATCAATTATATGTTCTATAGACTAGTAACAAACATGTAGAAGATAAAAATTTAGAAAACATTTATGGGATAGGCAATGGTGTCTCAGTGGCAGAATTCTCACCCACCACGTGGAGACCCGGGTTCGGTTCCCGGTGCCTGCCCATGCGGAAAAAAAAAAAGACACACAAAGAAAAAACTACACATTTACAATAACATCCTCCAAAAATCAAGTACCTAAGGAATAAATATAATGAAAGATGTATATAACCTCTACCCTGGAAAGTACAAAACAATGCTGATAAAAAGTAAAGCCAAATAAATGGAGTAACCATGTTCATGAACCGAAAGACTCAATACTGCTAAGATGCCTCCCAATTTTGATACATAGATCCTGTATAGTCTGATCAAAATTCCAGTAGTGTGTGTGTTTGTGTGTCTGTGTGAGCAAATCAATAAGTAATTATAAAATGTATATGAAAATGAAAAAGACCTAAAATTACAAAGGCAAAAATGAAGAACAAAGCTAGAGAAATGGTACTACTAGATATCAAGACTTCTATTATAAGCTGCAGTAATTAAGACAGAGCAGAATGGGTGAAATCATAGTCGCATAAGCCAGTGGAATAGAACAGAGTCCAGAAATAAACACATTCATAGAGGGTCACTTAACTTGGATCCACCACAACTCAGTGGGAAAGAACTGGTATTTATAATAAATGGTGCTGAGTCAATTAGATCTATATTTAAACAATGAGCCTTGACCTCTACCTCACACTAAACAAAATTAATTTGAGATGGATTACAGACCTAAACATGGGAGGTAAAGCTGCTAGAAGAAAAGATAGGAGAATCTATCTGCATGAACCTGGATAGGCAAAGAGGTTCCTTAAACAGGTCACTAACCATTAGAGAAAAGATTGATAAGTTGGAATTCATTAAAATGAGGGACTTCTAGAGAGTGAAAAGGTAAGCCATAGAGAGAGAGATATATGACAGAGGACTCATACGCAGTATATACAAGCAAAGCATATAAATAAGAAAAAGACATACTAGTTTAAAACTGGGCAAAAGATTTGAATAAGTACTTCACAAAAGAGGACATCAAAATGGTCAATAAACAAATAAAAACATCCAAATGCAAAATAAAACCGTGATGGCATATCACTACACCAACCAGAACAGCTGAAACAGAACAACATGGGTTGGTGAGAATGTGGAACAACCATAACTCTCTAGTATTGCTGATGGGGGTATGAATCAATAGAACTACTATGAAGAAGTGTTTGGCAATACCTGTTAAGCTAAAACTGTGTATACTCTATGATCCACCAACTCCATTCTTAGGTGTATGCCCAAAAGAAATGATACTCATGTACACCAAAAGACATCAATTAAGGCTATTCAGCTTTTTTTTTTCATAATTGTCCCAAACTAGAAACAACCCAAATGTCCATAAACAATAGAATGGGTAAATAAATTATGATATAGCCATGCTCAATATAAAAGAATGAACAAGGGTGGGCCACGGTGGTTCAGCAGGCAGAGTTCTTGCCTGCCATACTAGAGACCCAGGTTCAATTCCTGGTGCCCGCCAATGCAAAAAAAAAAAAAACAAAAAAAATGAACATTTGGCATTCTCAACAACATGGACAAATATAATGTCAAGCAAAACACCTAAAAAAAAAAAGGGTATATATGGTATGATAACATTTATATGAAGTTCAAAACAGGCAAAACTATTGTATGATGACAGAAGCCAGGTATGTATGATGACAGAAGCCAGGTGTCAGGATAGAGGTTACCTTGCTGGGATATCAGCTGGAAGGGAGCAAGAGGCTCCTTTCTGAAGTGATGGAAGTATTCTATACCTTGTTCAGGAGGACAGGACCACAAGGGTGTTAACATATGTAAATACGTAAAAATTCATCAGGCTGTACATTAAAGGTGTAGGCACTTTTCCCAAAAGGGATGAGGAAGGGCAGAACAACAATCAGAAGTCAGAAGGAGAAAAAGGCATTCCCAGTAGGAGTATAACTGAGGTCTGAGAGCTGACCTTGGGTGGTCTCCCTTGTGCCCAGGAGCCTTGGAAAGGGGAGGGTTTAGCCGGTCAGCAGGGGCAGAGCAGGCATTCCAGTAAAGAGGTTAATGCATCAAGAGTCAGTCCTGACGATAAAGAGGCACCTAATTGCCCACTTTGAAAAGAAAAGTAAGTAAGAGTCCTTCCATGCTTTGGAGCTGAATGAGGCTGAATGAGGGCCACCAAGAAGCGCAGCTGCTGCTGAGGATCTGGGTGCCACTGGGATACATGGAGACCTCCCTTTCAGCCCAACTTTGCATCAAGTGCTGGCTGTTCTAGAGGAAATAAATAAAATGTTTTCCTTTTTTCCATTTTTAAAAAAACTCAGATTTGCAAACTTACTTCTCTCTAACTTCTACTTATTCCCCAGGAGAGAAAAGGGGGAAATATCTTAAGCTGGCACAGAGCCTGGAGCTCTCTCTAGATAAGAGAGATGTTGTTTTACCTATCATTTAACTCCTGCTAGCTCCGTAGCATCTCCACCCACTAAATGTGGTAATTTGTTGCCTGTCCCAGGAGGATTCTGTCAGCACTTCTCTTCTCTACCACAGATCTGAGTTCCTTGGCCTGACTTGGAAGCCCCTAGCAGCTTCAGGCCCATCTTCCCACATCTCAGCATCTCAGTCCCTGGGTGACAGGAGTATGGCTTAGGTAAGCCACTTCCTTATTTGCCCCTCCCTTCCCCTACTTAAATTGTGATTTATTGATATTTGTTTGCCTTTAGCAATCCAACAATCTGGTTTTATTCCCCCACCCAAGTCACTTATATTAGGGTGGCTCTGGAAGTCTGTTATTTGGTTTTGCTCTCCATCTGTCCCATGCTCAGTGTTGCTGTACTCCATGCTATACTGTTTAAAAATAAAGTCTAAAAAGTAACAACTAAATAGATGACAGCCTGGCAAAAACAGCAGCTGTTGCCCATAAGGCAAAATAGAAACTATATCTATATAGAGATGAATATTACAGAGCAAGAGAGAAAAGAAAGGAGTCTCATCCAATGCTGTGTCGTTTAACCCTCTCCGAGGCCCACAGTGAGATGGGTATTTCATGCTGGCACCTGTCGCTCAGCCTTCGGGGGCAGAACATGGATGGCCAAGAGTTTAAAGGGTCTGGAAAGGCAGGTGGTATCTGGGAACCTTCACAAGATGCGTGTTCGCATTCTGACTCCAAGTACAAGCCAGATCCAAATTAAGCCAACAAGACCCCACTCACTGACATTAGAGCAGAAATGACAAGGAATTTCCCATGGATTCTGCCCTCGACAAAGTTAAAATGTAGCTGAGCTAGCAGGACATAAAGTTACCAAAAGTGAGGAAAAAATATATTTAAAAACCTAATTCACATGATACCAAAAGCACATGTGAAAAAAGAAAAAAATAGTTTATCAAAATTTACACTTCAATGCACACCATCAAGAAAATGAAAAGACAACCCATACATAGAATAGGAGAGAATATGTGCAAATCATAAATCTGATAAGGAACTTGTATTTGGAATATATCAAAAGCTCTTAAAACTCGAAAAAAATTTTAAATGGACAAAAGATCAGAATAGACACTTCCCCAAAGAAGATACACCGAATAGCTAATAATCTATGAGAAGATGCTCAACATCTGGGAGACGCAAATCAAAGCCACAATCCAATACCAGTTCACACCCACTAGGATGGCTAGAATAAAAAAAGACAGATGATAACAAGTGATACAAGGGTGTGAATAAATTGGAACCTTCATACACTGCTGGTGGAATGTAAAATGGTGCGGCTGCTTTGGAAAACAGTTTGACAATTCCTCAAAAGGTTAAACATAGAGTTGCCACATGACCCAGCAATTCTACTCCTAGATATATACTCAAGAGAAATGAAAACCTATACACAAAACATGTACAGGTATGTTCATGGCAGCATTGTTTATGATAGCCAAGAAGTGAAAACAACCCAAATTCCTACCAGCAGATGAATGGACAAGCAAAAGGTGATCTATCTATACAATGGAACATTATTCGATTGTATAGATAAAAATAAGTGAATTATTGATACATTCATTCAATAAAAACGAATGAATTACTGATACATACAACACTGATGAACCTTGAAAACATGCTATGTGAAAGAAACAAATCACAAAAGAATACATATCAACTACGTTTATTCAAAATGTACAGAACAAGAAAACCTATAGCAACAAGACAGTAGAGTAGTGATTTCCAGTGGTTGAGGGAATTGGGTGGTGTGCTGGTTCGAAAGGATGTATGTACCCCAGAAAAAGCCATGTTTTAATCCTAATCCCATTTTGTAAAGGCAGCCGTTTCTTCTAATCCCTATTCAGTACTGTATGTTTGAAACTGTAATTAGATCATCTCCCTGGAGATGTGACTCAATCAAGAGTGGTTGTTAATCTGGATTAGGTGGAGACGTGTCTCTACCCATTCTAGGTGGGTCTTGATTACTGTACTGGGATCCTATAAAAGGGAGATACAGAGAGAGCAGAACGACATAGCCACGAGAAGCAGAGAGGCCACCAGTCAGTGACCTTTGGAGATGAAGAAGGAAAATGCCTCTCAGGGAGCTTCATGGAAGAGGAAGCTAACAGAGAAAGCTAGCAGGAGAGAGAAAGCTAGCAGATGACCCTGTGTTTACCCTATGCCCTTCCAACCAAGAGTGCTGACTGTGTTCGCCATGTGTCTTTTCACTTTTAAAGAGAAACCCTGAATTCATCAGCCTCCTTGAACCAAAGTATTTTTCCTTGGATGCCTTAGATTGGACATTTCTATAGACTTGCTTTAACTGGGACATTTTCTTGGCCTTCGAACTGTAAACTAACAAACTTATTAAATTCCACTTTTAAAAAGCCATTCCGTTGCTGGTATATTGCATTCTTGCAGGTAGCAAACTGGAACAGGTGGTGCGGGGTTTCTTTTTGAAATGACGGAAACATTCTAAAACTGATTGTAGTAATGGTTCCACAACTCTGTGAATATACTAAAAGCCACTGAATTGCACATCTTAAATGGGTGCGTCATATGGTACATGAATTATATCTCAATAAAGGCGTTACTTAAAAAATCAAACAAACAGAAGAGATGGGATAACTACATTTATGGTTCATGCTGAATGGCTAGTGCAACAGATGATGCAGGAGGTCTGAGCAGAAAGGGCACCTGTCCCAGACAAAGGGCGATCATGCTGGGTTTTGAAGAATAGTCTTAATAATCCAGGCATGCTGCTTGGCAAGAACAAAACTGCAGAGAAGGAGAGAACAGGTCGAGCTCAGGAGAGGTGGCAAACCTTCTTCCCTGCCCTGACGCTGGCTCACCACCACACGAAGCTGCTTTCCCTCAGGCCCCAGTGAAATAGGGCTCAGAGACACAACAGACACAAGGAGACACAAAGGGAGGGCTTTCTTCTGAGAGAACCTCTCCTCTGCAGTCCCCCGCTGGCCGGTTTGCCCATTCACCTGACTGCTCCTCGTTTCCAGAGGGTCGAGTACTCCCTTCACCCAGAGAAAGCGTTACCTTCCCCGATGAAATACCCTGGTCGCAGTGATGAAAACTGGACTCACCAGCACTCACTTATTTGTCACACAGGTGCTGCTCAGGGTAGTGAGGATGCAGAATGAACAAGACAGACAAGATGCTCTGGAGCTTGCAAGGCAGACAATAAAGAAACACAGGCAAAGATTCGAGGTCTATTCAAAGAACGAAAACGGCCCGACGTATTGAGCTGATAGTGGCAGCTCTGGAGAGTGGTCAGGAAAGGCCATGGTGACATTTGAGCTGAGCTCTGAAAGAGTAACCTGTGAGCATGGAATAGCATTTCAACAGCAGGAGCTGCTGGTGCAAAGACCTCTGGGAAGGCATGAGCTTGGCATGTCTGAGAGGCAGAATGCAGGCCAGGGTGACTTTATGCAGTGGACGTGACCCCAAATCCCACTGCCCAATTAACCTTCTCAGTCATGAGGCCCTTTGCTTTGGGTTCTCTATCCTGAGACAACTCCATGTCAGAAAATTAATTCTGGCAGGAGAGCTTGCTGCAGATGAATTTTCGGTGGAGGGCCTAATCACTTTCAAGTTGATATTTTCACAATTAAAACTAGAGTGTCCCATGCAACAGAACTGGGCTCGCTTCCTGAAGCCTGCATATGCCAAAAATAGAAAGAAAAAAAAAAGGCCTTTAAAACTAGAGTCTCTTTGGCCTGCATTGAGTGGGAGCCACATGTATGTGACTCTCAGTTCTTCTGAGTTTTATGCCTCGCATGGCTTCTCCCGCACGTACTGAGAGACAAAACAGATCCCACAGTAAGGTGTATCGTGTGTTCTCAGGATATTTCCACTAGAACATCCCACATTCGTTAGCATGTCATTACTCACGGCATAAATGAAGCAAAAACCTTGACCTATGTTATGTCTGAAAAGAAAGCAGCTAAATTTTAGACTACAGCCAGGAGAACAGGGCACAAAAATGTTAAATCCAAATGTGTTAATCTTCTTTTTGGGTGCAGACTGTTCTGACATGAAACAGTGAATCCCATTTGGTTTAGAACATGCTCCAGAATTTGGGCAGGGATGGGAACTGCCAGCTAAAAGGAGAAGAGCCCCAGAGAATGAGTAATGTCAGGATGTATAAGTCCCGCTCAGGACTGAGCTTTCAAATGTGGGTGGCTCTGTAGAGCTGTCAACATGTGGGGCTGGGTTGAAAAATGACCTCCAAAACCCGCAGCTGTGACGATGTGTGTGGCAAATGAAGGACCAGGTGAGTCAAAAGTTACTTGGACGTGCATCAGCCTGTCCCATGGTGAGGCAGGCAGCGCAGAGGGGCACATGGCAGGGCGAATGTGCCATGAGGTTGCAAGCTCTTGGGCAAAATCAGCTTTGAAAGGTTAATGGCTTCTTTTCCTCCAAATCTATTTTTAATGACCCTGTTGTACATATATGTCCTTAAAAATCAGAATGCCATCTGTTTCATTTTTTGAAGTGGGCATAGTATGAAATAATAGATAAATATATTGACTAATAAAAAACAAGATGCAGATTAAAACGATCAGTCCCAATAATCCGGGTCATGGGGTTATTTAATTTTAACATTAGAAGATCCTTAATGGACATTCAAGCCAACATCATACTGGGAGCAAGTTCCCCCGACCCTTCCCCACAGGACCCCCCAATGCATGCTATACCCACACTCAAAGGCTGCACCCCAATAATGGGGAGTTACCACCTCCGCAGGCAGCTGATTTCACTGCGGGCAGCTTTTATTGTTTTCAATTTCTTTGTTGTGTTTAGGAAAAATGTGTTTTCCCCCAGCTCAGCGAGTAAGGACAAAGAGCTATACTGTGGATTCTCTTGGCACCAGGATAACCAGAGGGAGGAGAAAATGTCATCCCTGGTCTCCAGGGCTTAGCATCTTGTTCTGGAGAGAGTGACTGCTGATGTAGCCGAAGCAGTTACATAACCAGACAAACGTGTTCAGAATTAAGAGACAAAACATGTAGCAAGAGCCACACAGTTGACAGGAATAGAGGGAGAAAAGGATCTAGGTGTCTGGTGTGGTTGGCAGTCACTCCTGGGGGACGAAGGGGGCTCTGCACTGACAACTCCCAAACCTAGATCTCTAGGTCAGGCTTGTCTATTGAGCCCAGGCCCAATTTTCCAGAAGTGACTTGAAATCCATTCTCCCCTGCTCCCTTGATCGACAGCCAGAGATACTTCTAAACTCCCCTCTTCTTCAGTCCCACAGTTAGGTCTATCCTGGCTATCTGTGGATCCCTCCCTCCTCTCCGTCCCCAGGGCCCGAGCACCAGTAGACCCTTAGCACTTCTCCCAGCACTTTTTCAGTAGCATCTAAACTCTCAGCCTTCATACCCTCTTTTCTTCCCTCCCCACATGTGGCCTCCAAACAACCATCAGAAGTACTTTAACACATATGTCTGACCCTGACACTCTCCTGCTTAGAACCCACAGGACTTCCTGTACACTGTAAATCCAGATAATCTGAAAGTTGGTCCAACTTTAAAGTGGCCAGCTGTCTCCCTGCTACACCCCGTCTCTCGCCATAGCTCCCCACACACCTCACTTCAACTAGGTCAAAGCCCTCAAAGTCTTCTATGGGAACCACATCTTCTGCTCTTTAATTTTGGGCAATGCCCAACTCTGTAGGAGACACGCCTGGACTGGTGGGATGGCGGGCATGACAACAGGATAGAGGAAGAAAGGCAGTGGCCAAGGAGTCTCACACATCACGTCCCTCTTTCCTCCGCCAGAGTGCATCAGTATATTTAGGCAGCTGAGAGATTTGGTGGGATCTTTGTTTGGGTAACTGGTGTCAGAGCAGAGGGTAGGATGAATAGAGAGAGATGGAGGCAGAGAGACTGGTCAGGAAGTTATAGCAATTGAGCTGGTCTAAATCCAAGGAAATGAGTGATAAGAATGGGAGGGGTTAAAGTCCTAACATTTTCCATCACAGCCCCTCCTGGGAGATGGCCTAGCAGCCAGAGTACTGGCCAACATTTGCCCCACAAGTTTCTATCATCTACAGATGTGGCCAGAACCTGCCTACTGAGAGACAGAATCTGCCCACCAGCTGCCGTGAAAACTGGCCCATTGTCTGGGGCTGAAGGGCTTGGTGGACTTGATAACATCAGCTCCCAGACGAGAAAGCCAAGGTTCTGCCTTCATCCAGTTCATGTACTTGGAGATGTCCTCAGGAAGGTGCCAGACCAGAGCCCACACTTGGCTGCTAGCCCCGACTCCCTTTGAAGTCAGAGCAATCAGGTTTACTCACAATCGGTTTGGCCTGTAGCACAGTTTGGATCCTATTCAAATCAGGCAGAGACCCAGGGCATAGAGGAGATGATTTAATGCATGTCAGCCAAGAGTCACTTTGTTGAGGCTGGAATTTCAAGCGCCAGTGTCTTGGGAGGGAGGCTTGTATTTGTTCAGCAGTGCTGGGCTAAGGCTCAGATGGTGGTGAAGCCTCACTTCCTCCTATAGATATGGAGGAGAGCAACGTTGACTCTAGGAAGCAAATATTTATTGAATACCTAAGTGCCTGGCACTGTGCTGGGTCGGGGAGATGCAACATGGAACCCAGACTGTCAAGGCCTGGCCCCCAGAGCTCAGGTTTTAGTAGACTTCCGGCCCAGGAGCCAGGAGCCCAGCTTTCAGACCTTACATACAGGTGCAGTTTTAAAACTAAGTTCAGAGGGCTTCTACCCAACCATGAAGGAAAATAAGCCAATCCACCAACAGCTAGCAAAAATGAAAGCTGAACCTATTAAATGCCAGGTTCTTTTCTAAGTATTTTATGTATGTTAACTCATTTAATCCTTAGAACAACCTGATGAAGCAAGCATTATTATTAACTCTATTTCCCAGCTGAAAAAATGGAAGTACAGAAAGATGAAATAACTTGTTCTGACACACTGGGCAGTGGCAAAGCCTGGAACTAAACTCAGGTAACTTGGTTTCAGAATCTGTGCCTCTACTTCACTATCCTACTCTTAACCTCCCCACTATCCTGTCTCTAGCCTTGGCCCCGTACCTCCCCTAGGCTTCACCCTGTACTGCCCCTAGTCTCTATGCAATACTTCCTCTAGTTCTGCTCTGTTACTACCTCCAGCACACATTCTGTGGGCCCAGGATGCTGTCAAGGCTGCAGAGGAAACAGACACAGCTAGGTCTGCTCCCTTCTCTCTGGCAACTTCCACTCCAGAGGGTTAGCCCTGGAGATTAACTAACACACAGGTCTACGTGAGGTCCTTGCTCAGTAAGGGACTGTGGCCAAAGAGAAGGAGAAAGAGTGGAAGGAGCCACACCCTTGCACTAAGGGCAAGATTACCTTTGTAAAAGAGTGCTCCACATTAAAAGGCATTTTTACATGTGTTCTCTTACCGGTTCTAGGGTATGATTAAGGCAGATAGTAGTGGTATCATCTCTACTTACCAACAGAGGAAATTAAGGGTTGAGGAAGCTGTGGACTTGCCTACAGTCTTCCAAAGCTGGTCCTTGATGCAGCCCATGTCATGTTTCAGGAAGTAAGGTTTGAGAGCCCTTCCACACAGGCTGATAGAACATAGAGGACTATTCTCATTTTAATATGGATACGTGTGACTGATAGGGTACCACTATCAGAGATTTCAAGCAGTTCCCTTCTGCCAAGGGCATGAGAAAGAGTTTCCTTCAGCTTTCTCGTCACTCCACAGGACCTGGCTGGCAACCCACTCTGGAAACCTTGCACCCTTACTCTGCACCCAAAGGAACTTCATGGGAAGCAGTAAGAAATCTAAAAGGCAAAGGCAGAAGGCAGAGGTGGAGCTAGAAAATTCAGATCCAGAGCCCCTGCCCCTGGGTCTAGGCAGTCCTGAGCTATTCTCTGAGATAAACTTGTTGCCCAGCCCTGTGCCAGTGACATTAAAAAAGTCTCACCAATAAATCCTGGAGACTAAATTAACGGTGGATCCCCAGCCCAGTAACTGCACATGATATACACTGGTTCCTATACAGAAATGCCTCTGGGTTTCCTTAGGAAGAGCTAGGGATGGTTTTACACTCAGGCTTGCTCAGGCAGTGAAGGGATAAGCTAGGTCAGCCTTGACATCATGTAATATGGGTGACCTGGCTCCTGGCCTGTGGGTTGTGGGATTGCCCTGGTAAAGGCCCCAAATAAAGGCAGAGGGGCCAGAATAGAGGTGAGAAATCCCTTCAAACTCCAGTCCCCAACCTGGCCCCCACATACCCCTTATTCCAATCATCATCATTGGACTATCCTAGAAACCCGGGCCTTCAGCCCCAGGTTCCCTGACTCTTTCACTCCTCCAGCTAGCTGGCTAATCACAAGTGTTTATCAGCACTATCCAATCAACGGGCCTTGGTAGTAAATAGGCATGGAGAGACAAGGGACTTAACTGGATACTGAATATCTCTTCTCCTTGATAGCACACAATGGGCTTTTCTGGTGACAGAGCCCTAGTCACATGTGTACACACGTGAGAATGGATGTGTGCTGAAGGGTGGGGGTGGTGTTCTACCTTCTGTGTTAACGCTGGCTTCTTCAATGGGCTAGCCATACAGAGAAGTAGCTAGGAGTCCCAGGTAAAAAGTCATTTTACCTCCTTTGGTCTCAAGTCCTACATCTATAAAGTGAAGAACTAACTGTTCTCTTTATATCTATCAATATAGTGATTTTCACACTCAGAATAACTTATATGTGTTCCCACCACTCAATGCAGACAATTCTCATTTGACCTAGTAATCCAGTTCCTTTTAGGTCCTAGATAGGAAGCCATTCATTGGTTATCAGACAGCAAAAGGCTTGGTAAATAATGGTCTCAGTCCCAGGCTTAACATTAGTTAAATCTCAATTTGGTGTCTTAACCATTTTAATTCTGCCAAAAAGCTTTTCCAAGTCAGCTCTCTACTGGCCCATCAACTCTTCAGCCACATCCTTCAGCCCATGCAAATAGGTAAGTGTCTGGAATAGAGTCTGTTTCAGTGACTACTGTTTTTCACCTGAGTGATGGACCTACTGAAAATTACATTTCCCAGACACACCTGCAGAGATTGCCAACAGGATGCATGCAGTAGTCTCTGGGTGGGACCACAAGAAAGCTTTTTAAAGTTTGCGACAGCCAGAGCTCCAGCAGCCATCTTGAATCATGAAAACATTAAGCTAAGACACAGAATGCTAAAGGCCCAGATGACTGGATATCTTAGAGTAGCTCCGATCTGCCATCCTCCAGGCATCCTTTACATGAGATAAAAGTAAACTTAGAGACGTTATTTAAGTCACTGCTGTTTATGGTCTCTAACACCAGCAACCAAACATAATTTCTAAGCAATATAGGGTCTGCATGGATTTATACTAAAAACTCACCCAGTGTTCACAAGCTCAGCATTCCTCAACTATCAGCCCCACAAAGGACCGTAGGAGTTACAGATCTAGGTCCAAAAGAAGAATCTCAAAACATAAGAACTAATTAACAAAGGACGCCTAAAGACATAGGAGAAAAGAGCTGCCCTTAAACACATGGAGCAGTGGAAAGTCCATGTGACACTACAAAGAGGCAAGAAGTAGATGCAGGGGCTGAAGAGTACAGGGAGGCCCTCACAAGGAGGGAGCAAGAAGCAAGGACAACATAAAAACCAGGGCATGCAGCTTCGGGGCAAATGGCTCTCCACACCATCTCAGATCTCGAGGACATCACTGTACCTCAATAAAGGTGAGGCAAGGTTAAGAACAGAGTTTTTGTGGAACATTTAGTGTAGCACACTAATATGAGGGGTCTGTCAAGCAAGTAAATTCCTAAATCATGGTAAGTCTGACCGAGCTGATTATGAATTTCAGCACCACTTCTTACTAGCCACAGGCCAACTGATTAACCTTTGTGAGGCTTTTCCCTCATCCATGAATTGGAGATAATCACAGCAAATGTTCAGAGTTGCTGTGGCGTATAGATAATGTAAACAGAACTACATATTGTGAACACAGCAAATGCCCAATAAATAATAGCTAAAGAGTCTAATAAAAATTCTACCCAGTAAAGGGCACATTATCAAGAGATTGTTTAACTGGGTTCCATATACTCTGTTAACTCAGACAGCTACTTTTATTATATATATTTGAAATACTTCTATCAAACTGCTAAAATATGTTGGTGACTTAGTGTTTCCATCGCTCAGCTCTCAGTTAAACGTTAAGTATATCCATTGGGTGCAAAATTCCCTTTGCAATATTTCTGACTCTGTCCCCTTCCTAGTCCAGATAACCCAGGTGCTTAGTGTCTACTATGTATGTACTTGTGTCTTTGGTCCATTACACACACATGCACACCTGAGCATACACACCCCCCCCCACAATCAAGTTCCTCCACCCCAGCTATCACAATTATCATCTACCCTGTCTAGCGTGTTAACTGAAACATCAGTTTTAGCGATGAGGAAGGGGGAGGTACAAGAAGAGGAACAAGCTCAGTGACCCAAGACTCCTGAAAACTCTGCCTAGTCCATCACAAACAATAAGGAAATCAGATCATGCAGCTGACTGTCTCAAATATGATCAAGGTGATCCCCGCCGTACCTATATCCAGGCTGCCTTGCAATGTGGCTTTGGTGCTCCTGCCATCAGGAGGGAGAGTCTGTTTTGCTAGCACTTGAATACAAGCCATCTTGTGACTTGCTCTGACCAACAGTGCAATGGAAGTAATTCTATGTAACTTCTGAACCTGGGACTCAAGAGGCCTTGTGGCTTCTGCTCTCTCCCTCTGAGAATGTTATCCAGCCATGTGAAGAAACACAAGCCGGCTTCTTTAAGGATGAGAGACCAGGACTGGCAGGCAAGTATGACTTCAGGCAACAAATAGCAGCAATGACCATAATAACCAACATGCACTTCATGCACGTGCTCACAGTTCACCTGTCCGGGCTTCAGTTTCTTCTCCTGTACCCTGGGTGGGATGAGCTGCAGGATTTCCACAGTGAGCTGCAGGGTCAGCCCTGGGAGTGAGGGCCTTCCCAAGTCCGCCTCTGCAGGGAGGATTTTGCTGGTCATCTGCCCACCACAGATGGGACTGGATCCCTGCAGTGGGCGAAGGCTACGAGGCTACCAGCCTTGCGGCTGGTCTTTTCCCTTCCCTCACTCCTGCCACCTCCTTCCTGGCTGGACCCCACCTCACTACCCGGCCCCACGCACCAGCCGGAGCACGCCACCAAGGGTGGAGCCTGCGGCAGGAAGAGCAGAGGCTGTCCTGACGTGGTGGCTGCATTCCCTTGCCCATTCGCAACCCTTCCTTGGATGCCAGAAGTCAAAGAGGCTCAGAACAGAAGGAAAAACCAGAGACGGAGGTGGTCTTCAGCTCAGCTGGTATCCAACAAACACACACATGCGTGTGAGCACGAACATACACACACACTTCAGCCTTCCAAAAAGGATATTTCATATTTCTTTCACCTTTTCCTTCCCAGCCTTGGCCCCCCCCCCCCCCCACACACACACACACTAAAAGGAATCCATCTGGCTCTCCAGTGGCAACCACATAGCTTCAAATCATCTGGAAATACAAGCAGGGAAGCACTGTGCCTGGCTGGAGGTGAAGACAGCCAGGTGACAGGAAGGGAGGAGGCAAAATAAGGCAGTGGTCAGATTCCAGTCAAAACAGCATGTTCACCCCCCTCAGATCTGCACCCCCCTAAACGTCCACACACACTACCCACATCTGTGCTTGGACAGCTGCCCCCAGATTCCAACTCCCAGTTCATTTTCTGCTCTACCCACCACTCCGGCTCCATTCTGCCACCAGCACCCACTCTGGTGACATCTGAGCACAGCCACACAAAGGCTCATTTTAGCTCTCACCTTCCCTGGTTATGGTTGTGTGGCTTCTAATTATTTTATTCCCAAGATTTACCTTGATGGATAGTTATACATTTTCCAATTTACTGTACAGTGTCATGTAAAGTACCCTCAAAAAATGTGTAGATTATTCCATGTTGTTAATTTTCCTAGCTCTAAGGAGAAATCTGCAGAAAATCACCTACCTAGAAGCCCTGATTCAATCCCCATTTCCTTTAATACTAATAAAATGAACAGTTCATTTATAAGAAGTTCCCTAAAAGAGAGTATTGGAAAACATTATATTTCTTTTAAAGTTGTTAAAGGGCATAAATCCATTACTCAGATAGAGATCACTTAATAATTTAATGCCTTTGCCTTGGCATTGCTCCCAGAATATTTTCACTTTATCTGTCTTTATTTTCAGGTTGGAACAAATTGAAGAATAATCAACTCTGTTGGCGGGAATTGTGGAAGGAACAGGGAAGAACTGAGGGGAACCGTGCAGTCTTTGGGGGCCTCCGTGCCCCTCACAGGCCTGCAGGGCAGTACGACTGTGGCGCTGGGGGGGCAGGTAAAGGTGAACCAGGCTTTCCTTTGGGCCTCCACGCAGTGGGGGGGAACGGGTGCTGCACGAGTTGCCTGGCAAGCTCTGCCTCCCAGGAAGCAGGGCAAGCAGGTGGGAGGGCTCTGGAGACAGGGCCTTTCTGCAAAGGGGATTCGTTTACATTTTCTAAATAAAATCATTTACATGATGTAGTAACCCAACTCCATAATTAAAAGCATTAACGTTTCTTTGTGCTGATTAGCAATAAAGAGAAACTAAGTGCAGGAGTCAACATTCCTTCTTACAGGCTCATCAAACAACTCTTCCCTGCAAAAGGCTTGGAAACCTAGCCCTGCCCTCCCTGCCCTCCCTGCCTCCCCACCATCCAGTGCTCTGTTGCTCTCCTAGTCTGACCTGTTTGAGGAGGGTTTGCAGGGTGCCTGACCTCTGCAACTAGAAGCTGATTGAGAGCAGGGATGAAGTGGTTTGGGAAGCCTCCCTGGATGGACAGAAGGATGGTCTGGCTTGCAGCATAGCAACTGAATCTCTGTGTATGACTTCCCTTCCCCAGTTCTCACTTCTTCTTTAAAATAAAGCCACTGAACTAAAATGATATTGAAGGGCTCTTTCTAGATCCCCAACACCATGGCAGGTGTACTGCCAGGCCTAGGACTGATCTTTGGCCACAACTGGCATCCAGTACATATTTGTTGAAGGTAATTGAATTGAACATGCCAGACCTGTGAGGACAACGGCAGGTGGGGTTGGAGACCTCGCATCAAGTGCAGGGACATTAGCTGCCAGTGGGTGGAGCTGAGCAGCTACTGATGTTCCAAGGTGAAGAGACAGCTCCCGGGTAGCAGTGCGGAGTCCCTACCCCAGGGCACACACACAAGTGTGTGCCCACCTCTCTTAGGCTGTGCATTACGGAGTAACCTTAATTAGACTCAGGACACAGAGCAAGAGATAACAAAGGTGAGCAGGGGGACCTGACATGCAGGGGGACCAAGTGGAGGAGGCTCCTGGTTCAGCCTCATTCCCCAGGGCAGCAGCCAGTACCCCTGCAGAGGCGGAAACAGGTGGTGATGCTAACAGCTGCATTAGCAGCACAGCTGGTGATGCCAACAGTGCATCAGTGAGTGCATCTGAGATCCCAGGACTACTGGAAGGGAAACGAGGGGCTTAGCAGTCAATGATCCTTCTGGTAGGGGAGTCTGAGTCCAGGAAAATCCTACCGCTGTTGTGGTTACCACCATCCCTGACTACCCCTGATGAGAAGAGCATGGATGGCTCACGTTTATGCGGCACTGAGGTTTCTGGAGTAGATCTATCCTCCAATACCAATAAGGAGCTGGCTTTCTTCTTTTCTTTTTCAGGGTGGCATCCTGGAAGGAGCATACTTTAGAATTAGGGAGTCATGGATTCAAATCCCAGCTCCACAGTTTACTAGCTGTGTGTCTTTGAACAATTTACTTAACCTCTTTAAGCCTCAGTTTTTCCATGTAAAAGGAAGCATAACCTTACTCATAGGATGGTTAGAAGGGTTAAACACGGTAAAAAGTCTGAAAACAGCTACCATGGTACCTGGAACAGTAGTTGCCATAAAAATCACACAGTGTGCCTGGTTAAAGATGGCTCCAAATTCTTAAGACACTCCTTGTATCAAGGAGTGGGAGGTAGAGTGTAATCCCTTACCTTGAATATGAGCTGGCCTTGTGACTTGCTTAACCAAGGAAATGCATCAGAAATGACTTTCTGTGACTTTCAAGGCCAGAGCATAAGAAGCCTGGCAGCTTCCATGTGGGTCTACTATAACACCCTCCTGAGAACCCTGAGCCACTGCGTGAGAAAAGTAACTGCCCTGAGATCACCAGGCTGGAGGGGCCACATGCAGGTACTGAGAGCAACCTCCCAGCTGACTCTATCAAGGCACCAGGAATGTGAGTGAAAACATCTTGGACTCTCTGGACCAGCCCACCCACCAGCTGAAGACCACCAAATGATCTCAGTCAATGTTATGCGCAGCTGAGATCTGTCCCAATTCCTGACCCATGAAATCATGAGATACAATAAAATGGATTATTATTTTAAGCCATGAAGTTTCGGGACTAATTTGTTTTGCAGCAGTAGATAGAAATACACAGTAAGTCAGTGGCAGAACTAGACCTAAATTTCAGGTCTCTTGCCTCCTACTTAATTCAGTAGGGCTTTCCATGCTACTATGTTTTCTCCCATTCGTAAACCAGTTATTTATTCTTGTCAATTTCTTATGCATATACCTCATAACTCATATCCTGATACCCCAGTTAAGACATAAAGTTCATTGAAAATAGGTAAATACCAGGTCATCTTGGTACACCACCACCACTACCCATCCCCAAGACTACTTGAGTGTGTTGAGGTGGAGTGGGACTTACACAGAATGGTTAAATAATAAGTACAAGGAAGGCAGGTAGGGGAAAGGGTGAAAGGAGTATAGGAGTTTTTTTGTGTGTGCATTTTTGGGGGGCTAAGCATGGGGGAAGGAAGGATGCTGAATGGGTGAGGTGAACTCAGACTGCGAGGAGCTTTGCATGCCAGGCTGGGAAGCTCACATACAGACAGTAGACCCTTACCTGTCCCCACCATGAGATATCTTACCGGGAAAACCAGTGAGCTGGAATCTATCTTGCTGCCTACATTACTACCCTGACCTAACTGGCTGGACGCCACCTGCTTTCCCCAGCATCGCAGTTAAGGACACTTGTGAAACACTTATCTGTACTTAGGAACCAAGTCACAACATAAGCCAAATTGATAACAATTTTGAAAATTAAGGTCTGGGTGTTGAAATCCATGTTGCTTTCAACTGGGTTTTCTTAGTTCCTGGGAGAGGACTGATGTTCATATGTATTTCTGCAATAAAGGAAAACGTTTGGCCAATTTATCTCAGCTGTGGGGGTGGGTGGGTGGGGGTGGAATGCAAGGCTGCATTGTGGCAAAGACCAAGGGCCAAGAAGATTCAGAAGTCCATTCAGGAGACCCCAACCCTGTCACTTCATAACCTTCCAATCTGGAGCTGTTTCTCCTTTGAGGATGGTTGGGTCAGTCTCATCTGCATAGATCTTTACTTCTATTCCACTCCTGCTGCTAAGGAAACCTTGCCAGTAAGAGTCCTTCACCATGTATCGGTTTCCAGGGCTACCGATTATAATTCACAAGCCTCACTGGAATTGTTCCTAGAGGTTTAAGTACCTAGAATGACCTCCCTTCCTCTCTTAATCCCAATTAGGAGAAAACTCCCTTCTTCCTCAGGTCTCTGAAACTTCACAGGTTCACAAACAAGGTTTCACTACAAAGTTTCAGCAGTTTACTATACATCCTTTCATATTAACAGCAATTTGTTCTAGAATATCTCTATTATCAAATTATTTTTACAGCTGTCAAAATATATTTTAATTAACAATTTTAATAAATAGTGAGACACACTGATGGCAGAAAAGTTGAAAAATTGTGATATATGATGAGAAGCAGGTCTCCAGGAGTCCTCTTCCTCAGAGGAAACTGCTGTTATAAGGTTCTTGTTTAGTCTTCAAGAAATTCTTTATGCATATATAAGCATATCTATGTATATGTGTATGTGTGTTTACCTACTAAAATACAAATGGCAGCACCCTGTTTATCCTTTGCACACCTTGTTTTATCATGATCTATTGAGACTTGCTTTGGGACCTAGTACATGGTTGGTTTTTAGAAATAGTCCATGTCTTTGAAAAGGACACATATTCTCAACTGTTCAGGAAAGGTTCTATGTGTGTCATTAAGCAACTTGATTGACTTTATCAAGTCTTCCATTTGCTTACTAATTTTTGGTCTACTTCATAATAGACTACTGGGAAAGGTATGTTTAAATCTTCCACTGTAAGAGTGAATCTGTTCATTTTTACTTGCCCTTTTGTCATTTCTCTTGCATTGTGTATTTTGAGACTAAGTTATTTGGTGCACATAAACCTAGAACTGATATCTTTCTGGAGAACTGAAAAGTTATCATTATGTTCTACTAATGTTTCTTGCTTTAAACATCCATATTTTGTGATAAATATAGCTATCTTAGCTTTCTTTTGGCCAGTTTTGTGCAGAATATCTTTTCCCTTCTTTTACTTTAAATTTTTCTAAATCTCTTATAAACTATAAGCAGCTAGATTTGGGTTTTTGATCTGACCAATCTCTCTCTTCTAGCTGGGGGATTAAATCTATTTACATGCATTGTAATTATGATATATTTGGATTTATTCTACCATTTTATTTGGTCCTTTTTATTTGAATCACCACTGTTTTCCTATTTTTTCTCTCCTTTATTACTTTCTTTAGAAGGAATGAGTTTTTGAATTCTACTTTTCTCTTCTCTTTTATAAGTTATACACGCCATTTTTTAAATTAATTAAAAAAATTTTTTAAATACCAAAAAACACCAAACAAATGCAAACATTCTTAACTTTTGATCATTCCATTCTACATATATAATCAGTAATTCACAATATCATCACATAGTTGCATATTCATCATCATGATCATTTCTTAGAACATTTGCATCTATTCAGAAAAAGAAATAAAAAGAAAACAGGAAAAAAATCATATATACCATACCCCTTACCCCTCCCTTTCATTGATCACTAGCATTTCAATCTAAATTTATTTTAACATTTGTTCCCCCTATTATTTATTTTTATTCCACGTTTTACTCATCTGTTGATAAGGTAGATTGAAGGAGCCTCAGACACAGGTTTTCACAATCACATTGTGAAAGCTAAATCATTATACAATCATTGTCAAGAAACATGGCTACTGGAACACAGCTCTACATTTTCAGGCACTTCCCTCCAGGCTCTTCATTACTTCTTGACTAACAAGGTGATATCTATTTAATGCGTAAGAATAACCTCCAGGATAACCCCTCAACTCTGTTTGGAATCTCTCAGCCACTGACACTTTATTTTGTCTCATTTCACTCTTCCCCCTTCTGGTCAAGAAGTTTTTCTCAATCCCTTGATGCTGAGTCTCAGCTCATTCTAGGATTTCTGTCTCACATTGCCAGGAAGGTCCACACCACTGGGAGTCATGTCCCATGTAGACAGGGGGAGGGTGGTGAGTTTGCTTGTTGTGTTGGCTGGAGAGAGAGGCCACATCTGAGCAACAAAAGAGGTTCTCTTGGGGGTGACTCTTAGGCCTAATTTTAAGTAGGCTTGACCTATCCTTTGTGGGGTTAATACACACACCATTTTTAATATTGCAGTGGTTACTCTTAGATTTTTAACATCAATCCTTAACTTGAAGTCCAAAATTAATCCATTACCTTTATTCCAATAAAATCAATTCCTATGGAACATTAACTCTGCTTGTTCTCCTTCCATCTTATATGTTTAGATTTTAGATCTGTCTCATTCTTCTATCCTTTAGTCGTTATTACATTTTATAGAATTAATATTTGTTTGTATTTGCCTATTTGTAAATATTCATAATTACCAAAGTTTTTTTGTCTTCATTCTTCATTGTATCTTAGATCTTTCTTCTAAAATGAATTTCCTTCTTTCTTAAATACATAGTTTAGGCATTACTTTGGTGAATATCTTCTGGTGTGAACTTTTTTAGGTTTTGTTTGGTTGGATATGTCTTTCTTGATTACTTATATTGGCATAAAATTCTACTTTGGTACTTTTTCCTCCCTCTTGGCACTATGAAGATGTTATTCCAATGTCTTCTGGATGCCATAGTTTCTGTTGGTAAGTCAGCCATTTTTCTCATTTTGTTGTCCTTTATAGGCCTTCTGTCTTTCCTTCCGAGCTGATTATAAGATCTTTCTTTCATTAGTACTCTGCAATTTTACTTTCAGTTGCTTAAATGTGTATTTTTTAAAATTTATTTTCTTGAAATTCATTTTGCTTCCCTAATCTGAGAATTTATGTCTTTCATCAATTCAGAAAAAAATCTCAGCCATTTTCTCAGGTTTTCTCTTATTCTCAATATGATCTTCTTTATTAAAGTATTAGACATGTATTAGGCCTTTCCATTATGCCTTCTATGTCTCTGAACCTCTGTGACACTTTTTAAACTTTGTTTTCCTGTGCTATCTTCTGAGTAATTACTTCATATCTACTGTTAGTTCACAAAATCTCTCTTCAACTAGGTCTGCATCTTCCCATTCTTCTCATCCAACTCTCACTTACTGTGTCCAAGTATATCTAGAGACCAGGAGATGATAAATCTGATTAAGTTAATACATACTTTGATGTGAAGACCAACACCAACTTTTCCAAAAGGCCTTTAAACTCATCAAGAACACATTCCTTCACAAACTTGGAAAAGAATTTTATCCATCATAGGGGGTGTCAAATCTTTGTTGAACATATTTATCCATATCCTTGAGGAGATAAACTCACAGCTGAGAAAGTCAATAAAGGCATCACCTAAAAACCTCTTCAGCCCCAGGAAACAGAGAAGTTCAAGTTCTTGATTAGCAGGAACAAGACCTCATAGAAGACATAGCACTTGAATTGAATCTTGACATATAAACAGAATAGTTTTTTTTGTAGGGAAAGGGGAGGGAATTTCAATTGGCAAACCTACCTAGAGTAAAGGATGGATGTAGGAGTGAAGAGATCAGTCTAACAAGAACTGCACATGGGATTAGGGGAACTATGAGGGTCAAGTGTTAAAACTTAAGGTGGAACCAGAGTATGGGATTATTAATTATGAGGATTTCAACCCTACCCTATTGGTAATAAAAAATCTGAGCCTTTCTTGACTTGGAGTTAGTCCTCAGGGCCTGTATCAGTCAAGATCCAGGCAGGAAAACAAAGCCTAAGACAGATAACTCCAAAGAGTGAATTTAATATGGATAACTAGGTATAAAAGTGTTAGAAGGACTGAAAAGCCAAAGAGGGAATGATGAGGCAATACAGAGATTAGCAACAGCAGGAAGCTTCAACTACCCCCAATGTAGGGAAAAGAAGGAGCTCAGAAGCAGTAACTGATTGACAGGAACTAGAACTAAAAAGGTATAAGAGCCACAACCACTGATGGAGATGTTGCCCAAAGAGTGGGGAGTGGGGAAAGGAAATATCCTGGTTTATCCCATCCTAAAAACCTTCCAGTCTCCTGCAAGTGTCTTCCAATGGCAAAATTCAGCCAAAAATCAGTTAAAAAGGAACTTACAGAATGACATTTGAAAGGGTCATCTCTGTGCAATACAGTGTAGAGCAGAGATAGATGGGAAATCGTATGGAAAGCAAAGAAGCAAACGAAGAGTACTGTGTTTCATCAAGGATGGCCTATTGGGAGGAAAAGAAAGAAGGATAGAAAGAAGGATACCAGCTGGGAACTCAGAATAATTCAAACATGGGGAGATGAGATTCAAAACTTCAGATGTCATGATAGAAGGTGGAATAGAAAGAAAGGGCACTAAAATCCCAAACGACCAATAATTATAAGAAAAAGTGCTCAACTTCAATCATCAGGGAAATGCAAATTTAAACAATACCATAATTCTATCAGAATATCAAAAATTAAAGATCTAACAATACTAAGTGTTAGTGACAAGGTGAAGAAGTGGGGAATGTAATTTGGCATGCAATCTTTGCCTGCTTGTAGGAATGTAATTAGATGTAATCATTTTGGGGAAAAAAAAAAAACAATTTCATGTTATCCAGTCAAAATAAAGATAAGCATACTCTATGATCTGGCAATTTTACACCAGACTATATACCCTACCGAGATGTGTACATATACTTAACAGGAAACATGCTCAAGAAGATTTATAGCAGCACAGTTTATATTTGTACCAAACTTGAAATAACCTAATCATCCAATCAAGAATAGAGAAATTAAAAAATTAGTATAAATTCTTGTATATTTTACAATGGAGGATAGTAATTAAAATTAATTACAACCACACACAACCAAATGGATGAATTTTACAAACACGATGTTGAGTAAAAATCCTAAGATCTAAGAACACAAAAATATAATGATTCCATATTTACTAAGTTCAAAACTTAAATCTAAATGACAGGGATAAATACATAACCAGTAAAAGAAAAGTAAGGGATTGAATGAAGAGAGAGAGAGGGAGAGAATCAAGAAACTGAAAGCAACAAAACTCAGAAGAAAAGGAAGAGACAAGAAGACCTCTCCATGTGCCTTGCTAGGTGGCAGAGGAGCCAAGGCTCGCCAGTAGCTGTTCTCTGGGAAGAAAGTATAGTCTTGATTTGGATATTCTCATGGCCTCAAAGCTTTCCTTCTTTGGGGTTGACTCCATTCTCAGATAGACAATCCCTTAATGATCATAAGATGGCTACAGAAATGAGTCCTTCAAGTTCATACCCAGCAGAGAAGTAAAACTTACCAGCTGGTGGCATCCATAACAGTCTTGAAATGTTCTCAAATTGCACTGGTTTAGGCCATGTGCCCACCCTGAACCAAACGTCATGACCATAGAACACATACAGGGATCAAGAAGGGTGGAAGAGTGTGTTTATATAAGCAATCAGCTGAATTTGGAGACTATTTTGATGTTCTGATTCCCTCTTAAGAGATTACAACTCAATATGAATCACAGGGTGATAAACTGCTTATTATGGGTTGACTGGTGTCCCCCCAAAGATATGTTGAAGACCTGATTCCCAGTACCCCACAATGTGACCCTATTTGGAAATAGGATATTACAGATGGAATTAGGTAAGTTAAAATGAGATCATACTGGAGTAGGGTGGACTCTTAATTCAATATGACTTCTGTCCTTATTAGAAGGGGAGAAGAGACACAAAGAGAGAAAGCAGCCATGTGACAATGGAGGCAGACATTGAGTTATGCCACAGCCCAAGGAATGCCAAGAGTTGCTGGCTACCACCAGAAGCCAAGTGAAAGGTATAGACAGATTCTTCCCTTACAGACTTCAGAGAGAGTGTGGCCCTTTCAACACTTTGAACTTGGACTTCTAGCCTCCAGAACTGTAAGACAATTCATTTCTGTTGTTTTAAGCCACCCAGTGTGCAGTATTTTGTTACAGCAGCCCCAGGAAACTAAGACATTGCTAAAAAAAACTAATGCATTATAGGGACCATTAGTTGAAGTATATCCAGAACAAGAAAATTATGTTCAATTGTGAGTAATGCATTTTAAGGGAGACATTATAGAAGAACAAGTTCCAGAAGAAGGCAACAAGGACAGGGAGGATTTCGGAAACTATGTCATATGGATAATCAGAAAAAATAGAGTTTAAAGAAAAATAAGAAGGAATATAACAAGTGTTTTCAAATTTCTGAACATCTGTTATATGTAAAAGAGAATCAACTTATTTTGTAAGTTGGAGTATCAAGTTTAATGATCATAAATCATAGGAAGACTAATTTCAACTCAATATAAGAGGAAGCACTAATAATCAGAACTGTCCAATAACACAATTACATTCCTGGAAAGGTAGTGGAACTAGAAAGGCAAGCCAAAGCTTAATAATTATCTGGAAAGAAGGCTGGAAACAAGTAGAAATGAAATGGAAAAAAAAGGCACAAAAATACAAGCCCAAATTGTTTATTATCTGATTTAATGGACAAAAAATTAAATCTCAATAAATAGAACAAATATAAGAGGGAAAGTGAAAAGAATGATAAAAAATGTTCACTAAAAATGTGCATTTAGGAGTAATACAAAAAATTTCTATGATATAACTTTTGTTGTTTTTCAACTGTAACAGAACAAAATTCTTAATGAAATAGTAATTCCCTAAATTAGACCCATGCATACTTTAAACACCATGTATAGCAATATTAAAAATAATTTAATGTAACAATAAGCTTGTTTCTTGCTTGTTAAAATATCTATCTAATCCAGGTTGGATTGACAGCAACGCTACCCTCAGGCAATGATATGTATCTAAACTGTTTCTATTTTTGCTTTAAGATCATTCATAAAACAAAGCCAGACTTGGAAAGGGATGATGATGGGAATGGAAAAAAAAAGAGCTCTTAAAGTAATTTCAGCATACTCATATTCACTTTAAACTTTTTTCCAAAATGAAGCAATTGCTCCTGTATTTTCAAAATTCATTTTAAATCTTTCTTTGGTTGCCAGTACCAATAATGTGTCCTGTAAATTTATAAATTTAAATAATCTTTTGATGGAAGAAATGGATTGCAGATCTCTAAATCTGCTGTTTGTGGATGTTCTTTTGATAGAAAATAAAATTCAAAACATTTTATCAAAAAGAAAAAGAAAAGCTAGGACCCTGTTACCATAAAAATAAGGATAACAGTTATCTCCGAGGGGGATGGAAGACACTTCTAAAGGTCCAATAAAATTCTTTTCTTGACTTAGATGGTGGCTACTTGGATGTTTGCATTAAACACTACATACTAATTTTAGGTACTTTTCTATGCGATATTTTATGTTTAAGATTTTAAAAAATAAATAAATAAAGGAATGGAAGGAGAGAGGAAGAGTCCAAAGCACATTTTTCTCATGAAGCTACCAGGTGATGCACTCCATCAAAACAAGGGAGCAAACTGAGAAAGAGAAGATATTAGATTCAGGAAATAGGATATCCAAACAGAAGAGAAAGGAAGGGAACGGTTAGAATGATAGTGAAAGGAGATCCCAGGCTGATGGCTCTGTACCAGAGAGCAGACAGAAAAGAATGGAGCAAGCCAGAGGGCATGCAAGCCAAAAGGCTCCAAAGAGACTTCTGCAAGGAGATGAAATTATGTATTTGAAAGGACTTGGAGGATATTTATTTAATTAAGGGGATATATGTAGTTGAATTAGTAATCAATACATGAAAAACTACGCAAATCTATACACAAAAGTCGAGACAATTATTAACTCCCAGAAAATCAAAAAGTTGTGCCAGGAAGGAATCAGACTACATATTACATAGCTCAGCTGTGACTAGTGCACCTGGTCATAATAATGTAAACACTAAATATCGATTAACCATAATTGTGATATAAGGACGGGGCTATGGAAAGTGCGTGCTTCTGGTTTGCATCCTGAGTAAAGGAAGCTAAGTCCTCATCTTCTATAGTAGAAAGTCAATAAATAATACTGTCTGAAAGGAAAAATTAAAAAGTAACTACATAGCATGTTACTTAGAGATAAGGAAATTAAAAAAAAAAAGAGTGGTTATGTCTGGCAAGTGGGAAATGGGGTGGAGTAGGCTGCGGAGAGGACTTCTGTTCTTTTGGTAATAAGCCTTATTGAACTATCTCATTATTTAAACTATGGGCATATGTATCTTTGATAAAAAACTATATGCATATTTTAAACTAAAATTAAAAGGAAGGATGGGACACTATGTCTCGCTTGAGGGCACAGCGCTGGAGGTGACAGCCCGCCTCGGCAGGGTCAGGACTAAATCAGGGCCAGAGGGGTCCAGACTGAGCTCATTTATGAACACAGATAGGACAGTCCTAAGAAAAAACAGCAATGTAATTAAATGATATATTATATATATATATATATATATATATATATATTTTGCTCTCTCTTGTTTTTTTTATTTTTATTTTTTATTAATTATCAGAAAAAAAGAAAAAAAAGAAATTAACCCAACATTTAGAAATCATACCATTCTACATATGCAATCAGTAATTCTTAACATCATCATCACATAGATGCATGATCATCGTTTCTTAGTACATTTGCATCGGTTTAGAAGAACTAGCAACACAACAGAAAAAGATATAGAATGTTAATATAGAGAAAAAAATAAAAGTAATAATAATAGTAAAAAAAAAACCAACCAGACAGACAAAAACAAACAACAAACAAAACAACAACAACAACAACAAAAAAACCCTATAGCTCAAATGCAGCTTCATTCAGTGTTTTAACATGATTACTTTACAATTAGGTATTATTGTGTTGTCCATTTTTGGATATATTATATTTTTAATGTAAAATATACCACGATGAATTAGAGTTATCCAGGATTGCAAGCAAGTATTGCTTCATATAAGGGGTTTTATTAATATATTATACCAAATCAAAGTGCTAAATAGGAAAAGAACCTCATAACTTTAATACATACTTAAAAGGCATGAATTATATAAAATTCAATAATCATTTATAATAAATTTTTTTAACTAGAATAAAAAATTCTTGTTAATATCACACAGCATCCATATTTAAACTAAACTAGTAAAAAAATCCTTTGAATTCTAGATCATATAGAGATACCTATTGTTATTATGGTTATGGAAATCACAAATAAAAATTATTTAACATTATTTTGAAAGTTCATGTCAAAAATTAAGATACACAGACAGTACAACGGGAATAAATATTGAAAGGGGAAAGACAAAAATAGTATTTGCATATGATATGATTATCTACCTAAGAATTAAATCAGCCCAAATGATTCAAATATAAAAATATCTAGTGATCTTGTTAAAATGCAGATCAGATTATTTTTCTCTCATGCGCTCTCAGCCCTCCATCTCCCTCAGATTCAATCCAGCATCCTCACCATGGTCTCACGTGATGTGGTGACAACCTGATTTTCCCACGTTCTAGCCCTCGTCCACTCCTCTCCAACAATGGCTTTGTGTTTCCTCAACATGCGAAGTATGCCCCCCATCTCAAGGTCTTCCCACTTGATGTTCCCTCTTTCAGAGGCTTACAAGTTTCACTGCCCTGCCTCACTCAGGTTACTGCTCAATGATACCTTCTGGTAGGAGACCTCACTGCACCCCTATCTCAAATGCCACTCTCTGTGAGTGTCCTTTTCTGCACACTAAATCTAAAATGACATTCCACTGTCATTCTCTATTCCCTAGCCCTGCTTAATTTTGTTCTCTATAAGACTATCGCTACCTGACACATTAGCTTTGTATCTGCTTATTGTTCCTCTTCTCACTAGAATATAAACTCCAAGAAAACAAGAATTTTGTATCCTTGGAGCCTAGGAAGATATTTGGCTCATGAGAGATGCTAGACGAATCTGTATTGAATAAATGATTGAATAGATGGGATGTAAAATATTCAAAAGATCCGTAGAGGAATCACCTTCTATTCTTTGGAAAAATAAAAAGAATTCACAGATTAAAAACTGGCAATTCCCATCTCTAGCAATATAAAGCTTCGCTGCAATGAAAATTAAATCTAAAAAGGAGATAACAAACTAGGGTAAATATTTGCATCAACAAGACAAAAATCGTTAATACTTTATAATCTAGAAAGAGCACATT